>NC_067480.1:99450392-99806392 GCF_947179515.1 Apodemus sylvaticus
GAATCAGTCTGATAAGGGGCTTTGTGATTAAAGTATTCCTTTTTTTTTTTTTAAAGATTTATTTATCATTTTCAAGTACACTGTAGCTATCTTCTGACACACCAGAAGAGGGCATCAAATCTCAGTGTGATTCAAGTAGGGCAGATAAAATGAGGGAAAACAGACACACACATTAAGGAAATCTGTGTTTTAAAAACATATCTAAATGTGTCAAAAATCCAAGATTATTTTGCATCTGATTTAATTCATCAGTAAGAATATATGCTGTTCTGGAGTCTGGAAGTACAAGAGTTTGCAAAGTATGATACTATCACGATTATGATGGAACCAATGAATTACAAGAAGGTTTGAAGAACACAAAAATAACCTATTTCAAAGTTATTGCTCAGACTGGGCATAAAAAGATAGCTTGCAGAGTTAGAATCCTTTTTTGTGCAAGTTCAAAAACACAAGTTCCAGTTCTAGCACACATGGAAAAGCCAGGCATATCAGAGGAGCCTATAAGGTCAGATCTGCCACGGCAACAGTAAGAGGATCTCTGAGATTCACTAGCCAGCCAGACTAGCAAGAGTTTGTTCAGGTTAAATGCAAGACCCTTTCTAAAACTTATGTTGCACAATGATAGAGTAGGCCACCAAAATTGAGCTACAGCCTCCACAGTTTTCACACAGTGTCAAACATACCTGCAGATATAGGAAAACATGAACACATATCACTATGACACTCTCTCTCTCTCTTGCTCTCTCTCTCCTCTCTCTCATGTGTGTGTATAATTATATATACATATATAATCTCTATTTCTATCATCTATATTTTATCTATATCTATATAGGTATAGATAGATATATAGATACAAATACAGATACAGATAGAGATACAGATATAGATATAGATAGGTAGAGGTAGAGAAATAGACAGACATAGTCATAGACATATACATAGATATAGACATGGACATAGACATAGACAGACATAGACATAGATGTAGACACATAGACATAAACGGACATAGACATAGACAGACATAGACACAGACAGACACAGACAAAGACATAGACATACGTTAAAGGTGAGAGAGAGAAAGAGAGAGAGAGAGAGAGATCTGTACACACTGAAACACAGATGCAAAAATAATTTCTATCATGTCTGTGATGGTTGTTTATCAAGAATTCTCCTTGGCTCACAGAGTAAAGCCAGAACTCTAGCTCATCCCCCAAACCGTTAGCCACCTGCACTCAAAGTGTCTCTACAATCCCCAAATCTTGTCAAATTTTCTTATAACTATGTGGAACTTTTAGGAAACCACATAAGACTCATCTCATTATTTATCTTCTATATTTATACTTTGACCAGTCAAATACCTTTCCCAAAGCTCTTTCCTCTTCTTTGAAAGGAAAATATGTGTTTACAATTAAATACCATGCAAAATGTCACCTTTACTATAAATCTCAACTATATGTCTCTACAGGGTGAGCTCTCCCTGGCTCTCCACCTCGAATGAGTTTTCAAGAGCATTATTGAACATCTGCCATTCAGAAAGAGCTCCGGCTTCCCTTGAAGCAGATCGATACGTCTTTGATAAATAAATGAACAAAAAAGTGAATGGCATTTTTGACGAAAGATTGTGTGCTTCATTTTAAATCATAGCAAAAGAGAAAGAGATTTTACATGAAACCCATTACATTAGAGTCTTTCAGCATTGGAACAGAGGTATTAGTGACATTTCTTATAAAGTAAAATAAAAATGCAAAATATCCAAAATGTGTAAAATATCACTGAAAATTTAAAGAATAATCATAAACAAGGATGGAGTTCATTCTGGGGTCTTAGAAAATGAATGAGATCTTTCATTTATCTAACCATGTGCATAGACAGCAGTTGAGAGGTCTCTTAGAAGCAATGGATGCTATAGGACTCAAGTTTCTTTTTGGTGTTTTTAAAAGTTTCAAACTAGCCCTGTACTCATCAGTAGACTACCAACACAAAAGAAACTCAATGATATTTTGGAAGATTCTTTGTCTGATAATACTTTGTGAGGTGTTCTGTTTGGTTGTTTCTTTGTTATAGCATACAGATCCTTTGTATATGTGTCTATATGTGTTTGTATATGTGAATCTATATGTGTTTCTTGAGCTTTTTCTTTGGCTTCCTGTCTTCTGTTGATTTTATTTGTTTTGTACTATTCTGATTTGTTTGTTTTATTTTATCTAACCTTATTTTATTATCAATATTATTATTATTTATTATCATTATAACCACCACCACTACTACTACTACTATTATTATTATTATTATCATTATTATTTTAGATGCTGGTTTGTATCCTAATGAGAGAAAAAGGTATGTGTATTGTGTGGTGAGGAAATGGAGATTATCTGGAAAGAACTAGAGAAGGAAAAAACATAATAAAATATATTATATTAAAGGAATATACTTCTAATGAAAAAAGCTATTTAATAATTGTAAATTTCTTTGCACTGGACTCAACATACAAATGGTTTTCCTAAAGCTCAGCTAGGAGGATGTTTGCTCTTCAAGTGTAGGAAATTGCTTTGAGAAAATGAAAGTGTGGTCCATATTATCTCCTGACCATTCTTCTCCCCAGTTTTGTATTTCTGCATTTTCTACTGTCTCACCTAAACCAGGTTCTATACACTGCTCATCTCCTTGGATCTCTATTCCTTATCAGCCAATGATAAGTAAATTCACCAGAGCCATTGTTCTGATCCAAACAATGGCTCTGGTGAATTTACTTATCATTGGCTGATAAGGAATAGAATTTGAATATGAATCATCACTATGAGAGAATAAAAATATAAATAAATATTTCACCAGCATGTTCAGTCTGTGAATTGAGGAATTTAATTCATTAGAGCCCCAAGTTGATGCTTCAGGACTAGTGTTGGGTACCTCAATTGTTTTGATCCTATTCTACAAATTCAGCATTAACAATAACTTGGTTATCATAATTACCAGAAGAAACAGTTGAAATCTTTCTGAAACCTGTCATTTATAGCCTATTAGTTCCAATGAGATAGTTCAGTGCATAGACACTTTCTTAAAATATTGATAATCTAGGTTCAATTCCCTTGTTGCAGGTGATGAAGGAGAGAGCCACCTCTTGCAATGACATCTCCACTCAATGGTGATATGTTCATGTCCCATGCATAGATAGAGAGACATACCACTTAAATAAACAAATAATGAGTGAATAAATAAATACATAAATACAGAGAGAGAGAGAGATAAATGTGTGTAATAAAACCATTTCCTGGAGCACATCAGTTCTATGGAAAAAAAAAAATAAAACAACTTTGGAAAAGTTTAAAACAAGATTTTCTTAAGCATCATTATCAGATTCACCTTAAAGGAGGAATCTGCTTCAGACTACCTATTTCCTGCCAGAATTTTGTAACACCAACATGTGAAAAGATGATATGACCTGGATATTTTTATCTTCAAACTCAACCAGCTTTATCAGCCATAGAGAATATATCCCAAGGACTATATGTCTTTCAACTGCCCAGTGTTCTTGTTAGGAATATATGACTGTCATATTTTCACATAAGCACCTGAAAAATTTTGACACATTTTTAAAAGTCATCATATTAACTACTTGATTAAGTAAAGATACTAACAAAAGAAAATTCAAATTTTGACAGAAAATATGTTTTCTCTTGAGGAGAGAATTACTTGAAATCTTGAGGCCATAATAAAAAAACTAGACATACAGAGGAGACAGCTGTGCTGTGACCAGTTTCCACAAAAAGATTGAAGGGCAGATCATCTGTAACCAAGAGTGGCTCATTAAGAACTTACATTCAGCTGCAGGGCTCAGAAAGCTCACATTTACTCCATGAGGAATTACTCTTTAGGGCAGCAGGAGCGTTTCTGCCTGCCTGTGTTCCTGGCAGTAAATTTAAATTCCTGGTGTACAGAAAAAGGAGAGCTCTGCTTTAACATGATTTCAATTTACCAAGATTGAAATTATTTTATTAAAAGATTAACTGGCAGATCAATTAATACTACTATTTGTCTAAGAGGTCAGCACAGAATAAAGCATGTGTCTGTAGTAGGGAACTCTCCCTAAAATCATCCTATTTCTTGAGAAAATAAAAAGACACTGTCTGTAGCTTCTTTTGGGAAACACAGGCATAAGAATAGACAAAAGAACTTTTTTAATTAGTGAATTGCTAAGAAAGAGTTGAAAATTAACCTTCAAAACATACTATTCTTTCTTACATGCTTCCATTAATTTTGAAACATTTGTGCTCCAGTTTTCATATACCCTAACTGAGCTTAGGGTTGCATTTAACACAGAGCATTCTTTGAGTGGGTGGCCTCTAGTAGATGCCCTCCTCACCCGCATACAGATGCTCATGTTTGTACTAATTGGGCCTATTGACATAACAAAAATCAAAAGGAGATGTGAGCTTGGAAAAAGGATGTATTGGGAACACATGGGTGGAGATGCACTGGAAAAATGGTGCATTGATATGATCATATTTCATTGTATATATACATGTAATTCTCCCAGAAAAAGAATTATAGGTTTTACTGGATACAAGTACAGCCATTAGAGGGAGTGTGAATATCATATTGCTGTATTTACTATATGTAAATTACTATTTAAAGGCAATCTATAAAATTGATATTAAATCATCACTACTGTGTGTATAAGAAAAGTGATATACATAATAATTAGGAGACCTTTTGCCCCAATTTGCAGAACAAAGACACCCTGGACTCTGTCTGATCTATTACACAATGGTGCAACATTTTATGCTAAGCATGCTCATCTGCACTTATGATACTAGTGAATTTCACACATATTCCTAGAAACCTTCACAGGCTTTCCATTGATGGTGATATGCATATTCAGTTTTAATATCTAAAACTTAAATAAACCTTCTTTCTCTCTAAAAGTGTATGCATTTCCAAAGAGTTGTCCTTTGACACCAGAAAGCTTTAAATATTGACTCTGCCATTGCCAAAGTTGTTATTCATTCATCAATTGAACATATATCCCATTTGCATTTCTTTTCTATTGAGAGTAAAACTGAACATAAAAGAGCAATTATCTTTCTAGTAAGATATATAGAGCCTTTTGGGTATATCTGCAAGAATAGTATGGCTAGACAGTGTGGTAGATCCATTTCCAACCTCAACACTAAATTGCACAGTGATTTGCACACCCACCAGCAATGAATAGTGATAGTTTCCCTTTCTCCAAAAATAGGCTAAATGCATACATATCTATATCTAATCTATATCTATGTCAATACTATATACAGAGAGAGATGTATGTAAATGTGTGCATGTCTTTTTAATTCTTAATTTCTTTAGAATAAATCATTTCCCTTTCTCATTTCTTCATATAGGCCCTCCCATGAATCCCTCTCATGGCTTCTTTGTTTTTGAATAGATATCTTATCTTATGCATATGCAGAAGATATCATATATATATATATATATATATAGAGAGAGAGAGAGAGAGGCAAAGAGAGGAAAGGTTGAGAGGTAGGTAGGTAGATAGGTAGATATTACATAAATGAGAGATGATAGATGATAGATGGATCGAACTTTTTGAAATTTTTAAATTTTCATTTACAAGTATTTTACTGAGAAATTTTATGTTAATCTGGTTATTTCTTTTTACTTATTCAGCTCACTGCCATCCTCCTAGTCACTCCCTTCCATAATCATTCATCCCTTTGCCCGTCCCTTCTCCTCTGAGAGGACAGGACTCCCCCTTGTGTTCCCCCAACATAGCATATCACAGTCCCTGCAAGGCTAGGTACATCCTCGCCTACTGCAGCTAAATAAGGTAGCCCAAGTAGAAGTAAATCTCTCCTGAACAGGCAACATCTTTTGAGATAACCCCCGTCCAGTTGTTCAGGACCCACATGAAGCCCAAGCACATATGCTACATATGTATGGGAGGCCTAGGTCCAGCCCATGTACATTCTTTCGTTAATGTTTAAGTCCCTGAGTGCTTCAAAGGTCAAGTTTAGTTGACTCTCTTGGTCTTTCTATAGAGTTACCATCCCATCCAGGGGCCACAATCCTTCCTGCTATTCTTCCATAAGAGTCCCAAAACTCCATCCACTATTTAGATATGGGTGTCTATATCTGTCTTATTCAGCTGCTGGTTAGAACCTCTCAGAGTACAACCATGCCAGACTCCTGTCTGCAAGTATAACAGCATATCAAAAATAATGTCAGGGATTGGAGCTTGCCCATAGGATGGTTCTCAAATTGGGCCAGTTATTGGTTGGCCATCCATTCTGTCTCTGCTCCATGCCGCATTCCTACATTTCTTGTAAACAGGACAAATTTTGGGTTGAAAGTTTTGTGGGTAGGCTGGTGTCTCTATCACTCTGTTGGAGTTCCTACATGGCTACAGGAGGTGGCCTCTTCAGGTTACATATACCCAATGCTGGAAGTCAATATTCTTAGGCTCCTCCCAATCCCAGATATCACTCTCTCCCTAGAGATGCCACCCCAGTACCTCATCCCATCATTTGCAAATTTCTATTCATTCTCATGCCTATCCCTCCTGTCCCTCCCCATATCTGATCCTAGCAACCCCCATCCCTCTACTACAGGAAGTGAGGCACTAATTTAAAAATGGAGCACAGGATCACCAGTAAAAGATTTAGAGAAAGGATTAAAGGAGCTGAAGGTGTTTCAACCCCATAGGAAGAACAATATCAACCAACTAGACACCCCAGAGCTTCTAGGAACTAAATCAACAACAAAAGAGTACACAAGGAGGGACCCATGGCTCCAGCCACATACGTAGCAGAGGATGGCCTGGTCAAGCATGAGTGGGAGAAGAGGCCCTTAGTCCTGTCAAGACTTGGTGCCCCAGTGTAAGAGAATGTCAACGTGGGGAAGGGGGTCTTGGTGGGTGGGTAGGGAAGAATCAGGTAGAGAAGGGATAGAATAGGGGGTTTCTCTGGGGAAACCAAGAAAGGGCATAACATTTGAAATGTAAATAAATAAAATATCCAATAAAAGTGGGGTTCAGAGCTAGAGAATTCTCAACAGAGGACTTTTGAATGGCAAAGAAACACTTAAAGAAATGTTCAGTCCTTAGTCATCAGGAAAATGCAAATCAAAACAACTCTGAGTTTCCATCTTATACACATCAGAATGACTTTGATCAAAAACTCAAGAGACAGCACATGCTGGTGAGGATGTGAAACAAGGGAAACACTCCTCCATCGCTGGTGGGAATATGAACATGTAGAACCACTTTGGAAATCAGAGAAATCACAGAAAACTGGGAATAGTTCTACATAAAGATACAACTATAACCACTCCTCGGCATCTACCCAAAAGTTACTCCAACATCCCATAAAGACACTTGCTCAACTAAGTTCTAAAATATTCTTTTTATGGGGGGAGGGGGGTATTTGTGGTTTTGGTTTCAGTGAAATACTACCTTTTAAAAAGAACTGTGAAATATTCCATCTTCTGGATATTCTCTCTTTTACTCTATTGCTATTACTGGTGAGACTTTAATTTGGTTTTGTTTGAATCCCTTAGTCTTTTGTTTCAAGTTTTATTTTACTAAAGATCTTTTTCCAAAATTCTCTTTATTAATTTCCATTTTCATATCTTAAATTGAGTTTGTTATTTCATTAAACTTTTTGTGTTCTTGTAGTTCTCACTGTGGCATTTGTCCACATTCTCTTTGAGCTCCTTGAGCATATTCATAATTATTGTTTGATATGATTGTTTTGTACCATATATTAGTTGCATTTCTGAAGGAAAATTAAAATGGCAATTACGAATTTCTGAAGGAGATATATTTTTCTGATTATTTCTGTATTTTATGATTTGTGATAAAACTTAACATTTCTTTTTATGTCATCTTTTCTGTGGATAATTGTTCTTGCCTTCATTGAGTCGGTGTATGGATCTTTGTTTTCTGTTACCCAACTTGTCAGGTTGTGGCCCAGCTAAACTGAAGTTAATGTTCAGTCTCTGAATTAGTTTCTGCTTATGGGAAAATGTGGAGTGAGAGATGGTCTCAACTCAGGTAGGTACCGACGCAACTCTGAACTTACTAGTAAGCCATTCACAGACTAAGAAGATTTTTGATATTTGAAATATATGGATTCCTTAACAAGTTCTATGCCTACTATTTAGGTGGAAGAGGTTGGGATCACAGTGTGAGTAGGCTAAGCTCTGAGATCAGAAAACCAGATCATCCTCAGGTACATGTGGTAGAAGCCAGATAGAATGCCCTTATCACTACCCAGGAGAAGAAGTCACTTGGCTTATGCTCTAAGGTCAACAATAGACAAGTTGAAGCTCATAAAATTGCCAAGCTTCTATGAGGCAAAGGACACTGTCAATAGGACAAAATGGCAACCAACTGATCGGAAAAAAATCTTTACCAATCCTACATCTGAATGAAGGTTAATATCCAATATATACGAATAACTCAAGAAGTTAGACTCTAGAGAATCAAATAATTTTATTAAAATTGGGGTACAGAGCTAAACAAATAATTCTCAATTGGGGAATTCCTAATGGCTGAGAAGCACCTAAAGAAATGTTCAACATCCTTAGTCATCAGGGAAATGCAAATCAAAAACTATGCTTAGATTCCACCTCACACCAGTCAGAATGACTAAGATGAAAAACTCAGGTAACAGCAGATGCTAGCGAGGATGTGGAGAAATATGAACATTCCTCCAATGTTGGTGAGATTGCAGCTGCTATAACAACTATGAAAATGAGTTTGGTGGTTCCTCAGAAATTGGACATAATATTACCTGAAGACTTACCTATACCACTCCTGGGCATTATACCCAGATGTCCAACATGTAATAAGGACACCTTCTCCACTATGTTCATATCGGCCTTGTTTATAATAGCCAGAAGCTGAAAAGAAATGAGATGTCTTGTAACAAAGGATGGATAGAGAAAATGTGGTACATTTACACAATGGAGTACTACTCAGCTAAAAGAATGAATTCATGAAATTTTTAGGCAAATGGATGGAACTGGAAAATATCCTGAGTGAGGTAACACAATCACAAAAGAACACACACGGTATGCACTCACTCATAAGTGGATTTTAGCCCAAGCATTTGGAATCCCCAAAATACAATTCACAGACCACATGAAGCTCAAGAAAAAGGAAAACCAAAGTTTGTATACTTTGATCCTTCTTAGAAGGAGAACGTAATACTCATGGGAGGAAATATGGAGACAAAGAATAGAGCAGCGGCTGAAGGAAAGGCCATACAGAGACTGCCCTACCTGGGGATCCATCCCATATACAGTCATCAAACCCAGACACTATTGATGACACCAAGAAGTGCTTGCTGACCGGAGCCTGATAAAGCTATCTCCTGAGAGGCTCTTCCAGAGCCTGACAAATTCAGAGGCAGATGCTTTCAGCCACCCATTGCACTGAGCACGGGGTCCCCAATGGAGGAGTCAGAGAAAGGACTGAAGGAGATGAAGGAGTTTGCAATCCCTTAGGAAGAACAATATCAAACAACTATAATCCCCAGAATGCCCAGGGACTAAACTACCAACCACGGAGTACACATGGAGGGACCTATGACTCCAGCACTTAAGTAGCAGCCTTGTAGGGCATCAATGGGAGGAGTGGCCCTTGGTCCTGTGAAGGCTCGATGCCCCAGTGTAGGGGAATGCCAAAGTGGAGAGGCAGGAATGGATAGGTAGGTAGGTGAGGGAGCACCCTCATAGAAGCAGGGATAGGGGGAATAGTATAGGGGATTTTCAGGGGGACAGGAAAAAGGGATAACATTTGAAATGTAAATAAAGAAAATATCCAATAAAAATTGTGAAAAAAGAAATAAGTCTTTATAAGTGTGCTTGTAGGCTAGCTCTTGGGGTCTCTACCTGCAGTGCCATATAACTTTCAATGACATTTCAAGATATGAGCGGTATGCCTGATGGACATATGCCAAGGCAGAATGGGTGTAGCACTTCTGCATTGAGTTCCAGGTTGTATTTATTCCACATGCTTCTGAGTTTTGCAGCATTTTGTTCTGACTAGCTAGCTGGGGGACAGGGAACCTCCCTGGAGTTTCAAGACTGGCTTCATGTGTTGTGTTAGTAGCACAGTGAATATATAAATATATAGAATCAGTCTGAGAGTTGGGGTTGGAGTTGTGGGTTGAACCTAAATGGTATCCCGTGCTACAATAAGTATGGTCATTGGCATATAGCTGGAATTGCTTCCAGATGTCACACTAATAAAATGTTGCTATGCATTCTTCATTTATTTTATCCTTTTTTATTAGATATTTTCTTGACATTACAAATGTTATCCCCTTTCCTCATTTCCCCTCCTAAACCTCCTATCCCATCCCCCTCCCCCTGCTCACTATCCTACCCACTCTTGCTTCCTTGTCCTGGCATTCCCCTAACTGGAGTGTGGAGACTTCACAGAACCTAGGGCCTCTCCTCTCATTGATGTCCCACAATGCCATCCTCTGCTATATATGTGGCTGGAGCCATTTGTACTCTTTTGTTGGTGATTTAGTTCCTGGAAACTCTGGGATTACTGGTTTGTTAATATTGTTGCTCCTACTATGGGGCTGCAAACCCCTTCATCTCCTTGGGTCCTTTCTCTAGTTCTTCCATTGTGGACTCTGTGCTCCGTTTGGTGGTTGGCTGAGAGCATCCACTTAAGCTTTATTTTCATTTCAGTATTTAACAGACTAAACTATCACTGTCTAAAACAAATAAACTTGATCCTCCTGCTTCATTACCTTGAATACTATTTAGCAAAAAGGCAACATGGTCTAAGTCCCTCATTTCTTTCATAAAAACATTATGCACTTAGTCACTGAGTATTAATCACTATGTTCTTATATTTCCAAACACTGAAAATTAGTCAAGGAAATAAAGAATGTAATAGAGAATTTTAATCTGGAATTTAAGATGGAAGAAAGAAATTTTAGGGTTTTATCATTAATTCTCTAAAAGTAAAGAGAAACAGGTTATCCATAAGCAAACCAAATACAAGAAAAATTATGCCAGTATCAATTTGTTATTTTTATCAAACTTAATAAGCAAATCGGAGTTCTGCACAATTAACATAATCAATGTTATACAATCAATAATGAAAACAGCCAAAACACTGACTAAACCTTGCCATGGCCAATTTAGTCCCATCATCTTGACACAATCACATTGGTTTTCTAAAACAGCTTTCTTCCTGATGAATGCTCTGAGAACATAAAATAATCCATTTAAGGCTCTGCAGTAACAATTCACTCTAGTCTGCCTTTGAATTAAAAATGCTGTTCATCTTCCACTAACTCACTTTTTAAAAGACTATTTGGAACCTAATAAACTGAGATCATCAAATACAATGAGCAAAATCACAGGCACTTTTTGATATACACAGTGAGGATATTTTAACAGTCATTAGGATTTAATGGTTACAGCATACTTATATGATTTATTTTAAGAAATGTACATAATTTAAATATGTAGTTAAACCTAAAAACTAGGGTATTGGATAACAAGGGTAGTATTTCAGTACAAACTGTAGAGTTCTTGTCAAAGCTGTAAAGTTTTATAAATGCATAATTGTTAGCTTAAATAGTTTCATGTTTGTAGTGTGAAAATTGGTTACATTTGGAAGAAGTACAAATGTTATTTCTAAGAACTCATAATAGTACAAACAGCTATTTGTGAGAAAGCAGAAACACAGTGGTCTTTCAAAAACCAATAAAAGTATTTTAATGATAGACTCATTAAACATCAAGAGTTTAGAACATGGGTGGTCAGGAAAAATAATAGAAAAAACTTTTCATAGTGTTTCTTTTTCTGTAATAAAATACTGTAAGCAAAGTGACTTGGAAAGAAAGTGTTTATTTGGCTTACATTGCTTCCACATCACACAGTTTATAATCAAAGGAAGTTAAGACAATAACTCAAATGGGGTGGAACTGGAGAAGGGGGCAGTAATTAATGCAGAGGCATGGAGGAGGACTGTTTATCAAGCACTCTGTTCATGGCTGTGTTTCAACTTGTTGTCTCAGATTTTTAACAGGCAGAACATTGCATTATTTTCAACAAACTCTCATTGCTTTAAATCTCCTTTAACATTTGTATTGTTGAATAGGCAGAAATTTGAAGTAACTATGTAAGTTTTCTGCTGTCTCTGATTTTGAAAATTTGTGTTAGATTGACTTCAAGATCCTAACGTGCACCATACATAGGAGATATAACTTCTAATCCTATTTGCAACCAAAGTAACAATAAACAGCAATGCAGATATTTTCATCACACCTATCACTTTCTGACAAACTTCTTATGCACAGCAATAATTCTTCAATGCTGATCAGACAAGAATGATCTGAGGCATCACAGTATAGTTGAAGTAAAGATGAATAGATCTAACAACTATTCATCATCCTTAACATAGCTTGCTTCCATTATTATTTATATTTGAAAGATTTGAAGTATTTTAAAATATATGATATAAATTATATATATATGTGCATGTATGTATCAAACATAAGCTTGTTAAGTTATATAGGGAATTTATTATTTGTAGATATTTTAACACAAGACAAAAACAAAGATGTGTTGCTTTTGAAACTGGCTAATTGCGCAGAAATAAAAATGAAAATGTGATAACTTTAAAAGAATGTGATTAACTGTCACAATTATGCAAAATTTTACTTAGTTTATCAAAGGCTTATAATTATCACACTGAATAGAATAATTCCCTTGTAAATGATGAAGAAAGAAATCAAAGTCATTGAGTGGTTTGAGAATAACATCTCAAAGAAAAATGTCAGAAAAATATTTAATAAATCGCAACAAGACTGAAGAATCAAAGCTGAATTTTATTCTTAAAGAGAATTAGATTCTATGAATCAGCTAATATAATCACTGGAGACAATGACAGCTCAGACATAAAATGAAAGGCAGAGGAAGCATAAGTAGAATGAGGAAAAAGAAATTAGGTCAGAGTCTTTGTTCCTTAAGAGATAATGCCTTGGTTTTCACCAAGGAGGCTACTGTTCAGTTGCATGTAACTAAATAAGGGCCTGGAAAAATATGGAAATGTCTTCAAATTTTCATACCTAAAGTTATAACCCAATTTTAATTGTAATATTCAAAAGAAAATATTTCCATGCTACCTCTTGAAATTGACAAATGAAAATTTATTACCAAGTTTTCAATGTTTATTTAATACACTATGCTAGGTATTAGATTAGGATAGCATTGGGTAAATGAGAAATTCACACACTATCTAAATAATGTGATTTCTGCAGAGCACATATTTTATTCACCTTCCACTTTCCCAGTACATTGAATAAATTGAATATGAATAAATAGAGTAAATGAATTCATATTCAATAATCACAGTCACCTATCTAAAGGGAAACAGCTTAATAATCCCAAGTAATAGTGCTCTTAGATGTGATTTTCAGTGTGGTAAATTAATTTTCAAGTGTTCAAATGCAATGTAAACATCTGAGACATTCTAAAATACTCAAATATATATCAATGTGGGACGGAAGGATGGGTTGGTGTTCAAAAGTGTTTCCTGCATTTCCAAAAGACACATGTCCAATTAACAATCACTTGTAACTCTAGCTTCAAAGGGTCAAATGCCCTCTTCCAGTCCCATGAGCATCTGCGCACACATGATGTAAAATCAAACAGACAAATCTACACACACACATTAACAAAAATAAAAAATAAACCTTAATACACAGAATTTCTCAAGACAATGTAATTCATTTGATTTTGAACTGGCAGATAATAGCCTTTCATTTTAAATCACCGTAGTTATTAACAATCCATGCTATACAAAATAAAACAGTAACACACAAATAATAATAACAAATGAAATTTCTAAGCAAAGGAAAACTTCAATGCCCAGCTCGTCACTTGTCTATGCCACCTGACTACTCATTGTGTTGGTTGCATTACTAAAACATCATGGTGTTAAATAAAACACGGGTGGAATTATAAATACACCAAGCAGATCAGAGTCCTTGTCCTCTCAAGTGCTCACTGAGTCTTACGATGCTTTGTTGCTGTCACAACATACTTCTGTGAAGGCAACTTATGGGAAAAGGAGTTTCATTTGCCTTTCAGTTCCAGAAGAAAAACATCCCATAGCCGCAAGTACCAGGTGTGGTAGCCATGCCAGGAAGAAAGGGGGAAGATGACATAGTACAGGAAGAAGGACTAACCCAAGGAAGATGCATTAAAACCTGAGAAGGCAGGAAGGAATTGTCAACAGATTAGGTAATAAAAGTGTAGGCATCTCTATAAGGTCACTGAAGTTCATGCTGTACCTGAGAATGAGCTCACAAGATTTTTTTTCCCCATATAACATTTTTATAGATTCTCTGGGAGTTTTACGTCATGAACAATGGTCACAATCCCATCCCAGTCCCTTGATATTTTCCTCTCTCCTCATGATCTCCTTTCAAAAGAAGTGAAAATAGTAAGAAAACAAGAACAAAAAAACGCAAACAAAGATGATAACAAAATAAGTCCATTTTGTGCTATCTATATACTCAATGGAGGATGGTAAAATTCTTAATGGCCTGCCCCTTAAATAGGACTGAGTCCTTCCCCCTCCACACCTCTAACAGAAGCCGCCAATTCTGCTACTCTTCAGCATCCCTATCACACTTTTTAAGAGTTCTCTTCAGTGACTTTCTGTCTGGACTTTTTTTTTTTTTTGGCAGTAGGACTGGGTAGGAGTTGTCATAAAAAGTCTTCCATGACTCTTCCTCTCTACTACACATCTGTGGCTTCCTTGCTTCATGGTGAACGTTAGCACGAGTCATGGGCCTCTACACAGTTTCTGGGTTTCTGGCAACAGGACATGAACATAACCCCTGCGGTGGTAGGACCAAGACAAGATCCAGTTGTGAAATCATTTAGCCTCTGGGGGCAGCTCAGGCCAGTTACTTCTAATATGGCCTCCTATGACAGCAGGTCCTACTGACGTCAAAGAGGCTTCTAGCTTCCATACAAACCACAAACATCCACATGACCTTCGGTGGTCATGTCTCCCACAGGCAGCATGCCATCCTCCAGCAGAGCACAATAGGGCTGTGTATGGCAGTCACAGACCTGCCACATCTGGCATGTGGGTATTCTGCTACAGGTGTCCACCTGACTCATAATACTTTTAGTTATGTTGAATACTATGATGAGACCATACTGAATACTTTCTGGTGCTCAGGAGCAAATGACCAGAAGAAGGATGGGCAAGGAAAGCAGTCTTAAGAAACAAGGTCAGAGGCGGATGCTCACAGCCAACCACTGAACTGCGAGCAGGGTCCCCAATGGAAGAGTTAGAGAATGGACTGAAGGAGCTGAAGGGGTTTGCAACCTCATAGGAAGAAAAAAATATCAACCAACCAGACTGCTCTCTCACCCTCCAGAGCTCCCAGGGGCTAAGCCATCAACCAAGGAATACAAATGGCTCCAGCTGCATATGTAGCAGAGGATTGTTTTGTCAGGCATCAATGGGAAGAGAGGTCCTTGGTTCTATGAAGGCTCCATAAATGCCCCAGTGTAGAGGAATCGAGGAGAGGTGGGAGTTGGGTAGGTAAAGGAACACCCTCATAGAAGCAGGAGGAGGGAGGATAGGATAGGGGGTTTCTGGGAGGGGGGAAACCAGGAAAGGGGATAACATTTTATTTAAATGTAAATTAAGAAAATATCCAATCAAATAAAATAAACAAGTTCAGAGAAAAATCCTTTTATTGGAACAAAGATAGTAATGATGTTCCACTTAGAAGATGAATTTTGCACATAGAATGCAAGATGACATATTTCTTACATGTGAGTTTTTAAAGTCCCTTCTGAATAAGAAAGTATTCCACTCCTATAACCCAGACCAAGGAACTATTGGCTCTCTGGCTCACAAATTACCCTGAAAACCGCTGCTTGAGTGTCAGTGGGTACCTTTACCCAGAGTTAAATCTGTCAATGTTATCTTTCTAAGGGTAGAACCTGTGCATATGAAGACAATGCTTCTGGAAAGAGAACCTACCTATATCCTGGTTAAGGGTGGCCAGATACCAATAAGGAATTTTGGAACTTAAGAGGAAGGGCAGACAGTTACAGTGCCCAGTTGTGCCCAATGTGATTTTGATTCCAGTATAAATAGCAAGGCTCAGTTTAGTGAGGACAGGAAGTAAAAAGCTAAAGCATTATCTTCATAAATAATTTTACAAATGGGAGCAGAAAAGACAGGACCATTGAAGGAAACTACAGAGACTGAAATAGTGGGGACACCAAGTCATGATGCTTTTCATAGGAAAATATCTATCAAAATTTTCTTCAACGTTGTTCCATTTAGTCGCATACTCTGGGATCCTAACAGAAACTGAGTTTTTGTTGTGCCTATGGTCTTCTATTTTCCTGCTCTTTACTCGCTTATTAACTCCGCGTCCCTTTTCCACGTGAGAGCAGACTTCGTCACTCCATTAGCATCTTCAGGGTCCCTCTACACTAGTTCTTATGATTAATTATTTTGACCTGATGCTCTCCTGTTTGGTTTTTATAGCCCCTATTGTATAACATTAACTACTTTCCAACTTTGTTAGCTTTAGTTTATTAATAAGTCCACCTGAATCAAGTTAAAACTTAAGAATTGAAGGAAGGATTCTCATTTTTCTCATCCCTCCAAGCAGCTCTTGAATCATTTATGGTTTAATGTGTCATTAATTCCATTAGTAGGACCTAACAGTTTAAGAATGGTTCACACTTGTAATCTTATTTATTACTATTTATTAAGTCTGTTTTCAGATCGTTGTCATGTCATGGGGCAATCTGGCCTCTAGAATTCTCTCTACCATAGAGAAGACTCATTGGGAATCTCCTGACCTACATCATTATCATGTCCTTCCATTGACTCTCCCTTCATGTCAGTCACACTGACTAAAATTCTGTGACTTTAATCTCTGAGCATGAAAAACATTAATATCGATATATGATTAGCTATGCTATCTATATATAGCTAGAAATTGAATGTAGGGAGTTGTACATGCTATGTAAACATTGTCACTGAACTGCACTGTGAATAGAAGTTCAAGGTAAGGATTTACATGTGTTACAAGTCTAGGCTTTTAGTCACTAGCTAGCAGTTAACTTGGAGTTTAGTTTATTCAGAAATCTACAAATAGCTTTGTATTAGTTTTGGACCATCTTTGGTATATATGAGTGTTAATATACATTAGAGGTTGACTAATATCTATATAAACACTAAATTGGAAAAAAGAGGACTGTCTTCATAGATATTAAATTTGAATCACTCATTAATTCAGAAAAATAAAAACATGTTAAGTATTGTATAGGGAAATACCTGTGAAGTAATCTTAATTATATCATGTCCATAAATAATGATGTAACAAAGTTTATTTTACAGGAAATCTCTCTCAATTTTTTTTAAATTTTAAGTTTAGGTAGATAAAGCTTTGGGTATATAATTATAATTTTCTTTTAAAGATTAAATACTTTAGTGGTTCTGTGTTTGTGAATATACCTTTTTTTTAAATTTTATTTATTTACATCCCAAACACTATCCCCACTCACAGTTTCCCCTTCCAAAATCCACCCTCCACTCTCCTCCCCTTCTCCTCTGAGAGGATAGGTCTGCCCCTGGATATTACCTTACCCTGGCTCATCAAGTCTCTGTAAGATTAGGTGCATCCTCTCCACTAAGTATGTGCAGTCTGTAAAAATCATCATGGTATTTGGTGAGATTCATATCAGAATTATTACTGTTTCATTTAACTTAGTAAACAAGTAGCTTATAAAAAAAGAAATTATAACATTTCTATAGACTACATTTCAGGAAGCACAGTTTATAATGATTTTCTATTGTTTTACTTTTAATCCCAGGAAGTATTCATTTTTAGTGGTAATTCAATGAAAGACATCAGTGACTCTCAAATTCATTATGAACCTGCCTGTTAATTTCTGGCATTACAAAAATGACCTGACACAACCAGTTAAAATTGAATAGTTCTACCATGTAATATTTAAAACTTATAGAAATCCACTGATTTTAAGATAAAAAAATGTCTTAAATGAGAGTTGTAGATATATTTGATCTCTGTAAGTCTTGTCCATTTGTGTGTGGTTTTGGCATAATGTTAATATTAGTTCCCAACATTTGAGTCATTATTATTCCAGAAAAAGTAAGCAAGAAAGTTGCCTTTTCAATATTTATAAATCATCTCCCTAGTGACTTCATTTCTAGTAATACTACATACTTATTGCACAGTGTTGGATTCTAAAAAGGCTCTGTATTAATATTCTGTGTAATCTCATGATATGAAGTCTTCACATCTTAATTAGAATGCTGGGAATGCTCATGGATCCTACAGCAGACTTTACTGTCACCATTAATCAAAAACCAGATAAAAGCACAAATATTTGAATTCTGGGTTATAATAATTTGCATTTGTGATCTATGGGAAATTCTCTTTGACTGTGCATTGTAAAATGTGAATTTGTGTGATGAGATTAACTAGCTAGACATTGTCTATCTTTCAATCACCCGACACTTTCCACATCTACTTAGACACAAAAAAATACTTGCTGAAAATATGAAAAGAACGTGCCGCTATTTCTTAACTTGGTAAGTCTTTATTCAACACTGACTTAGATCATTCATTATCTGATAGTAGTATTTTACATTTTTATTTAGGGTAAGAGCCAACTCCCCTTTATCTACCTACAGTTTCCTCAATCATCTTTATACTCTTTCTCTTTTAATATATTTATTTATTTATTTATTTATTTATTTATTTATTTATTTATATAATGCTCCAGATTTTTCCCTTCCTCCCATTTACCCTCAGACTGTTCCACATCCCATACTTCTCCCCACCCCCACTCTCTCCATGTGGATGTCACCATCCCCTACCCACCTAACCTCTAAAATCTTTAGGGCCTCCAGTCTCCTGAGGATTAGGTGGATCTTCTCTTCCTGAATACAGGCACAGCAGCCTTCTGCCATGTGTGTGTTGGGGGCCTCATATCAGCTGGATATGGTGGTTGGTGGTCCAGTGTTTGAGAGATCTCAGGGGTACAGATTAATTGAGATTGCTGGTCCTACTACAGGGTTGCTCTTCTCAGCTTCATTCAGCTTTTCCCTAATTCAACCACAGGGGTCAGCAGCTTCTGTCCATTGGTTGGGTACAAATATCTGTATCTGACTCTTTCAGCTGCTTGTTTGGTCTTCCAGAGTGTAGCCATGCTAACTCCATTTTTGTAAGGGCTCCATGGCCTCAGTCATAGTGTCAGGCCTTGGGGGTCTCCCCTTGAGTTGGATCCCAGTTTGGGCCTGTCACTGGACCTTCTTTTCTTCAGGCTCCTCTCCATTTCCATTCTTGTAATTCTTTCAGACAAGAACAATAATGGGTTAGAGTTGTGACTATAGGATGCTACCCTCCCTTATTTGATGCTCTGTCTTCCGGCAGGAGATGGGCTCTGTGTGCTCCCTTCCTTTGAGTCCTGAAAGTCTCTCACCTCCCAGGTCTCTGGTACATTCTGGAGGGTTCTCACAACCTGCTACCTCCCAAGGTTGCCTGTTTCCATTCTTTCTGCTGGCCTTCAGGGCTTCAGTCCTTTTCCTTAACCCAATAACAGATCAGGTTCCCCTCTCCCCTTACTAGCTGTGCATTCACTTTCTTTCCCAGGTCCCTTGCTACCTCTGCACATGTGATTGCTCTTTTCTTCCTTCCAAGTGGGACTGAGAAGTCCTCTATCTATCTTGGATATTTCATACTTTTTTCTTTTTGGTTACCATCTATTTATTAGTGACTACATGCCATGTACTCCTTTTGGGTCTAAGTTAAACTCACTCAAGATGATATTTGCTAGATCCATTGATTTGCCTTCAAAATCCAGGATGTCCTCTTTCTTAATAGCTGAGTAGTATTCCACTGTGTAAATAAAAAACATTTTCTGTATCCATTTATCTGGGTTGTTTCCAGCTTCTGGCTATCACAAATAAGGCTGGTGCAAATATAGTGGAAGACATGCCCCTATGGCATGGTGGGGCATGTTTTGAGTATATTACCAAAAATGGTATTGCTGGGTCTTCAGGTAGATCTATTTCCAATTTTCTGAGGAATCTCAAGATTGTTTTCAAGAGTGTTTGTACCATTTTTCAATCCCACCAGCAATGGAGGAGTGTTCCTCTTTCTCCACATCCTCTCTAACATGTGTTGTCACCTGAGGTTTTGATCTTAGTCACTCTGATTGGTCTAAGTTGGAAACTCAGGATTTTGATTTCCATTTCTCTAATCACTAAGGACTTTGAATATTTCTTTAGGTGTTTCTCAGCCATTTGAGATTCCTCTGTTGTGAATCTTTAGTTTAGTTTTATACCCCATTTTTTGATTGAGTTTTTTGGGTTTTTGGTGGTTAGATTTTTGAGTTTTTTTCATGTATATATTTTGGATATTAGTGGATTACATTAATGGATTTTCATATATTGAACCAACCTTGCATCCTTGGAATAAAGCCTACTTGATTGTGGTTAATGATGGTTTTGATGCATTCTTGGATTTGGTTTGAAAGAATTTTATTGAGTATTTTTCTATTGATATTCACAAGCAAGATTGATCTGAAGTTCTATTTTTTTGATTGGGTCCTTGTATGTTTTAGGTATCAGAGTAATTGTGGTTTCATAGAATGAGTTAGAAAGGGTTTCTTCTCTTTTTCTATTTTATTGCATAGTTTGAGGAAAATTGGTATCATGTCTTCTTTGAAGGTCTGGTAGAATTCTGCACTAAATCCATCTGGCCCTGGGCTTTTTCTGGTTGGGTGATTTTTAATGACTTCTTCTATTCCCTTGAGCGATGTGAGAATGTATAGTTTACCTGCTCTTGATTTAACTTTGGTATGTGGTATCTGCCTAGAAAACCATGCATTTCATATAGATTTTGTTGAGTGTATCAGATTTATAGTAGGATCTGATGGTTGCTTGAATTTCCTCCGATTCTGTTCTTTATCTCACTTTTCATTTCTGATTTCATTTATTGGGACACTGCTTCTTGGCCCTTTAGTTAGTTTGGCTAGAGTTTTATGTATCTTGTTGATTCTCTCAAAGAACCAGTTTTTTATTTTGTTGATTCTTTGTATTGTTTTCTTTGTTTCTATTTAGTTGATTTTTGCCCTGGGTTTGACTATTTCCTGCCTTCTACTCCTCTTGGGTGAGTTTGCTTCTTTTTGTTCTAGAGCTCTCTCTTAAGTTGTCAGTGTAAGATCTCTCCAGTTCCTTTACCAGGATACTTAGTGCTACGAACTTTCCTCTTAGCACTGCTTTCATTGTGTCCCATAAGTCTGGGTATAATGTGTCAACATTTTCATTAAATTCCAGGACATCTTTAATTTCTTTATTTCTTCCCTTGACCAAGTTATCATTGAGTAAAGAGTGGTTCCGTTTCCATGTGTATGTGGGCTTTCTGTAGTTGTTTCTGTTATTGAAGACAAGCCTTAGGCCATGTTGCTCTAATAGGATGCATTTTATTATTTCAAATGTCCTATATTGGTTGAGGATTGTTTTGTGACCAAATATATGGCTGATTTTGGAGAAGGTACCATGTGGTGGTGAGAAAAAGGTGTATTCTTTTATTTTAGGGTGAAATGTTCTATAGATAACTTTTAAATCCATTTGGCTCAATCATTAGTTTCACTGTGTCTTTGTTTAGTTTCTGCTTTAATGACCTGTCCATTGGTGAGAGTGAGATGTTTAAGTCTCCCACTATTATTGTGTGGGGTTCACATTAAACTTTACTAAAGTTTATTTTATGAATGTGGTTGCTATTGCATTTGTGGCAAAGATGTTCAGAATTGAGATTTTTCTCCTGGTGTATTTTTCCCTTTGATGAATATGAAGTATTCTTCTTCATAACCTTTAATAACTTTTGGTTGAAACTCTGTTTTATTGGTTATTAGGATGGCAACTCCTGCTTGTTTCCTGAGACCATTTGCTTGGAAGACTTCTTTAGGCTTTTAATTTGAGATAGTGTTTGTTTTTGTTACTGAAGTGTGTTTCTTGCATGCAGCAAAATGCTGGATCATGTTTGCATAGCCAGTCTGTTAGCTTATGTCTTTTTATATGTAAGTTGAGTCCAATAATATTGAGAGATATTAAGGAGAGATGACTGTTGTTTCCTCATGTTTGTTTTTATGTGCTTGTGGTTCTCTCCTTTTGACTTTGTTGTGAGATGCTTAATATCTTGTCCTTTCTTTGGTGCAGGTACCTTCCATTTGTTGGAGTTTTTCTTCTAGGATCCTCTGTAGGGCTGGATTGGTAAATAGATAATGTTTGAATTTGGTTTTGTCCTGGAATCTTTCGGTTTCTTCATCTATGCTGATTAACAGTTTGCTGGGTATAGTAGCCTGGGCTGGCATTTGTATTCTCTCAGAGTCTGTATGACTTCTGAGAAGGCCCTTTTGTCTTTCATAGTCTCTGCTGAGAAATCTGATGTAACTCTGCTAGGTCTACCTTTGAATGTTACTTGGCACTTTTCCCTTGCAGCTTTTATATTCTTTCTTTGTTCTGCCTGTTTAGTCTTTTAATTATTATATAAAGAGAGGAATTTGTTTTCTGGTCCTATTTATTTGGTGTTTCATAGGCTTCTTGTACCTTTATGGCCATATCTTTCTTTAGGTTTGGGAAGTTTTCTTCTATGATTTTGATGAAGATATTTTTAGGTCTTAGAGCTGGGAATCTTTATTCTCCTCTATTCTGATTATTCTTAGATTTATTCTTTTCATTGTGTGCTGAATTTCCTGGCTGCTTTCGCTTATGAGTTGTTTTTTTTTTTTTTATTTTTTTTATTCGATATAATTTATTTACATTTCAAATGATTTCCCCTTTTCTAGCCCCCCACTTCCCGAAAGTCCCGTAAGCCCCCTTCTCTTCCCCTGTCCTCCCACCCACCCCTTCCCATTTCCCCGTTCTGGTTTTGTCGAATACTGCTTCACTGAGTCTTTCCAGAACCAGGGGCCACTCCTCCTTTCTTCTTGTATCTCATTTGATGTGTGGATTATGTTTTGGGTATTCCAGTTTTCTAGGTTAATATCCACTTATTAGTGAGTGCATACCATGATTCACCTTTTGAGTCTGGGTTACCTCACTTAGTATGATGTTCTCTAGCTCCATCCATTTGCCTAAGAATTTCATGAATTCATTGTTTCTAATGGCTGAATAGTACTCCATTGTGTAGATATACCACATTTTTTGCATCCACTCTTCTGTTGAGGGATACCTGGGATCTTTCCAGCATCTGGCAATTATAAATAGGGCTGCTATGAACATAGTAGAGCATGTATCCTTATTACATAGTGGGGAGTCCTCTGAGTATATGCCCAGGAGTGGTATAGCAGGATCTTCTGGAAGTGAGGTGCCCAGTTTTTGGAGGAACCGCCAGACTGATTTCCAGAGTGGTTGTACCAATTTGCAACCCCACCAGCAGTGGAGGAGTGTTCCTCTTTCTCCACACCCTCTCCAACACCTGCTGTCTCCTAAATTTTTAATCTTAGCCATTCTGACTGGTGTAAGATGAAATCTCAGGGTTGTTTTGATTTGCATTTCCCTAATGACTAATGAAGTTGAGCATTTTTTAAGATGTTTCTCCGCCATCCGAAGTTCTTCAGGTGAGAATTCTTTGTTTAACTCTGTACCCCATTTTTTAATAGGGTTGTTCGGTTTTCTGGAGTCTAACTTCTTGAGTTCTTTATATATATTGGATATTAGCCCTCTATCTGATGTAGCTTATGAGTTTTTTATGTTTTGAATTTTCTTTGACAGTTGTGTCAATCTCTTCTATAGTATCTTCTACACCTGAGAGTCTCTCTTCCATCTCTTGTGTGGTGAAACTTATATGTGTAATTCGTGACCACTTTCCTAGGTTTTCCATTTCCAGGATTGCCTCCATTTGTGTTTTCTTTATTGTTTCTACTTCCACCTTTAGGTTTAGATCACTTTATTCAATGCTTTCACCTGTTTACCTGTGTTTTCCTGTATTTCTTTCAGTGAGTTATTGATATCATCCTTAAAGGATTCTATTATCCTCATGAGATAGAATTTTAGGATAGGTTCCTAATTTTCATATGTGTTGGTATATTCAGGGCTAGCTGTGATGGGAGAACTAGGTTCTGATAATTCCCATATATTTTGGCTTCAGTTGCTTATGGTCTTGTGCTTGCCTCTAGTCATCTGGATATCCCTGGTGTTTGTTGTTCTAGGTGACTGTCTAAAGTCTGCCTCTTTTGATCCTGGGTTGCTTCAGGTCTCCAGGTAGGCCTTCTACCCTGGCTGTAGCAGATCACCTATGGGTCCTTCCAACTGAGGCCTCTTCACAGCAGCAGAGAAGCTGCTGATTTGTTGCCCTGATGGCAGTAGATCTCATGGGAGACCTTCAGACTGTTAGGTCTTCAGAAGCAGTCAAGCTGTTGCCCAAGTGCTCTGCGTGCAGCTGACTCTCAACTGCTATGAATGCAGTGGGTCCTCTGGGATGGGTCAGGTATGGTCTCTTCGCTGGTGCAGACCAGCTAGGATTTTGCACCAGTGGAAAGGACCTGGCAGAATGCATGGAAGGGATGGAAGGGGAGTGGTATTCAGAAGGGCAGGGATTTTGTTGGGTATGAGTCCTGAGTGCACAGAGCTCCCAACAGCAACTCTGGGACTGGATGGCAGGGGACAAAGGTTTATTACCAACTGCTCTGAGTGCAGCGGGTCCTCTAGGATGGGTCAGAATATGGTGTCTTCATGGGAGCAGATCAGCTAGGAGTCTGTTCCAGCAGAAAGGACCAGGTAGTCTAATTTTTCTTAATAAAAAGTGTTTCAAATAAAAGCAAAATGTCCAGTACTAGTGTCATATATAATTGATGATATGTTGTTTGTTTTCACTGGCAAACAAGAATATGAAAGGATTCTCTCCAGCTAGACTTCTAACTTGCAGGAAGGAACACTTTCAAATTCATTTGTGAATACTTCTTACTTGGAGTCACTTCTGTATGTTATCCTTTAGTTTAATATGAAAAATTCTAAATAGCCTAACTATTTCTCCCTAGGTTTCTGTGGAAGTAGCTACATCACTGAGTTGTCTCAAGGTCTCTATATAGCAATTCATCTTACACACTGGATTGTTACTTTCAGTAGAAGCAAAGATAATTATTGTTCTCTTTTTAATTTATAATTTCATTTTATGCTACATAGAGACAGAAATTTTAGATGAATAAACAGTCTAATAATTAATAAAACTCTCTAAGAGCTAATTTGGTTTTGACATTAATTGCTTTGCTGGAAGACTGCCTTCTCAGACTGCCAAAGTGTAGTGAGCATTCTTCATGAAGCATGTGTTCTCTCAGGATTATGATCTAAAAGGCAGAGACCTTTCTAAGGTTACATGATGTACACACAGAAACACAAACAAATCTCTTCTTAGACACCAAATATTGAACCATGTAATGAAGTAACAAATACTGCACATTATGCTTCATTATTTGGAAAACTTAAAAAATTAAGTGTTCAATAAGTAGCAATAATAGTCTACTAATGTAAGATGACAAAGAAACCATATTATAAATTGGGTTCATTTTTTTTTTTTACAAATTACATATTCATAGATTTCAGAAAGAATGTTTCTTTTAAATGTTATATACTAAATATTTGTTGGAAAAATGTTTTGTTTGAAAAGTTTTCAGTGTATTTATTTCAATGATAGAACTATTTTGCAGCATTAAGTCTCAGGAGCTGAAACATCCTAGGTCTATGTTAGCAGTTGGAAGCTGAAGCCTTCAAGGTCTGAGTTCGTAGATTAGATCATACAGCACCTACAAGCCTCCAGGCCTAGACCTAGCAATAATTAGATAGAAAGCTCTGGGCTCAGCCTAAACTTTGTAAAGCTCAGGTACAACTCTCATCTCATCACTTGATCTGAGAATTTAAAGGTAACTGACATTTACATATTGATTTGTCTTTTATTCTGTTCCTGTTTTCTATTACTATATAATTTCTGATTAAGAGCTAGTAGTTTGTTCAATATCAAATTTGATAAAAATAAACTACAATATACAATGTCACCCCCAAGAAATGGTATTCATTTTTTTCTTTAAAATGTTGTGACTACTTAATATAAAAAAATGACTTACAAATAAACTTTGATCAGTTAATTGTCAGTGGAACTCTATTAACAAATCATCACAAAGAATAAAAATCCTTTATAATTATCTGAAGCCTATCAAAACTTATTTTCTATTTTCATTTTTCTATACTAGAATGAGTATAAGAAAGCCTTAGCCAAGTATTTTTAGGTCCAAAACTAAGCTACAGATTTATTATAATGACCTGTATTTTCTAATGCATTAGCTACATAAAAAAAAAAAAAACAAGAAAGTTAAGTTATTGTAAACTGCAACACAATAGTTGTAGCTACATGGGAAGAAAAATCACGTCATGGGAATCTGAAAAACCTTTTGCCTAAATAGGTTTCTTGGTTTCCCAACAACCACTATGCTTGGGTGATTTATGTAATGACCTCAAGGATTGAATTGGATGACCTTAAAAGCTTCCTTAGAGAACCACGATCCTGCATTATTCTCAGATGACCTTCAGTACAATACAGAATTGATCATTTCTGGGCACACAGGCAGTTTCCTTAGGAACATATCCAGGGCAGATGGTAAGAGTTCATAGGTTTTAGTATAAGACCACATACCTGCTGTTCTGATAATGCATGAACAATTTATCAAGTAATAAGTGTGCCCAGATGCCCTTGTCTACTTATTAGTGATATGTTTAATGAGGAATTTTTAGTATATTCAAGTTTGAAATCAGACAAAATATTACTGTTTAAAAATAATATACTACTCAAACTCTCTCAAATGTTTTGTAATTTTGCTAGTGGGTCATAGTTCATGGACTCTGGTATTTGACAAATAATACAAAGCAATTTATAAGATAATTTAAGATTATCTCGTCTCATTTTTGTCTTATAGTTGATAAATCTTAAATCAAACTACAAAATCTTAATATGGCTTTTTACATATTTACATAGAAACAACTGTGTTCTCCATTTATCTTTTGCCTCTTGAGTATTAACTTTTGTACAAAAAGAAGTCTCAGTTCTATAAGTTAATGACTTATACCTTTATTCCTAAAATTCTATATATTGTCATCATACGATTTTGATGCTTAACTGTGTTTTATTTGTGACAAAAGGTTACTATTAATGCAAAGTTTTCTGTGAGATTTCTGTTATCTTTTAATATACCCATTAATATTAATAAAATTATATTATTTAAATATGGATGTAATGATTAATACAAAAGTGAATGTTGCAGATATTCTATGAATGGTGCTAAAATCCTAAATGTGTATGCATTGTTGATATATCAATACCTCATAGGCATAGGAACGGCAGTGCCTTCCCTGGGTCAGGCTGAGGGAATTGGCACAGTGGTTCCTTGTCATGTACAGATGTTGATGTATGCAGAAAAGTATCAACCAAAGCTTCCTCCTCCCTTATATTTATAGTCTAATACTTCTCCCCTGGAGAAAACCCCTACCAAGATTAGGCAAACTGGTTTCCTTATTCAGCTGTATATACTAAACCCATCTTGAGTCATGCGTATAATATGAGTCTCATAATCACACTGAGTTTTCTAGCTGCTACTAGTATGTCTGTGTACAATCAACACATGTCTAATGTTTTTGTATATATGTCTACTATTTCTTCGTTCTCTATTGCCCTAGTTAGGTCATTTCCTTAGCCACAGAGGTCATGACAATAATCTGCCGTTTAGGATCCTTCACTTCATGGCAGGCAGGCCATAACTGTGAATGAGTCTCAATCAGAATTATAAAATTATTTAGGCATTTTTCCACATTACTTTCTGCTGCTGTGATAAAATACTCTGATCAGAACAACTTAGAAAAGATAAAGTTTTATAAAGTTTGTACTTTCAAGTCACAATCTATCATTGAGAGAAGACAAGGTCAAAACCTAAGCAGGAGCTGGAAGCAGCAAACATGGAGAAATGCTGTTGGTGGGATGTTCCCTGGGTTGTAAACAGTCAACCTTAGGTAACTGTTTAATAACACATGACAATCTGCCTAGTTGTGGAGGAGACGCTGGTCCATCAGTTAACAATCAAGACAGTCCTTCATAGAAATGCTCCCAGCTCAACTGAATAATGACAATTAGTAAAATGAGACAGTTGTAGGCGATTTTAGCCCTGTCAAATTCACAGTATTAACATGGACAAACATTATATTTTTCTAAAGTTTTATATGCATGCCATTTGGTTGTGTGGCTGTCTTAGAGTTTTGTCTTAGAGTTTTCATTGCTGCAAAAAAACAGCATGACCAAGAACTCTTATAAACGACAATACTTAATTGGGTCTGGCTTACAGGTTCTGAGGTTCAGTCCATCATCATCAAGGTAGAAAGCATAACAACATGAAAGCAGTCATGGTGCTGGAGGAGCTGAGAGTTCTTTACATCCAAAGGAAGCAAGGTGTAGACTTTTTGAGGCAGGTAGGAAAGGGCTATAAAAGCCCACCCCCACAGTGATGCACTTTCTCCAACAAGGTCAGACCTACTCCAACAAGACCATACCTCCTAATGCTGTTACCTTCTGACCCAAGCATTTTTGAACCACCACAGTGGCTCTAAGTAGAAAATTTTAGATGACAATGTCCTCTCAAAATTTGTAGACTTACTTGATAAATTCACTGCATTAATACTTATTTGCATTTAGGTCAATTGAATTGTTTTATCATCTGAAATTCTGTCTCAAGACATTTACAAAATCTGTTCACATAGTCTACTTATTTTATTTGATAATTAGCCCTTTAGTGGAATCTTAACTAGTCTTTCATAACTAATGGTAGGAGAAGATAACTGACAAAAGTTATAAGAAAGTCAGAAGCCCAGAAGTTGAGACATTGATTAGTTGTTCTGTTTGCAAAATGAACTTGCAAATAAAGCTTTACTTTGTCCTTTTTTATATAAAAACATTCTAATTAATAAAATCATACAATCTCTTCCAGTTTCCTTGTTAGTAAAAAAGTTAGTAGATAACCTGTACAGTGCTACAATGACTGAAGTCACTGAATCTTTCTGAGGATATACTTTTTGAAAAACTTTTCTGACCTTACTACAAATTTTTCAACAATATAATTATCCTCAGAGTAGTCTTGAAGTAGCTTGAATTGAGCTGGTGTTTTACTCTGTCAAATAAAAGCTTGGAGAGCCTGGGATGATGGGATATGCCTGTAATTGCAGCACTCAGGAAGTGAAGGTCACAGAATTAGTAGTTCAAGGTCAGACTGGGCTTGAAGAAAGCATAACTATAAGCACCTACCTCTGAAAATTATCTCAGGGAAAAGCAAGTCTTCTATCAAGATTTATTAAATGCGTGTCCTTTTCTTACTATTTCTTTCCTTTTTTCCCTTGTCTAGTCTATCAAGAATCAATAAGATATCTTGCTTCCAAAGCTGGTTAATTCACATCTCTAACACAATATACAGTACTTATTTTCCTGCATCTCAATACTTTTCTTTTCTGTCATAACACAGAAGCTTGCTCCTGTACTTTTTCTTAAATTAATAGAGTCTAAATCTTAAATCTATCATAAGTACCTGTCATTCCAAAACCATATTCTTCCCTGTTCATACTTTTATTTAAAAAATATAAGTGAAAGTTCTTCTATTATAATAGCATTTGTGTCAAGCCAAACAACTGCATTTGCTGGTACTTCTTCGATTGCAGTCCTTGGCGAGTATCCTACATCCACAAATATGCTAGAAGACGTATTATATTTGTTTTTTTTTTACACTCCAGAATTTAATGCCCCCTTTGTCCATTTGCTGACTGTTCCACATCTCATACCTCCTCCCTGGCCCCTGTCTCCACCCCACCCCCATCCCACCAGACCTCTAAACTCCCTGGGGCCTACAGTCTCTTCAGGGTTAGGTTCATCTTTTCTGACTGAACCGAGACCAGGCAGCCCTCTGCTATATATGTGTTGGGGGCTTCATATTAGCTGGTGTATAATGCCTAGTTGGTGATTCAATATCTGAGAGATCTCAGGGATCCAGGTTAATTGAGACTGCTGGCCCTCCTACAGGGTCGCCTTCCTCCTCAGCTTCTTCCAGCCTTTCCCTAATTCAACAACAGGGGTCTGCAGATCCCGTCCATTGGTTGAATGCAAATATCTGCATCTGACTCTTTGAGCTGCTTATTGAGTCTTTTGGAGGACAGTCATGATAGGTCCATTTTTGTGAACACTCCATAGCCTCAATAATAGTGTCAGGCCTTGGGACATCACCTTCTGCTGGATCCCACTTTGGGCCTGTCACTGGACCTTCTTTTCCTCAGGATCCTCTCCATTTCCGCCCCTGCAGTTCTTTCAGACAGGAACAATTATGGGTCAGTATTGACTGTGGGATGGCTACCCCATCCATCACTTGATGCCCTGTGTTTCTGCTATGTGTCTTAACTTCAATATCTCCTAATTCATTTACTCCTTTAAAATTTTATGCTTTTTAGTGTTGATAAGTTTTATGAATTACCCTTGGCTTTCTGTACCCAGTGGAAAACTGGGGCACTGATCTAATATAAGCAGCTTGGTCTATAAGAAAATTATTTAAATCTGAATGTCATTTAGAGAAGTTTAAAGAAATAACTCACCTTTTAGTTTTAAAGTAATACATGGTATCATGCTCACAGATCCTAAATCCTAGGGTAAACATTCTGCTCTCTTAAAAAAAAAGAACAAACAAAAACACCTTGGCTTCTGCATTACAGATCAATGTAATAAGTCATTGCATTATAGCCTCCACCTTAAGACAAAACAATTAGTCATTAACTTTTGAGTTGTTACTTTGTTCAAATCCACAAACCTGTGAAGCTTACTTCCTGACCTTCATTAATAGCATATTTATAAAATCTAGAATTGCCACCATTTGGCCTTGACATCTCTTTTCAACTGTTTCCTATTGGAATGTGGTAAATGTATGGAATTAGCAGAACCTCATTTGTATATTCTAGACATGACTACAATCAACACTTGACAGAGTGGATTGCCTGAGATTAAAAGCAATTGCATTTTTGCAATGTAGATGAGGTCTCATATCTTTCCTTTACATGCTACAGGGCTCCCTGCATTATCGGGTGCATCCTAAGCATCTATGTCCCAACATACTGGGAATCTGATGTGATCATCACTTGAAATGTAGAAATTTGCTGAAGTCACATTAGTGAAAATTCAATACAGATGTAGCTCATCTGTCATTCCAGCCTGTACTAACTACCAAGGTCAAAACTATGTCTTTATATGTTCAAATTTGATATCCAAAGCCAAGGGTACTGCTGAGCTGTATCAATAATGTCTACCAAATTTAATCTATGTCTGTCTGTTGTGGATACAATGATAAATGTAAAATGTATGTTAAAGCATAGCAAAGCATTGCAAATTACCTTTCATATAAATTAATACTAAAATGCAGCTTATAACTAATGCTAAATAATTTAACAAAAACTATCTGGAAATGGAAACTATCTGAATTACCTACTTGCCTGGTAATATCTAGATGAGGACAGATATTACTACACAGACACAGAACTTCTACTTTGCACCAGTTGTCACATTAATGAAGCCTCATAAAGGGTACCAAATAATGTCAGTGTTGAACTAAGGAAAGGAAAAAAAAAAAGCAACTTCCTCTTGGATTAATTTGAACAAGTTGTGAGCACTTTTCTGCCTGTGTCTTCCATCTGTCTGTAGTTAGTGGTTACTAGTAGTATACCTGAAGTATGGGTGATCTGTCTGTTGATGTTTTTTGTTTTAGTATCTGAGTATTTACGTATGGACTTAGGTGTGAGCCTGAATGTGGGCCTGATAGTAATAAAGGGCTTTGTTATTGAATGGCATAGGAAATCTGTTATGGAAAAGCAATGAAAAATTCTTCATAGAAATTTTTAACAAAGCTTTTGTTTGACAAGGGAAGAAGTTCCTTAACTAACCCAACCAAAGCAGAACAGGATTTGTAACCACAACAGATGATTACAACTTTTATCCGTATGTTCCTTTCAATGTTTATGAATTATTTCTTTTTCTACCTGTTGATTGTTTTCAGCAAATGATCATCACATCCTGCACATGTGCACATACATTCTTCTGGATAATGAACATAAAAGAGTCAATAGCATAAGATTAAATCTATGCATTTAGCTTAGAATTTAAAAGTTTATTGCAAAAAAATATCAGCTTAAATTTAAAGAGCTGAAGTATTTAGTAGATAGCAGGTTAAGTAGATAGTCTTAAATGATCTCAAGGCATGCTATTAATTAGGATTCAAAACTAAGGTAAAGTTCAGGGTCTATGGTTTTATTTACATAAAAATTTAGTGGAAGAGAAGTTCCAAATTGTGGGGGAAGATACTGCAAATATGGCTTAACTGTAGCTTTGAGGGTTTGATGCTAGGGAAACTGTTATCTGCTTTTCTCCCCTTGCAATCTCGATAATGCCTTCCAGGACCATGAACCAGTATGGCCAGGAGAGGTGAGTGTGGTGACACAAGCATTATGAGAGTAAGCAACCACCATTTCTTTTTCTTTATTTTCTGAGATAATAATATAACATTTCCCTTCCATTTTCTCCTGCCAAACTTCCCACAAACATATCTTTGTTCTCTTTCAAATTCATGGTTTCTTTCTTCATTAACCATTATTATGTGTATATAATATTATATTACATAGTAATATAGTAACTGTTATTATATGTTATATATTATATCTTATATAATATTTTGAACCATAATTTGTCCTTGTATAATGTAGTTTGTATGCAGCAGTGGCCCAGTGAATTCTGTAAAACAAAATTTTACAGACAGAGGCAAGAACTGGGAATTTGCGGAACACCCTGTACAGAAGCTGAAAATCTCACATGGCAATTTACTATACTTCTGAAACTCTCCTCCTTTCTAGTGGCCAGGACTAAGAAATACCGAGCATATTAAGATGTAAAAGAATCTATCTTGTAGCCAAAAAATTCTGCAATGCTTTGCTCCAATCGTTTATGTAATTACATTTACCTCCCAAAAGGATATATATGTAGTATGGCTCCAAATATGATAGAAAAAGCATTTTTAGCAGCAGAATTTTCCAGGTATCCAAAAATCCCAGGTTCTTTTTGTTATTTGGTCCTCACACTTTGTCCTTGCCAAACAGGTAGGCTTTGGGCAAATTAGAAAGAATTTACATTTGAGTTGGTGCTAAACTCAAAGCTACCTCACCCATCCCAGAGGCCAGGCTTTCTGTCTTTTGAGTTGCTCATTTGAAACTGAATTGGATACCTCAGGGACATCCACAGACAATTGATCCTGTTCTACCTTTAACTCTTGACCTTGTTTATTAAACAGACAGGGTATCTCCACCCAGGCTCACCTGGATAGATCCTGTGTTTGTTAAAGACACTGGCAGACCTAGAGAATCTTTAGCCAAACAGCATTCCTAACTTATCTAGGTGTGATTTGCCTCAATGGAAGCTTGTGAGGAACTGCTTTTGTTTTGCAGACCCCACCTAGGGAGTCTTTGACCAAAACAACCTTCTTAGCTTATCCAGGTGTGATTCAGGATACAGTTCATATTTAATACTCATTTTAAATTCAGGGCGTTTGACAAAAATGTCCTTTAAATATCTCAGAGAACCAAATAACCCTATTAAAAAGTGGGGTACAGAGTTAAACAAAGAATTTTCACATGAAGAACTTCGGATGGCTGAGAAGCACCTTAAGAAATGTTCAATATCATTAATCATCAGGGTAATGCAAATCAAAACAACTCTAAGATTTCACCACACACCAGTCAGAATGGCTAAGGTCAAAAATTCAGGAGACAGCAGGTGTTGGCGAGGATGTGGAGAAAGAGGAACACTCCTCTACTGCTGGTGGGATTGCAAGATGGTGCGACCACTTTGGAAATCAGTCTGGCGGTTCCTCAGAAATCTGGGCATGACATTTCCAGAGGACCCTGCTATACCACTCCTGGGCATATACCCAAATATTCCCCGGCATGCAATAAAGACACATGCTCCATTATGTTCATAACAGCCTTATTTGTAATAGCCAGAAGCTGGAAAGAACCCAGATGTCCCTCAGTGGAGGAATGGATACAAAAAAAAAAATGTGGTATATTTACACAATGGAGTAATATTCAGCCATTAGAAACAACGAATTCATGAAACTCTTAGACAAATGGATGGAACTGGAGAACATCATACTAAATGAGGTAACCCAGTCTCAAAAGATCAATCATGGTATGCACTCACTGGTAAGTGGATATTAGCCTAGAAACTGAATACCCAAGAAATAATCCACATATTAAAAGATGTCCAAGAAGAACGGGGGAGTGGCCCCTGGTTCTGGAAAGACTCAGTGAAGCAGTATAGGGGAATACCAGAACAGAGAAGTGGGAAGAGGTAGATGGGGGGGAGTGGGGACCCAGAAAAGGGGAAATCACTTGAAATGTAAATAAAGAATATATTGAATTAAAAAAAAGTTTATATTAAGAAAATTGTTGTTGTTTGTGTTCGAGCTTCTAAATTTGTTACTTGGGAAAAAGTTTTACCTGGTTGATTTTATACTTCCTTGTGCCTAATGGTTATGCTAATTGTTCCTTGGGCCTGCTTTAATGGATACATCTTTTGATATGTAAATGTCAACCCCTTATGCTTAAAGACTCATGCTCTCATGCCCTAAACAGAAAAATACATTCAGATTCAAGCCGCCTCTGTTTGTGGTTGTGTCTGTCTTTCACGGAACCTGTTCCTCTCCTGATATCCAGAATTTCCCCTCGGATTTAATTCCCAGCTGGGACCGTCCTTGAAACTTGTATATATATTTTCTTGTGTAACGATGTTACTGGATAACTGCCTTAGTTAGCATTACTCAGGCTGCAGTGAAATACCATAACTAAACAGGAAGTAAGGGGTGAAAGGGTTTATTACTTTTATACTTCCTCCTTACTGTTTATCACCAAAGGCCTTCAGGACAGGAATTCAAGCATGGCAGGAACTGGTGCTGAAGCCATGGAGGGTGCTATTTATTGGCTTGCTCCCATGGCTTGCTCAGTGTGCTTTCTTAGAGAATCAGGCCCACCAACTCAGGGATAAAATCATGTGCAACAGGTTGGGCCCTCCTCCATAATCACTAAGTGAGAGAATGCCTTCACAGCTAGATTTCACGGTGGCATTTCAACAACTGAAGCTCCTTCTTCTCTGATGACTCTTGCTTATGTTAAGTTGACACAGAAAACTGGCAATGCAGCTGACCCCTTACCAACATGACACACAAACATACCCAAACATATCACAATTAAGCCACAACCAATCTATTCTTATTTCTCAATAATAATAATAATAATAATAATAATAATAATAATAATAAATGTTAAAAGCCCTACATTCTGTACAAAAATTTCAGTTCCTTTAATATATCTAATGTCTTTTTTAAAAGTATTTTAAAATACAAAGATTCTCAACTGAAAGAGTAAAATACTTTCTTGCTTCAAGAGGGAAATATCAGGCCAGAGTCACAATGGAATCAAAGCAACGTCTAGGACAGACTCACTATTTTCTGGACTCCCTGAGAAGGCTTAGGTCATCTCACTTGCTCTGCCATCTGAAACACACAGCTTGTCTTATAAGCTCCAGGTGGCTCTGTCCACTTCTGCTGCTCTTCTTGGGGTTGTCTTATAATACTGGTATCTCTCAAACTCCCAGATCCCTCACTGCAACTGGTTTGCCCTTATACCAGTCGCCTCTCAGAGACTCTCTTCACAATGCCAATCCTCAACCTTTTTTTTCTGCACAATCCCTTCAGTCCTTTGCCTTAAACTGACACTGAAACTGCATCTTCATCAGTTGGCTCTTCTGGTCAGTCACAGTGCCGAGATTCAACATCTTTCCCTTGTTACCTTCAAAACCAGCACCATCTTGGTGACTTTTACACATTACTGAGGCTAGCTGCCAGCACAATGTACAACCATTGGCCACCTCAGAAACACAGCTTCTCTGTGGTCTGAGGAAACACTTTCCAGAAGATTTAACCTGAGTAATGCTGGTCTCTTCTTAAACACTGCTAATGTCTTAGCTCCATCTAACCAGCAGTAAGTAGTCAAGTATTTGAGCAGAGCAAAGATTTCACTTTAGTAATTCTGGTATCTTTGCTAATCATAGCTGATTCTTCAGCCTTAGCTAACCAGAACCACACACTCTTATTTCAAAACAGAAAATGGCCACAATAGAGTCTCTAAACTTCCCTCTTTAATTTGAAAAGCCAGGACCCATTCTGCACTGCGCTCAGCATTCTTAACTTCCAAGCTCCTGAGGAATATCCTAGAGAGCTCTTAACACTCAATGGCTCCTCTATCCCAAGTTCCAAAATCTGTCAAAGCAATATCCTAGTAAGCTGGTGCCACTTTTTCTTGGTTATGGTTGATATTGCTGTAACAAAATACTATGACCAAAAAGCAAGATGTGAATGAATGGATTATTCTTCTCACATTTCCACATTGCTGTTCATCACCAAAGGAAATCAGGACAGGAAGTCACACAGTACAAGAACCTGAAGGCAGCAGCTGATGAAGAGGCCATGGTGGGTGCTTCCTACATATTCTTTGCACTGCTTGCTTTCTTATAGAACATAGTGCTGCTAGCCCAGGAATGGCACCACTCACTATGGTATGGGTCCTGTTGCACTTATTACTTATTGAGACAATGCCTTATACTAGGTCTCTTGAAGGCATTTCCTTACCTGAGGCTCCTTCATCTCTGATGACTCTAGCTTCTTTCAAGTTGATGTACAAAACCAGCCAATACAACAACCCTTAGTCACATGTAATTTTCTGTGTAGGGGTTAGGCCTAATGGCTTTTATCCTGTTCAGTTCCACATCTATTGGTATTTATTTAGACATTTTAGAGACTTTTAAAAAAGACTTAAAACTATAGCTTCTGGAGATACAATCCCATAGAAAATTGCCTGATCCTCTTTCTTCTCTTCTTCTCTTCTTCCCACCCATCTTCTGCAATGTGGGAATGTTTTGTACCCGTATCCATTTGACTGAATTACACAACTCTATATTTTGATTGGTCATAGGGGTCCTCTACATGAAATAGGACTAATACAACACTGTTAATAAGCCCAGGAACATGAGGCTACATAGGTCATGGCCCTAGGGAAAAGCAATTATATTAAATACTAAATTATTCTGCCAAATGAATATTGCAGTAAATAGATGGCTAATGGTATTTATTAGTGAGTGGCTGAACCCTTAGCAGAGAAGTTTCTTTTGAGAGTAGATGGAAAGTAACACGGGGACCTATGTTAGCACAACTGGCAGGATGATACTTGAGAGGAACACTTAGAACTGTTCCCTTGAAGTCTTCCACCATCTCTTTCTAATCACACTTCCACAATGATTCCTGATCACTAGGTTAAGTCACTGCAGTGCAGAGGTTAAATTTAAAGTCAGGTATTCCAGTTCCTTATTTTCTGTGACTTGGTCAGTTGTAGGCCACTGTGAGAAGCAGTATCTAGTGAAAATGCAAACTTCTCTGATAATGATGTATTTTTTAATTTTTTTATTAGATATATTCTTTATTTACATTTCAAATGTTATTTCGTTTCCTGCCCCCCCCCCACCTGCTGAAAATCCCCTAACCCATCTCCTTTCCCTCTGCTTACCAATCAACCCACTCCTGCTTCTCTGTCCTGGCATTCCCTATATTGGGACATCTAACCTTTTTAGGACCAAGGGTCTCTCCTCCCTTTGGTGTCCAACAAGACCACCCTCTGCTGCGTATGCATCTGAAGCCATGGTTCCCTCCATGTGTACTCTTTGATTCGTGGTTTAGTCCTGGGAGCTCTCGGGGTACTGGTTGGTTCATATTGTTGCTCCTCCTATGGCACTGCAAACCCCTTCAGCTCCTTGGGTCCTTTCTATTATTCCTCCATTGGGGACCCTTTGCTAAGTTCAAAGGTTGTATTAATATGTAGGTGTAATGGTAGGATAATAAAATTCTGTTTAGTATTCTCACTATGTACCTTAATAATCATAACTGATTATCTTCTGGGGTATATGATGTCTAGCTATGATTCCTTGTTATGGTATCAGGCATCAGTTTCACCTTATGGAAAAGGATTTGCATTACTATTTCTAATACTAGAGTTCATCTATGTATTTGTATTAGTTGTTATCAATTAATGTATGCAAATAGCACTATACTGTGGATTTTTTACTTACATTCTGGATCAAAAGGAAGATGCAACTTGTTATCATAATAGAAATAAAAACAATAACAAAACTTGGAGCATAAATTACCTTCAGAACCAAAAAAAAAATCAAACTTAAAAAAAAATCATGATTTCCTTGAAATGTTGAATTATTTCAAGCCTAATATCTATGACTATCATAAAGTATAATAGAAATTAAGATTATTTGGGGACCCATGTTTTATTCTTATTTTAATTTCAATCAAAAGTTGAAAGTAAATTTGTTGTTGACAATAATCACCTTAAATACAGCAGGGTTTGAATGAATGTATTCATTTGCCTAAGTTGGTAGCCAGCAATTTAAAATGTACATTGTGGTGTCTAGTTGAGGATTTATGCAGCAGTGGTAGAATACATGCCAACTGAATTAACAAACTGATTGTGTTAGCAATGAACCTCATATTTACTAAACTGGAGTTGACAAATTGCATGACATTCTGTCCAGTAAACTTGAGATTTATAATGCTTACCACTATAAACAATGATGGAACAGAAGAGAAATTCAATATCTGACATTTTATTTGTATATTCCACTTTCCTTTTTTACAAATCAATGCTTAATTCAGGAATATATTTCATGTTTTCTTATTCCTTAGTTGTAAAGTTTTGTGCAATCTTCTCTAGAGGAAGTAAATGTTCTCAGTGAATAAAGACTTACATCTCCTCCAATTGAGGTTGAAAATTGCTAGGGGGAAATGTTGCAGGATTTTCCATGTCCTATCACAGTAGAGCAGTGGACCATCTGTGATTGGACAGGAAAAGGGAGGCAGAGCTAGGAATTGGCAGGAAAGAAGTCACAGGAGGGAAGGACAAAAAACCAAGTTGGCTTTGGATGTGTACCTGTGTGGCATTTACTAGCCACAAATAGCTAAGTTTTTATAAGGATCCATTGTCTCTTAAAGTACTATATGGACATCTTGTAAATTGAAATATTACTTATACATAAGCCTGATTAATTAATTAAGCTTTAAGAGTTTTGGTTTACTTGGTTACTAGAACGTGAATCCACCTGTGACAGACATGGAACACAGATAAGATGCTGTGGGAGCTATCTGGGAGACAATAGCTCAGCAAAATCAACACTGAGCAGGACCTTGTCAGTGCGTGATGTTGCAATCTGGAAGGGCAGGAGAAATAGTGGTATCATTTATTTCCCTCAACAGGGAAAATATTCAAAACATGTACAAAAGCCCATTATTACATTGCATATAAAGTAAAATAAAATCTAGCACCTCATCTTTGGAATCAGGATTTCTATCTATTGGTTTGATTAAAATACAGAGTTTGGAGTGTTTAATGAGATGTGAGGGCAAATTGTATTTACTATACCAACTGGTAGGTCTAACAGGAATGCTTAATACTCATAGGAAATGAATCTTCATCATGTATGTGAATAAATATCAAATGATTATTCCATACATGATTGGTAGCTGGAGGATATAAGTAAAATAACATCTTTTGATTCCTAAAGGTGCATTTATGGGATAACAATTGTCTCTCAAGACCCCTTACTCTGGGAAGACATTAGAGACCCTCTCTTCGGCTGACAGGGCAAAGGTCCTAAGTAAAACAAAGGAGAGCCTCTCCGGTAATTGTGGTGGAAGGAAGTCCTGAGATAACTGCGGCAGGCTCCAGTCTGTGCAAACACCTGTGGTCTCCACCAGAGGACCCTTATCTCTTCCTGATGAAACTGCTAAGATTGCCTTTCCTTTCCTTGTCCTTGCCTTGGGGTACGCCCCTCCTGAAAGCCTTAAAACCTGTGTACCCCAGAACATTAAACGAGGCTTTGACATAACTCAGACTGACTTATCTTTCTTGGTGCTTGGCCTCCTTCTCTCTCTCCCCCGCTTTGATCCTCAGGTAGCACCCCTTCGGAACCCTGGAATAACTGACCCGCTGGACGGGTTACACCTTACACCAGTCTGGATACTCATTCTCAGTGCTGCATTTCAAACTCTATTTTGGTGGCTATACCCTTCCACTATTTTAAGTACTGCTCCAATATGCACAGAATTATCCCTGAAAATCTACAGTCAAGATGTTCTCTTTGCAGAATGTAAGAAAAATGTTTTTTTTTAAGTTATTGTATTTTGCCACTGAGATGTGGGTGTCACTCTTTACTCTGCTGTAACCTAACCTCCAATGATGGGTTTCAAAGTTGCAGACAAAGCTATCTATAGAATACAGTGTTGATATAATTGCTTAAAATGTTATGAACTACTTCATTGTACTTTTAAAAAAATGTTTTGAATCTGCTCTAAAAATATGATTACATGCTGAGGGAAGGTTAAACTTCAAAAACAAAGCCAGTGATCTCAGATTCAGAGAAATGCCTTTTTTTTAAAAGATGAGAAAGCAAACACTTGACAGTTCAGGGAAAGATTCTTGGCAAATGTGACAGGACCAGAGTAAATTCTATGCTGTAGCAGGCATTTACAGGAAGAAGCTGGTAGGAATTGGCTACACTAGGCAATAATGGAAAGTCAATGGAAAATGAGAAACTGACATTCATTTAAAGTTCTTAGGCACTGTGCTAAGCAGTTCAATTTTATTGGGCAGGCAATATGATGGAAAAGGAAAGTGGTTGCACCAGTGACAAGAAATGGAGAGGAGATTTTGGACTTAAGTCACTCAGTCGATGATTATGGCAGTCCAGTAAAAAGCTGAGGAGATTCACCATCTTCCAAGAAAAGCATAAGATGATGTACATGATGTTGTAGGCTTGCTAGAGAGCATTATCCAAAGTTCATGCTCACTATATTATCAATCTGTGGACTTAATTTTGTGTAGTTGATGGTACAGGGGAAATATTACTTATCAAAACCTCTAAGCAATAGAGTATTGTATATGTGGCACACATATGTATTCATATATAATATAGCATAAACTAAAAGCTAATGATGAATAATTGAATAAAATTTCGAGACAAGTTATCATGGCAGTTGATGAGATTACTGCATGAAAGAACAATTATTCATTGTTTCCTTACTTATTATTTAAGTGTGTCTCTTGAAAATTTCATGCATCCATGCAATGTATTTCTGGTGGCACTCATCCTGACCTTCCTGCATATTATTCCTTTCCCTGTATATCCCTCCTTCACTCTCATTTCAACATCACTTCCACATTCATTTCTTCTCTTATACATGGAGATTTATGACCATCAATTTGAATAAAAAAAAATGCCTTACAGTGGGGGGAGCAGAAACTGAGGATATCACTTGTCAAGTTGCCATCCCACAATCACTCTGACCCATAATTGTTTCTGTCAGAATTGTGGGGATGGAAATGGAGAGGAGCCTGAGGAAAAGAAGGCCCAGCTACAGGGCCAAAGTAGGATCCAGCTCAAAAGGAGGAGGCCCCAATGCCTGACACTATTACTGAGGATATGGAGTGCTCACAAAAAAAGGACATATCATCACTGCCCTCCAAAAGACCCAACAAGCAGCTGAAAAAGTCAGATGCAGATATTTGTACCTAATCGATGGACAGAAGCTGCTGACCCCTGTGGTTGAATTAGGGAAAATCTGGAAGAAGCGGAGGAGGAGGGCAACCCTGTAGGAGGACCAGCTGTCTCAATTAACCTGGACCCCTGTGATCTCTCTAGCCCACCAACCAGGTAGCATACACCAGCTGATATGAAGCTCCCAACACATATACAGCAGGGGACTGTTGGGACTGGGTTTAGTGAGAGAAGATGCACCTAACCTTCAAGAGACTGGAGGCCCCAGGGAGTTTAGTTGTCTGGTGGGTTGGGTGGTAGGTAGTGGGTGGTGGGGGCATCCTCATAGTGAGTGAGGAGGGTAAGAGTTATGGGATATGAACAGTTGGAGGGAGGACTAGGAGGAGAATAAAATCTGGAATGTAAATACATACATACATACATACATACATACATACATACATACATACAAGATAAAGAAAAATAATGATTACTAGAACATATGAAGAGTCACCCTGTTTTTCATCCTGTATCAGCTCTGGATTGAAAAGAATACAACCCGTGATCAGTATACAGTGCACACCTGTAGAAATGTTATAGGAATTAATATTCACAATAAATAAATCTTAAACAGTTGATATTTGAAAGAACTGTGTTGTAGTTGGGTCTGGGTTCTTCCTCCCAGCGCCATGGTCCCAGAAAATAGACTCAGACTCAAATACATTTACAAATACCATGGCCATATAACTAGACTCTTCTCCAACTAGAATCTTAAACTTAAGATAACTCATTAATTTTAACCTACATTTTGGCATGTGGCTGGTTACCAGTTCTTATGTACCATGTGTCTGTTTCCTAATATCATTCTGGGGCACTGAGATATACTGTCACTTTAAGTAATGATTTGCATATAGTTATGATAGTTATAGTAAGGAAAGAAATAAGAGAGTTTAGATTGGGGATTTCTTTTCTCTTTCCTTTTCTCTTTCTCTCTCTTAAATAAAGTGGAAGGGGTTTAGAACATAAAGAGGGGGAGTATATCCTTATCCTATAGAAACAATAAAATAAAATGTTAGATTAATGAATCTCTTCAGCTTTGAGCTATTGCTATTTTCAAGGTTATTTTTGTTACACCAGTAGAGAATGTTATATATTCTTACAGATTTAAGGTTTTTATTGGTAAAGCTTTGTATAATGATACTAATTTTAAGATTAATTTTGTTGTAGTATAATATATGAAAATTTCAACTCTTGTATAGGTAGTATACATTTACAACTCATTTAAAAATATAAAGTTTACTCCAGTCCTTTCAATATCTGCTGTTACAAACTGTTTGGGATAATTAATGAAAGTTAATAGTCAATCAGTCAAAATCATTGTCAATGTTAGATACTAGTCAAGAATTATTCACAACATTATATATCTTGGGATTAACGGATAATAGGTAACTGGAGACAGGCAGTATTAGTTTGTTCAGATATGCTACAAATCAATAGATGGTCTTCAAAAATCTTAGAGACTCACAGAACCTAAATTTATTCATTTAAGATTATTTTTGACATTGAGTCAAGTCAACTCATGATAGTAACCCATTCAGCTTAAGAAAAGAGAATGAGCAACAAAACATCTCCAATTATGCCAAGCTAACCACTGAGCAAAGAAAACGCCCTAACTTCATCTGAAGATAAAATGCTTCCCCAAAAAAGACAAATGGACATAGGATAGTGGATTTCCAAGCTCTATCAAGATAGGCTAAGCAAGTCATTCATAATCTGTGCTTCACATATAGTCTGTGAGATATTCTGATCCAGAAGGCTAAAGATGGATATTCCAACATTATAGAGAATATTGAGGACTATCCAGGTAGTCAGTTGTCTCTGTCATTTCTATTATTTTGGAAGCTTCCTGCATACTCAGGTAATATGTGTTTCTTTTCAGGTCTCTGATGAGGTTGAAGACTAGATAGATATATAGTCTTACAATTAAAATTAAGTTGTTTAGCATTTAGAAACGGTTTTTTCAGCTCATGAAAATATTTTTAAGTTAATCATACATATTAGGATAATATTGATTTAAATGTAGAAATCTGATTTAAAATTCATTTAAATCTGAAATCAGCAAAATCTGATAGATAATAAAATACTTTTTCCTGACTTACCAAATACAAAGTGGACTTTTAAATGTAACTTCTTTCTAATAATTTACATAATTGTCTCATAATTGTTCCTAATGTTTGTTAATATTATAAAAGAAAGAGGCTTTTTATTTAAACAAAAAAAGAGGAATTCTTGAAGTTTGTTCTCTTTTTTTTCCTATGGTTCCAAATATGAATTTATTTTATTGAATTTCATCTTTTATCAATGTCACCTATCCATTAATATGAGTTTTGGTATACATTATTTAATCAAAAAAAATCATTCTTCAACTCCCACAATTGAGAGTTATCTCAAAAGTTTGGTAGCATAACTTTTTTAAAAATTTTTTATTGAATATCGTCTTCATTTACATTACCAATGGTTGAACCTTTCCCAATATCCCCCGACTCCTAAGACCCCCAACCCCTCCCCTTCCTCCTTCCCCCTGCCTCAATATAAATGCCTCTCCACCCAACACATTCCCTCCTCCCCCCCTCGGTTTCCCTTTCTAGGGGCCTCTGTTGAGCCATTACCTAACCAATGACCATTCCTCCCACTGATGCCAAACAAGGCCTTCCTCTGCCATGTTTTTGACTGGAACCATATGTGACCCTTGGTTGATGGTTGATGTCCCTAGGAGTCTTGGGGCATTTGAGTGACCTAAATCATTGTTCTTCCCATGGGGCTGTAAACCCCTTTAGCTCCTCTGGACCATCATCCAGCTCCTCCATTGGGGACCCCATGCCAAGTCCAATAGTTGGTTGCTAGCATCTGCCTCTCTTTTTTTGTGTGTGTATATATATACATATATATATGTATATATATGCATATATATGCATATATATATAATATATTTATTTTCTATATTCTTTGTTTATATTCCAAATGCTTTTCCCCTTTCCCAGTTCCCCCTTCCCCATATGTCCTCTTCTCTCCATATGCATTGTAATGCTAAATACTAGGCCCCAATGTCTGGTCACCTTGAAGGATGAGGAAATCTTCACATAACAGAGTGATGCTATGCAACCTCGCTCTTTAATTTAAAACTATTGGTTGAATAATAATGCCTACAGCCTAGAGCTGGGCAGAGGAGAAGTAGGTAGAGTTTTGGTTTCAGAGCTTGGAGTCTGAGGCAGGACTACCACAAGGGGATATGAGAAGTTGGAGAGAGGAGAAGATGGTATGGGGTAAGTGAATCGTGAAAACCAGGCCATGAGGACTGGCCAGTTAAAGTAAGAGTATCCCAGGCAGAACATGGCAAATTATAACTCAGGGTTATTGATAGAAAAGTAGATATTCATAGCTTAGAGGATAGTTATCTGTCCAGATCTAGTGTTTTAAAAATCTACCATAAATAAAAAATTTTGTATCTTTTATCTGGGAACCAAATGATTTAAGGTAGATAGACATTCCTGATTAAACAACAAAATTTCTATATTTTCAACAATAGAGATAGAAGTTTAAAGAAGGAGCCAGGTATATGTAAGATTTTGGCTTTAAGAAAAAGAATAACCTTTAAATGATACACAGAAGTCTAAAGAGATCTGAAGCCAAGTTGTTGAAAATCTTTGAGTTGGTACACACACATTAATAATTGAATATATACACACGTGTGTGCATGTGTGTGTGTGTGTGTGTGTATGTGTGTTTGCCTTCACAAAACCTTCTAAGACATCACAAAAGCTAATGATATATTTGAAAACGTTTTATTATGTTGATCCTACCAATCCAGAAGCGTGGAGAAGTGGAAACTTAAGGGTTCTTAGGAAAGTCAGTTGTGTGGGATGTTGTTTTGCTGGGGCAAACATATGAAGAAATGTTTTTTCTGAAGTGGACACAGATGAAAGGATGTATTGCTAAATCACACTCCTGAAGAAACTTTTCACTGAAGCAGACACAGGTGAAATGATGTTCTGCTAAAGCAAGCATGTGAAAGGACACATGATGAAGGATTCTTTGCTAATGACAGGAATATATTGGTTCTCTTACATTGCATAGTTGAACTCCATTTGTCAGGACTTCATAGAAAGAAAAACACCAAAAAAACTTCCAGTGCTATGCTGTAGTTACTTGCCACTTCTTTAGACTCTGGCTGATTGGCAGAGTGATGTCAGCTGATACAGACTCACATGCTGAGCCAAGACCTATGGAGGACATGTGATGTTTGGAGGGAGAATGAAAAGAACTCAACAGATGCTCTTGCCTCTTTGCTGATCTTCCCTTTGATGGGAAAGACACAGCTGAGAACTTCTCCTGGCATCCCTCCTGGTCCCTCCTACTGACTCGAGCTGAGGCTGAGGCTGTGGCCTGGCTGTCTCTGCTAGGTAGTGCCACCAATGCTGATTCATGTTTGCTATCCTGACTCTATAGAACTTGAATGCTGTTATATCCATGAAGTGTTTGCAAGTGGATTGAGCTGCCACTGCTGACCTGTGAACTGAAGTGCGATTTCCTGACAACACAGACAGGAATTGCTCCAAAATGCCATTTCTAAACACATACAGTTCTCCTGTATCCTGAGTGGTTCGCTTGAAAGGAAGATAAAGTGTTGAGGAATCATTAAATGTAAGCATTGAAAAAAATTAAAGTTACAGAGATCTATCTTTTGATATCTTGTGCAATTTTATTTGAAGACTTAAAGATTTTGTCATACAAGACTTTGACTTGCTTGCTTAGACTTGTCTCAGGATATTTGTGAGTTTTGTCATAAGATATTCTGACGAGTACTTTTCCCTGATTTCTTTCTCAGCCCTGTTATCATGAGTATAAAGGGGGGCTACTGATTTTTCTGTAGTTAATTTTGTATCCTATCCAGTCACTTTACTGAGTGTGTTTATCAGCTGTAGGAGTTCCCTGGTGGAATACTTGGGGTCGCTTATGTACATAATATTATATCATCTGTGAATAGCATTATTTTGACTTCTTCCTTTCCAATTCAAATCCTTTAGATCTCTTTTGGTTGCTTACTCTAGGAAGGATTTCAAGTTCTATGTGGAATAAATATGAAGAGAGTGGAAAGCTTGTTTTATTCCTGATTTTAATCACATTTCTTTGAGTTTCTCTCCATTTAATTTGAAATTTTACTGTTCTCTCCTAGATTTTTATCATGGAGGGGTGTTGGATTTTGTAAAAGGCTTTTTAAATATCTAATGAGGTGATCATGTGGCACTTTTTCCCCTTTGATTTGTATATATTGTATATATTGACAGATTTTTTTGTGTAGTGAATCATACCCACAATTCTGGCAATAAGCTAACTTGTTCATGGTGGATGACTTTCTGCGGCATTCTTGGGGTTGGTTTGTGATTTAGTTTAAAGATTTATTTATTTTGTGTATATGAGTTCACTGTGGCTGTCTTCAGACACACCAAATGATGTCATTGCATCCCATTACAGATGGTTGGGAGCTATCATGTGGTTTCTGGGAATTGACATCAGGATCTCAGGAAGCTCAGTCAGTGCTCTTAACCACTGAACCATCTCTCTAGTGGTTTGTGATTGTTTAATTGTGCATTTTTGCATCAATATTGATGAGGGAAAATGGTCTGCAATTCTCTTTCTTTATTGAATCTTTCTGTGGTTTCAATATCAGAGTGTTAGTAGACTAATAAAATAAATTTAAAGTGCTCTTTTTGTTTATATACTTTGTTGAGAACATTGAGCAGTATAGGCTTTTGCTTTTCACTGGAAGTCTGGTAGAATTCTATGCTAAAATCATCTGGCCCTGGGTTTAATTTTGGATGGGAGAATTTTACGGACTAGTTCTATATCCTTGGGGGGTTATAAGTCTATTTAGGTAGTATATCTAATCTTGATTTAACTTTGGTAAGTGGTATCTATCTAGAAATTTTCCATTTCTTTTAGATTATCCAATTTTGTGCAAAACATGGTTTTTAAAAGAAGACCTAATGAGTCTTTGAATTTCGTTTGTATCTGTACTTATCCAACTTTTTAATTTCTGATTTTGTTAATATGAATGTTTTCTCACTGTCTTTAGTTTGAATAAGGATTTGTCTATCTTCTTGACGTTATCAAAGAGCAGAATTTTGTTTCATAAATAATAAAAACACCCATCTTACCAAAACCATCCACACATTTATTAAAATCCCCATCAAAATCCAATACAATTCTTCACAGAACTTGAAAGATCAATATTCAACTTCACATAGAAAAAATATCCATGATATCTAAACCATCCTATACAATAAAAGAACATCAGGAGGCATCATTCTTCCTGATTTCAAGCTATACTACACGGCAATAGTATAAACAACCAAATGGTATTGGCAGAAAAAAATAGATACTTTGATCGATAGAATTGAATCAAAAACCCAGTAGAAATCCACACACTTACGGACAGTTGATTTTTATAAAGAAGCAAAAACTATACAATAGCAAAAGAAAGCATCTTTAACAAATAATGCTGGTGTAACTGGATGTCTGCATGCAGAATAAATAATATAGATCCATATCTTTCACCCTACACAAAACTCAAGTCCAAGGGGATTGATACCTCAAAATAAAACTGGACACAATGAGCCTGATAGAAAAGAAAGTGGTGGATAGCCTTGGAAAAGCAGTGGTCCAGGCAAGAACTTCCTGAACAGAAAACAAATAGCTCATGCGCTAATATCAACCACTAGTATATGGGACCTCTTGAAACTGAAAAGCTTCTTCTGTAAGGAAAAGGACACTGTCAATCAGACAAAGACAGCCCAGAGAATTGGACAAGTTCTTCACTAATTCCACATCTGACATCAGGATGGTTGAGAAGTAATCTACCTCAAGACCCAGCTATAACACTTCTGCACCTGTATTTTAAAAGGTCCATTCTATCTCAAGGGTACTTTTTCAGCTATGTTCATACATCTTTACTTATACTAGCCAAGAACTGGAACCAGTTTAGATGTCTCTCAACTGACAAATGGAATGAATATATATATATATATATATATATATATATATATATATATATATATATATATATATATAATATATTTAGATGGCTCTCAACTGACAAATGGAATAATATATATATTTGTGTGTGTTCATGTTATAATATTTACAAATCTATACTCAGCTTTTAAAGAACATGAGAAAATGATATCATAAAATTTGCTGGGAAATGAATTGAACCAGAAAAAAATCATCCTGAGTGAGTTAACCTAGACCCAGAAAGATAAACAAAGACAACCATCCCTCTGTGGCATGGTGGGTATCTTTTGGGTATATTCCCAAGGTGGTATTGCTGGGTCTTTGGGTAAATCTATTTCCATTTTCTGAGGAACCTCCAGATTGATTTCCAGAATGGTTGTTCCAGTTTGCAATCCCACAAGCAATGGAGGAGTGTTCCTTTTGAGTTCTTTATATATTTTGAATATTAGCCCTCTATCAGTTGTGGGATTAGTTTCCAAATCTGTAGGTTGCTGATTTGTCTTATTAACTCTCTAACTCTCTTCTTTGCATTACAGAAGCTTTCCAGTTTCTTGAGGTCCCATTTATCAATTCTTGATCTTAGAGCCTAAGCCATTGGAGTTCTGCTTAGGAAATTTCCCCCTGTGCCAATGAGTTCAAGGCTCTTTCTTGATTTCTCTGCTATTAGATTCAGTGTATCTGGTTTTATGTTGAGGTCCTTGATCCACTTGGAGCTGAGCTTTGTTCAAGTGACAAATATGATTCTATTTTCATATAGACAGCCAATTTGACCAGCACCATTTATTGACGATGCTTTTTTTTTCCATTGTATATTTTTGGCTACTTTGTCAAAGATCAAATGTGCATTAAGTGTCTGGTATTATATCTGAGTCTTCCATTCTATTCCATTAATCAAACTGTCTGTCTCTGTACCAATTAAGGCTGTAAAAATAGAGAAATGCCACACTGGGCCTGGCTTGAGCATCTGAAAACTCAAAGGACACACTTCCTTCAACAGGGTTTTTCAACCTCCAACAGCAACAACAACAACAACAACAACAAAAACCTGATAGTGCTACTGTCTAGGAGCCTATGGGAACATTTTTTTTCACACCACCACTATATACATATTCGTGCACATTTGATTTTGCTGTTTGTATACACATGATTTCAAGTTTGACAACTTTGGTTAAACAGCCAATAAAGAGGCTCATTTCAGGGAGACACTAATTATTCTTCTCACAACTCTCATTAGATTCCTGTCTTTTTTTTCTATGATCAGGATCCTATAAAAATTTCTCCATTCTTCACTAACATGTCTTTTGATATTGCCATTGCCCTCATCTTATTAATGCAATTGGTTTTTCTTTTTTTTTTTTTTTTTGGAGTGATTGCTTCATTGTCAACTTATAGTGATTCCCACAGTAATATAGATAAATCAATAGCATCTTTCATTGGCTCTCAGGCATTGATTGTGAACCACTATTTTTGAAGACATCATACAAAAAGGACATAGGGCAAGATAATTGATCAACATTGATCTGATGTTAAGTAATACATGGTTCCAGAAATTATTATACAAGTAACCTAAGGAAAAAATTAGACAACCCTATTCTGCTACAGCACCTAGGAGCTAGCCTAGTGATATATGCATAGAAGTGCAATATGTGATCCTCAGGGGTTGATGATAACCAACAACTGTCTTACTGAACTAAAGATTCACCCGACAACAACTAAACTGTGTCCAGTACTGAAAACCTAACTAGATTTGATTGCTAATGAGGTCATGGACATTATAATTTTTTCTATTACAGACACTTTGCTAGAACAGCATAATTACTTGCTGTATTGTTTTGTCTTTTTTTATGGCATTCACTATGACAGGTGCAAGGTGACATTCTATTTGCATTTCCCTGATGGATAGTCATGCTGAACCTTATTTCCTTTCTCTCATTGACTATTGTGCCATTTTTTCCAGAAATTTATATTTAGGTCCTTGAACACTCATAAATTATATTATTATTTGATTTTGTGCTATTGAGTTCCTTATATATTTAAAATATCAGTTTCATATCATAATTCTGGTTCCTAAACATTTTTTCACTGTGTAGTTTCTCTTCTAAGTGTATTGGTGGGTTTCATGGCTGCATAGAAATTTTTAGTGTGGCATGATCACATGCATGTGTCTTCTGCTCTTTTAGCATTTTTTTCCTGTCCTGACATTCAGAAAATTACCCACAACATTGCCATTAAGTTTTAATTAAAATATTATTTCTTTTATGGCTTTGATAGATTAAGATCTTATATCTAAATTTTGAATCTAATTTGAATTCACATGAGCCATCTGAAATAAGGGTCTAATTTTACTTTCTGCATATAAATAGTCCATTTTCTTATCACTGTACATACAAGCTGTTTTTCTTTTCTATTGTGCTTTTGACAAATCAATTGATCATAATATACAGACTAGTGCTTGGATAGTTTATTTTGTTTCTTCTATCTGTGTGTGTGCAATACTGTGTTGGTGAGAAACTGTCTGATCATAACACTTTTGTGATAGATTTCAGGTTATTTCTGTGTAGCTACCTGCTTCACCCATTTCAATCTAGATTGCTTTGGATATACAAAGATTTTGTATCATTCACAAATCCTGAAGTTGTCTTTTCTACTGTTCCTCTGAGGAACGTCACTGAAATCACTTGGCTGGATGTTTTAAAGCATTTGACCTTATAGCATAGACATTCCTCCAGTCTATGGGCACTGATTTTCTTTCTATCTTCCAAATATTCAGTTAGTGTTTTGTTTGCTTGTTTTGTTCCTATTTTGATGCCAGATCTTACTTTTACTCAGTTAAATTTGCTCAACAATGTTGTGTTATTTTTGGTAGCCTCCAAAGTAGGATTTTCCTCATGTTTCCCTTTTGTGTAGTTTAGTCAACAGTCAGAATCAGTTCTGGTCATGTATGTGGATTTCTGTAAGCTGAAACTTCCATTAAATCATTTGGTTTTTGCCAATATGTTTTAGAGAGGGAGTGTCTAGGCTTCTTTTTGCCAGTATGTACTATGATTATGAAAACTACAAGTCTATCTTTTGTTCTCTCCACTTTAGTGAGTTGCTTGTTAATCTTGAAATTCCAACTATGTCAAAAGATCAGGAAAAGAGTTGAAAATTATGTTTAATTAAAATATATTTTAAATGTATTAATAAAATAAACATAAGAGATTCTATTATTCACATAGGAGAGACATGCTGCTCTAAATTGACAGCAACACATCTGGAAAATTAGGAACATTTTTGTGTGTGTTTGAATTAAACATGAGTTACTGAGGCAGACTATTTGCAAATGGTAGAACTAGGTGCTAGCATTTATAGTAGTAGCATTTGCATTTTATTTTAATAGAAACTAAACAGACAATACACATCAGCAAATAGCTTTTAGATCTTACTAAATAGCTCCTTTATTCCCAAATGCGTAGTGTGCAGACATTATCATCCAAATGTGATGGCTTCCATTGAATTGGAAGTATTACAAAGCTCCCTAGTTTTATTCTTGTTTTTGTTTCACTGCATAGAGAAGAATGATATATTTCAGCAGATGAGCTTCTTCACTCAACATATATTTCACATATGTTGTCATCACCAATTTTCTAAGCATGAAGTAGAACCTGTCAAATTATTTTCAAATGTGAAAATAAGCACAAGGACTTCTTAACATGGATGAATGGGGCTATGCTAAATCTGAAGGAAAAGAATGTCATTTAGGAACTCCCTAGAGGCACAGAAATGTCTGAGTTTTCTGGGTTCATTTTTTTTTTTGTAAAGTATTCATGATAAAAAGGATCAGTGCACTAATTAATAATAATAATAATAATAATAATAATAATAACACACAGCAATGTACATTATAATTTCATCATTCCAATATGTTTTCTTCAGTAATTTATATTTAAAATAGTGGGAGGCTTAGAGCTTTTCACTAAAGCTCTATGAAGCTGTCAACATTCTTCATATGTAAAGCAGTAGCAGGTGGACAAACTTCATAGAAGTCACCTCAAGAATGAAATGGAACCATTTCAGAGCACACACATTAAGGGACCATATCAAATTTATTAAAGGTTTACAATTGTTAGTTACTGTCACCACAGTAACCTGCCCCCCCTTCAAAGCTTGCCCACAAAACACATTAGAAACTATTGGTAACTGAACTACTGTTTTCACACTCACGGATGTTAATGTCACACCATTCTTTTAATGTGAAATTCATGGATGGTCTGTTAGAAATTTTGTATACTCTTGGCAGGCTTGTACCAAGTTGTGCCACAAAGAAATTATGCCATACCATAGAGTGCAAGAAGTTTATTGGGGGAACAAAGAGCATGCAAGGTCATCTAGGAGTGGGGACACAGAAAAGAGATGACAGAATGTCATGGGTTTCTGTTCCTGCACAAACTTCATGAACAAGAAACAAGTTGGGGAGGAAAGGGTTTATTCAGCATATACTTCCATGTTGCTTTTCATCACCAAAGGAAGTCAGGACTGGAACTCAAGCAGGTCAGGAAGCAGGAGCTGATTCAGAGGTCATGGAAGGATGTTACTTACTGGCTTGCTTCCCTTGGCTTGCTCAGTTTGCTTTCTTATAGAACCCATGACTACCAACCCAAGGATGGCACCATCCATAAGGTGCCAGGCCTTCCCCCCTTGATCACTAATTGAGAAAATGCCCCAAGCTGGATCTCATGGAGGCACTTCCCCAACTGAAGCTCCCTTCTCTGTGATATCTCCAGCCTGTGTCAAGTTGACACACAAAACCAGCCAGTACACAGAGTCAGACATACATACATACAGACAAAAATAGGGTGGTTGGGGAGAAGAGGAGGAAGGTAAGGGGAGGGAGAGATACACAAGTGGAAAGAAATAGAGACATAGAGCTGGAGGGAAGAAGAAGAAGAAAGAAGAAGAAGAAGAAGAAGAAGAAGAAGAAGAAGAAGAAGAAGAAGAAGAAGAAGAAGAAGAAGAAGAAGAAGAGGAAGAGGAAGAGGAAGAGGAAGAGGAAGAGGAAGAGGAAGAGGAAGAGGAAGAGGAAGAGGAAGAGGAGGAGGAGGAGGAGGAGGAGGAGGAGGAGGAGGAGGAGGACGAGGAGGAGGAGGAGGAGGAAGAGGAGGAGGAGGAGGACGAGGAGGAGAAGAACAGAACAAGAACAAGAAGAAGAACAAGAAGGAGAACAAAAACAAGAGGAACAAGAACAAGAAGAATAAGAACAAGAAGAACAAGAACAGGAAGAACAAGAACAAGAACAAGAAGAACAAGAAGAACAAGAACAAGAAAAGAAGGAGGAGAAGGAGAAGAATAAGAAGGAGAAGGGGAAGGGAAGGGGAAAAGGAAAGGAGGGAGGAGGAGGAGGAGGAGGAGGAGGAGGAGAGAGAGAGAGAGAAAGAGAGAGAGAGAGAGAGAGAGAGAGAGAGAGAGAGAGAGAGAGAGAGAGAGATCCAGGTAGGCCAGGGCCTTTTATGAGCTTCACCTGGTAGACCTGGGCAGCTGTGACTGATAAGATAAACTGAGGCTGTAGGTCCCTGAAGGTAAGAAAATGCTTGATTGCTTCCACATACTACACAAGTACTAGAGTACTGTGCTGCATTCCCAGACCCAAATGAGTACATTTAGAAATGGTAAATAATATATTTAAAATAAATGAAAAGCTGGCTGTCACACAGGATAAACTTGGTATTAAAGGAAGTCTCTGTGAAAGACACCCACTGATACATTCTGTAATTTTCATCATTGATTTTCCTAAGCCTTCAGGTCTCGCATTCACATGGGGGCTAATGGAAGACCACCCTTGTATGCTTCCAGATCTCAGGAAAAAATCAAGCATTCAGATGGGATGAGTCTTTAATTTTTTCCCATGAGCTTTGGCATCATGCAAGACGTGTTCTATTAATCTAAATATTTATGCAAGAAATCAAGACAGATAATTCATGGAAAATTTTAATGGATGAATGGTAATGTAATGGGTATTATCATCCTTAATAAAAGAACTCTAAGAGTAAAAGAGGTTAAAAGTTTAACTTTTCTTAAACAAACTAAAAAAGAGGGCTTTTATACACACCAGATCAGAATGTAAATATATATATATATATATATATATATATTCCTAATATGTCAGTACCATGTGCTTTCAATCTTTCTAAATGCCTAACTCTTAAAAATTTGGAACATACGCCTGTAGTAAATAATTTTTAGTATGTTTGAAAACAAGAAATTTCTCTTTCCATATAAAATAATATTTTACCTTGTTCCCAAGCAAAAATAGTGATGAATTCTATCAACCAATAGTTACACATATGTCATAAAAGTTAAATAATATGTGTTGCAATTAGAAGCTAATAATAACTTCTGTTAATTTGATGATAAGGATGGAAGAGGCAATGTGATACACCATCTCTAAAATCACACACAGAAAGAGAATGAGCTAATATTGGAATTAAGCTTGTTTTTGAGTTAAAATATTTTCTGCACTATTTCCCTAATCAGTACTGTGAACTGAAGACTTTGATAGTTACCTTAGGATGTGAAATGGTGTGCATGCAATCGCGGTTTCGTTTGGCAGAATGTTTTCTTGGTGAATCAAGTAAAAGAAAAATCTTCCAAAGATTAGGAAAGAAAAAATGTTTTGCCAAATTGACTAAATGAAGCTGTTAGGTGTCGGTGTTAAATTCAGAAAGAGTGGCGTGAAAAAATAAAGCCCCAGTGGCAATCTAAATCATTAGCAAGGGTCTGTGGAGGCCGCTCAGTGTATAAAGTGCCTGCATGCCTTGTAAGCAGGGGGAGGTAAGTAAAGCTGGAGGGAGTAAAACACATCTTTAATGCCAGCTCTCTGTGGTGAGAAGAGAAGCCCTACTATCCAGGCATAAACAGGGGCAAACCGGGAGAAAGTCAATCTCAAATTAGGTACAGGGTAAGGAACAATACCCACAAGAATCATGGCAGGCACATGCCTGTACTTGAACCGCACACATGAACATGCACACACTCACACCTCAGCCTCAGCACTCCCTGTAGGAGCAAACGGGCACCTTCTGGCTCACAGACACAATCTGGGGCAAAGAACACTAGGGCTGCAAGGGCACCCAAGAGTAGGAAAGCACATCAGCAATCTGCAACAGGGGAAACCCTGCCATCCAGTGTTGCAGAAATAGCCCTAGAGCCTCTCAGGAGGCTGAAACACCAGCCGGAGACAAGACCAATTAGCTCCAGAGAACAAGATGGCAAAGGGCAAACGCAGGAACGCTACTAACAGAAATCTAGGCAATATGGCAGCATTTGAACCAAACTCTCCAACATCATCAAGTCCTGGTTATGCCAACACACCAGAAAAACAAGATTTGGATTTAAAATCACTAGTCATGATGCTAGTACAGGAACACATGAAGGACATACTTAAAGAAATTCAGGAGAAAATGGATCAAAAATTAGAAGCCCTTACAAGGGAAACACAAAAATCATTGAAAGAAATTCAGGAGAATACAAGAGCCAATAAGGAGGAAACGCAAAAATCACTTAAAGAAATACAGGAGAACTTGAGTCAACAGGCAGAAGTCATGAAAGAGGAAACACAAAAATCTCTTAAAGAATTACAGGAAAACACAGACAAACAAATGATGGAACTGAGCAAAACCATCCTGGACCTAAAAACAGAAGTAGAAACAACTAAGAAATCACAAAGGGAGACAACTTTGGAGATAGAAAACCTTGAGAAGAAATCAGGGGCCATAGATGCAAATATAAACAACAGAATACAAGAGATGGAAGAAAGAATCTCAGATGCCGAAGATACCATAGAAACCATTGACTCAACTGTCAAAGAAAATGCAAAATACAAAAAGCTTGTATCCCAGAACATCCAGGAAATCCAGGATACAATGAGAAGACCAAACCTAAGGATTATAGGTATAGATGAGAGTGAAGATTTACAACAGAAAGGGCCAGCAAATATCTTCAACAAAATTATGGAAGAAAACTTTCCTAACTTAAAGAGAGAGATGCCTATGAATATACAAGAAGCCTACAGAACTCCAAACAGACTGGACCTGAGCAGAAATACCTCCCGTCACATAATAATCAAAACCCCAAATGCACTAAACAAAGAAAGAATATTAAAGGCAGTAAGAGAGAAAGGCCAAGTAACATATAAAGGAAGACCTATCAGAATCACACCAGACTTCTCACCAGAGACCATGAAAGCTAGAAGATCCTGGGCAGATCTCATGCAGACTCTAAGAGAACACAAATGTCAGCCAAGATTACTATACCCAGCAAAACTCTCATTCACCATAGATGGGGAAACAAAGATATTCCATGACAAAACCAAATTCACACAATATCTTTCCACAAACCCAGCTCTGCAAAGAATAATAGGAGGAAAACTCCAATACAAGGAGGAAAACTACACCCTGGAAAAAGCAAGATAGTTACCTTCCTTCATCAAACCCAAAAGAAGATAACCACTCAAATATAAAAAGAACATCAAAAATGACAGGAAGTAATAATCAATATTCCCTAATATCTCATAACATCAATGGTCTCAATTCACCAATAAAAAGACATAGACTAACAGACTGGATAAGGAAACAGGACCCTACAATTTGCTGTATACAGGAGACACACCTCAGTGTCAAAGATAAAAAGAGTAAAAGGCTAGAAGACAATCTTACAAGCCAATGGTCACAGGAAACGAGCAGGAGTAGCCATTCTAATATCAGATAAAATTGACTTTCAACCTAAAGTCATCAAAAGAGACACAGAAGGACATTTCTTGCTGGTCAAAGGGAAAAATCCACCAAGAAGAACTTTCAATTCTGAACATCTATGCGCCAAATGCAAGGGCACCCTCATTCGTAAAAGAAACCTTACTAAAGCTCAAAGCACACATTGCACCTAACACAATAATTGTGGGGGACTTCAACACTCCACTTTCCTCAATGGACCGATCGGGAAAACAGAAACTAAACAGGGACACAGTAAAACTAATTGAAGCTTTGGACCAATTGGATTTGACTGATATTTATAGAACATTTCACCCTAAAGCAAAAGAATATACCTTTTTCTCAGCACCTCATGGTACCTTCTCCAAAATTGACCATATAATTGGACACAAGGCAGACCTCAACAAATATAAGAAGATCGAACTAATCCCATGCCTCCTATCAGATCACTATGGAGTAAAAGTGGTCTTCAATAGCAACAAAAACAACAGAAAACCCACATACACGTGGAAACTGAACAATATTCTACTCAATGATACCTTGGTCAAGGAAGAAATAAAGAAAGAAATTAAAGACTTTTTAGAACACAATGAAAATGAAAACACAACATACCCAAATCTATGGGACACAATGAAAGCAGTGCTAAGAGGAAAACTCATAGCCCTGAGTGCCTCCAAAAAGAAAATGGAGAGAGCATACAATAACAGCTTAATGACACACCTGAAATCCCTGGAACAAAAAGAAGCTATTTCACCCAGGAGGAGTTGAAGGCAGGAAATCATCAAACTCAGGGCCGAAATCAATCAAGTAGAAACAAAGAGAACCATACAAAAAAATCAACAAAACCAGGAGTTGGTACTTTGAGAAAATCAACAAGATAGATAAACCCTTAGCCATACTGACCAAAGGGCACAGAGAAAGTATCCAAATTAACAAACTTAGAAATGAAAAGGGAGATATAACAACGGAAACTGAGGAAATCCAAAAAATCATCAGATCCTACTACAAGAGCCTGTACTCAACACAACTGGAGAATCTGGAGGAAATGGACAATTTCCTTGACAGATACCAAATACCAAAATTAAATCAGGACCAACTAGACCATCTAAACAGTCCCATAATGTCTAAAGAAATAGAAGGAGTCATAGAAAGTCTTCCAACCAAAAAAAGCACAGGACCAGATGGTTTCAGTGCAGAATTCTATCAGACCTTCAAAGAAGAGTTAACACCAATACTCTTCAAATCATTCCACAAAATAGAAACAGAAGGAACACTACCCAATTCCTTCTACGAAGCCACAATTACGCTGATACCAAAGCCACACAAAGATCCAACAAAGAAAGAGAACTTCAGACCAATTTCCCTTATGAACATCGATGCCAAAATACTCAATAAAATTCTTGCCAACCGAATCCAAGAACACATCAAAACGATCATCCACCATGATCAAGTAGGCTTTATCCCGGGAATGCAGGGTTGGTTCAATATACGGAAATCCATCAATGCAATCCACTACATAAACAAACTCAAAGAACAAAACCACATGGTCATTTCATTGGATGCTGAAAAAGCATTTGACAAAATTCAGCATCCTTTCATGCTTAAAGTCTTGGAGAGAACAGGAATTCAAGGCCCATACCTAAACATAGTAAAAGCAATATACAGCAAACCGGTAGCCAGCATCAAACTAAATGGAGAGAAACTTGAAGCAATCCCACTGAAATCAGGGACCAGACAAGGCTGCCCCCTTTCTCCTTATCTTTTCAATATTGTACTTGAGGTACTAGCTCGGGCAATTCGACAACATAAGGAGGTCAAAGGGATACAAATTGGAAAGGAAGAAGTCAAACTTTCATTATTTGCAGACGACATGATAGTCTACCTAAGTGACCCAAAAAACTCCACTAGAGAGCTCCTACAGCTGATAAACAACTTCAGCAAAGTGGCAGGTTATAAAATCAACACAAGCAAATCAGTGGCCTTAATACTCAAAGGATAAGAAGGCTGAGAAAGAAATTAGGGAAATGACCCCCTTCACAATAGCCACAAACAGTATAAAGTATCTTGGGGTGACTCTTACCAAACATGTGAAAGATCTGTATGACAAGAACTTCAAGACTCTGAAGAAGGAAATGGAAGAAGACCTCAAAAAATGGGAAAACCTCCCATGCTCATGGATCGGTAGAATCAATATAGTTAAAATGGCCATTTTGCCAAAAGCAATATACAGATTCAATGCAATACCCATCAAAATCTCAACTCAATTCTTCACAGAGTTAGAAAGAGCAATTATCAAATTCATCTGGAACAACAAAAAGCCCAGGATAGCTAAAACTATTCTCAGCAACAAAAGGAAATCTGGGGGAATCAGTATCCCTGACCTCAAGCAATACTACAGAGCTATAGTGTTAAAAACTGCATGGTATTGGTACAGTGACAGGCAGGAGGATCAATGGAACAGGATTGAAGATCCAGAAATGAACCCACACACCTATGGCCACTTGATCCTCGACAAAGTGGCTGAAAACATCCAATGGAAAAAAGATAGCCTTTTCAACAAATGGTGGCTGGTTCAACTGGAGGGCAGCATGCAGAAGAATGCGAATTGATCCATCCTTGTCTCCTTGTACTAAGCTCAAATCCAAATGGATCAAGGACCTCCACATAAAGCCAGACACTCTGAAGCTACTAGAAAAGAAACTGCAGAAGACCCTTGAGGACATCGGTACAGGGAGAAAGTTTCTGAACAGAACACCAATAGCATATGCTCTAAGAGCAAGAATTGACAAATGGGGACCTCATAAAATTACAAAGTTTCTGTAAGGCAAAGGACACCATCAAGAGGACAAATAGGCAACCAACAAATTGGGAAAAGATCTTCACCAATCCTACATCAGATAGAGGGCTAATATCCAATATATATAAAGAACTCAAGAAGTTAGACTCCAGAAAACCAAACAACCCTATTAAAAAATGGGGTACAGAGTTAAACAAAGAATTCTCACCCGAAGAACTTCAGATGGCGGAGAAGCATCTTAAAAAATGCTCAACTTCACTAGTCATTAGGGAAATGCAAATCAAAACAACCCTGAGATTTCATCTTACACCAGTCAGAATGGCTAAGATTAAAAATTCAGGAGACAGCAGGTGTTGAAGAGGGTGTGGAGAAAGAGGAACACTCCTCCACTGCTGGTGGGGTTGCAAATTGGTACAACCACTCTGGAAATCAGTCTGGCGGTTCCTCCGAAAACTGGGCACCTCACTTCCAGAAGATCCTGCTATACCACTCCTGGGCATATACCCAGAGGATTCCCCACCATGTAATAAGGATACATGCTCTACTATGTTCATAGCAGCCCTATTTATAATTGCCAGATGCTGGAAAGAACCCAGGTATCCCTCAACAGAAGAGTGGATGCAAAAAATGTGGTATATCTACACAATGGAGTACTATTCAGCCATTAGAAACAATGAATTCATGAAATTCTTAGGCAAATGGATGGAGCTAGAGAACATCATACTAAGTGAGGTAACCCAGACTCAAAAGGTGAATCATGGTATGCACTCACTAATAAGTGGTTATTAACCTAGAAAACTGGAATACCCAAAACATAATCCACACATCAAATGAGGTACAAGGAGAAAGGAGGAGTGGCCCCTGGTTCTGGAAAGACTCAGTGAAACAGTATTCAGCAAAACCAGAATGGGGAAGTGGGAAGGGGTGGGTGGGAGGACAGGGGAAGAGAAGGGGACTTATGGGACTTTCAGGGAGTGGGGAGCTAGAAAAGGGGAAATCATTTGAAATGTAAATAAATTATATCGAATAAAAAAAGTAAAAAAAAATAAAAAAAATGCAAACCAAATAAAAGATATGATTGTTGCCATAAAGCAACAATTCTCAATAAACACAAGTTGGTAATCTAAATCCATATATTATACACATTGTAGATTTTGGGATTATTACTGGGATGGAATACTTTTTAACATTAAATATTAATGTTCACAATGTAATTACTCTAGCAATAAGTAAAATTGCTATCTTTGCTTAAGTTTATTGTAAACTAAAACCTAAGGAATAGTTCACAATGAGTTATAACTCATTTTTGACAAAATCAGCATGACGTACTAGAGTAAAGCACCAAATTTTGTAAAAGTAAAACAAGGAAAGAAAACTCATTATCAATTTCAGTTCATATTTTTAATTCGTATTTCTAGTAAAGATAATTAGCTAGTAAGACAATAAGAATTTGAAACAATAGAAAGCAAAATTTCACAATTTATGCATAATACAATAATAAAAGTAAGAGTCCCATAGGTTGTTCAATATACAATAGTCAACAGCACATCGATGCCAATATGAAGAATTAAAGAGACAATATTACTGAAATTTGGAGGAAAATATGGAAGAGCATTCAAGTAAAAGTTGGAAAGTTGGAGTGGGGAATAGATATGATTTAAGCATTCTCCTGTATTTATGTATGAATCCATTTACATGTACATATATAATATAGATACAATATAATATAATATATATTACAAAATACATTTGACATGAGATCAAATTCATAAGACTTTTGTTAGAACACTTAAGATTAAAAGCACATATTAGAAAAAATTTATAACTTTATAGCATTTAAGAAATCCTGCCTCGCAGTGGTAGTGTATGTCTTTAACCCCAGCTCAGAGGCAGGCAAATTTCTGAGTTCAAGGCCAGAGAAACCCTCTCTCGAAAAACCAAAAAAATAAATAAATAAATAAAATAAAATAAAATAAAAATAAAAAATAAAAAATAAATTAAAAAAAGAAAAGAAAAGAAAAGAAAAAGAAAAAAGAAAAAAATGAAAAGAAAGAATTCCTAGTAAAATTGAAATGTATACCATGTCTATGTAAAGGAAATAAAAACAACCGAAGTGTCGCAATAACTTAATGCTTTTTCTATATAATAAATGCAACAGAAATCAATTCTGAATCTGAGTTTTCTGCTGTTTAATAAGCTGCTTTCAAATGTAAGGAATCCCAATACCTATATAAAAGGTCACTGGCAAAGAATTAGTAATATTCATCAAGAAGAATATGCAGTTGTCTGGAGGTGGTGGACACTTTTAATTCCAGTACTCAGAAGGCTGAGGCAGGCAGATCTTTGGGCTAGAAACCAGCCTGGTTTACAGAGTGAGTTCCAGGACACTCAGCACTATACAGAGGTTCCATCTATAGATGGGAATCGGTCCTGATACCCATAGTCAAACATTCTACAGAGAGAGAGTGTAAATTGGAGATCTCCATCCAGTCCCTCTCTGTGGAGCTCAGGGAATTCCAAGGAAAAGGGGCTGAACAGATTTTTGGAATTAGGAAGAATGGAGGACACCAAGAAAATAAAGCTCACTGTAACCACTAAGCAGGGCTCCTATGGGCTCACAATGCAGAAGCTGCTGGGATGCAGCCTGCATTGGTCTGTACCTGATCTTCTGCGTATGCAATGGCTATTAGCTTGGTGTTTTGTGGGAATCTAAACAATGGAACAGATGTTTCTATGACTCTTTTCCTGCTCTTAGGAGTCTTTTTCTCTTTTCCCCTATTGAATTGCCTTGTTCAGCCTCTGTTGGAGGACTTGTCTTGGCTTATTGTATCTTGTTTTGTTCCCTTTTGGCTGTTGACTCTTGGAGGATTGCTGTTTTCTTAAGAGGAAATGGAGGGGGAGTGGACCTAAAGGAGAGAGGAGGTTGGAGGGAGCTGGGAGAGTGGAAGGAGGGGAAACAGTGGTCTGGCTATATTGTATGAGTGAAGAATCTGCTTTATATAATAATAAAAATTGAAGAGGTTGGCCCTGAAAACAATGCACATTCACAGGAGAGTGTGTGAGGCATGGCCTACAATGCTGATGGATACAGGAATATGATCGCTCTGCAGTTTTCCTTAATAATTAGTATGTATCCCAGGAAACAAATGGCAAAGAAAGGTTGGAAATGTTCTATGTAACAGCAGAGCTAAGCAGTTTTCTTATAAGCACATGCCAATAGGTGTGCAACAGGTTTGTATTTTTATTTGATCTAGAAGTACTTGCTAAACATACTAAACAAGCTCTTCATAGAATTTTCTATGAGGGGTAAACAATATGTCATCATCTCAAAATGAGGGAACCATACAGCTATAGATGTACTTCCTTCCCAAAAACTCTTGATCATCTCAGGGAAGGAAAATGGTCAACTGCCTGACTAGTTCTCCTGAATCCTTTCTTCCAGTACTATTCTCTGGAAAACTGATTCTACGGTGTGGACTCATTACTTTTACTTTGACTACACAGCAGAGTCTGCAAATTTAAACACTGTAGTCTTTACTTTTAATTTCAGTATTCAGAGTTGTTCTGCAAGTTTTGTATTATAAAAGAGGAACTGGTTATATGTGTGTGTGTATATATATATATATGGGATTAGTTTTCAATCCATGGACCAAGTAATCCAGAAATTATTTATAAGATAATCAAATATTTCATTATTTATCTTGAAATATGTTTATCCTTTCCAAGCATATTGTTGTATAGCTCTTTAAAATTATCTGCAAAAAAAAAGTATACCAGAATAACAGGGATGATATATCTAGTCAGTAGCTAGAAAGCAAGGTAAATTCTAGGTACCATTTTCTTCCCCTATTATTAACAGATATTAAGGTAATTTCAATGAATTAAGTAGATTATGTAAAGTTGGGTGATAAGGGCAATTAGACCATCCAGAACACGGATTTAAAGTTATAAGCCTAGAGAATAATTTGTGATGATAAAATTCATGCTTCCTCTCTAGAATAACACAGATTGTGAAAACCAGGCATGTGGTATTCTTGATCTGTACACTGATGTAATCAAGAATTAAGATGTATATAATACAGGTTGTTTTGTATTTGGGAATTTAAGTGTGTGTGCATGCATCAGTGTATCCCTAGATGTCATTCCTCAGTAGTCATTAACTTTGCATTGTTTGTTTGTTGTAAACAGGATTTTGCATTAGCTTGAAGCCCACTTAGTAGGCTAGGTTATCTGGAAGCCTCAGGGCTCTACTGAGAATCTACCTGACTCTAACGCCCCTGTGCCATGGGCTTGCCTAGTCAAATCCCAACCTGTAATGATTTTTTCTTTTCTTTCTTTCTTCCTTTTTAAATTAAATAATAAAATAAATAAGCCTTCTTCTATTAATAACATTTGTGTTTTACATGAGATTTTTTAATCAAGTGAATAGTTTATTCAATAGTACAGGTGCAAACAGGTATCTTCATACATTTATATGCTGTGATTATCTACAATTATTTCCTATATATTATTTAAAGAAAATATAGGGACAATGTTTATTTTAACAATGATTTTTAACATATTGCTTACAAATGTATTCTAGGTAACAAAAATGATTACTATATATTTGTATGACTTTATTGTTGGAGATGATACTATTGATAACTTTCAAAATTCCAATACATTATATAGTCACTATCAAGTTATCAGTCCTGTTCAAAAACACTGGTGTTTAATTTTTCCTTATATAGCATAAATCCTGAATGTGCATATTCAAATAATCTAGTGTATTTATTATATACTAGATTATAAACATGTATAAAAATTTCTAAATTTCAAATGAATTGAGAATGTCAATATTTATCAATTACTTAACAATAATTAAGAAATCAAAGACAAGTGAAGGTTTATATGTCCTTAATTTATATTATATATATTTTTCAACTTAAGTCAATGTTGAAGTAAATTATGACTCATCCAAAAAGTAGCAACATTGGTCTTGTTGGTATATAATATCTGTATGCATACAAGTTCCCAAATATAAACTTCAGGACTTATGCTATATATTCTAAATCATAACTATATTCTCATTATTTATTCCACATAAATGCATTCTATATAGGAGAGGAAGTATCTTAGTTATTTTTCTATTTGCAAAGGAAAACACCATGACCAAGACAATTTATAAAAGAAAGTGTTTGAGTCTCATGGTTCCAGAAGGTTAGAGTCCATGACCAAATGGAGACAGCATCTCAGTGGGTGGGAAGACACCACTGTAGCTGAGAGCTTCCTTATTAAGATGATGATAAGGGAAAGAGAAAGAGAAATAACAGGGAATAGCATGATGTAGGTTTTGAAATGTCAATACTTCACCCCCAGTGACATAAGTCCAGCAATGCCACACCTTCTAATCCTTTGGAATAAATTCCACTAACCACGAACCAAGTGTTCAAATACATGATTTTACCGAAGCCATTCTCCTTCATATCACCACATTCTCTGCCCCCAACAAAGCTGTGGACTTACAATAATGTAAAAATTGATTTAGTCTTGTGTTGCAGGATATTTGATTACACTGTGTCTTCAGAAGCCTTGTTATTTACTGGGGGGGGGGGGGGAAACTGTTTTTAGTTATGGAGTGGTTCAGCAATAGCATGCATCTTTAAGAGTTTCTTTTTATAGTGAGCAAAAGTCAATTTAGAAACTCATATGTGGCTAAAGTGCTGCAATCAGAGACCATGCGCTCAGTACTAAACATGGCTTCTTTATCAGCCCGCCCCCATTAAATCTTAGGTAACATTGTGAAAGAAGAGACTGGGAGGATGAAGAGATCGGGAATATGAGGAATGTTATAAAATGCTGTTTTCTAAGCAGAATGTTGCTTATACATGCAGAAACTCAGAACAGCTGTGGTTACCTGCCAAAGACTGAACCAGATCAAGAAAGTAAATCTTCTGGCATGCTGAGACAGCTCAGCAGTTAAGATCCACTCTGCTCTTGATGATGACTTGATATTGGCTCCCAGCACCTACATCAAGAAGCTCAAACCCCTGTAACTATTACTCTGTGGTATCTGACAATCTCTTCTGGCCCCTGTGTGTACCCACATTCAGGTATGACAGTGCCCGCGCTGCCACGGTACCAAGTATCAGACATAGACCTGGGGGATTGACTGAAAACACAGACACGGGTCATTTAGTAAGGAGAATGCCCAAGCTTGAATGAGAGACCAGCAATACATACACTAGAGGCCAGGAGAGGGAACAGGAAAAAACAATTATAGCCATAGGGCAGGCACCTAGGAAGTCCCTACCACACCGGGCAGGAAGGCAGGAATCAAGCTAAGCTGCTAGATGTTTTGCTCTCAAGAAACTTGTGCAAACAGCTCATCTGGGGACGTTGAGCCAACTTCGCCAGTTCCCAATACATGTACACACACACACACACACACACACACACACACACACACACACACATCACAGCCATTGGGGATTAGGAACTCACAGGCAATATTTCTAGCTAAGTAGCTATAGGTAAATGATAGCTGACGACACAGTGCAAATCATTCTTCTTTGCTGGTCTCTGATAGGTTGTCCATGATCCAATTATGTGCACATAGTGGTGCACATATAGTAAATGAGGATTTCATTTAATTGGTTGTGGACAAATGAAGTGGTATGAATTCTGGAGGCTATATTGCACAAGATCCAGGCAAAGTTACAGGAGAAAAATTGGAATAGCAATACATGATATATTTATGTATTAAATATTAAATTATTAAATAATAAATTTAATAATCTAGAAAGATTTCTGGAGAATACCTAGGGCACTATCAATTTTCTTCTCATGATCTTGAGACAGACACATACCTACCTACATACATACATAAGTACATAGATACATACATACATACATACATAAGTACATAGATACATAGATAATATTAATATATTATGGTTCCATTTTGCTTTTACAGTTACAATATGACATGTTTTCCAAGAGACAAAAATATGGTTAGTGAGGTAAGTTAAATGAATGTTCTTCTGTATATTTACAATATATGAATTTTAACTTGATAGAGTTTGACAGATGTAGTATTTAAAGCATCCTTAAGGTTTGTAATAACTTGGAACTTCATCCCAAAAGTATTCTATAAGATTAAACAGAACAAAGATTGATGAAGTAAGGCTTGGTAAAATTTGTCAACTAATTTTCTTTGGGCATGGATTTTCAATTATTATTTAGCTAAGTGTTCAGATTTATATGAAGCACTTATGCTTTTACATATGTGTATGTTATATAATTATCAAATCAATGCCTATAAGTATGTTGTAAATTTCAAAATAACTAATAAAAAGGGTTTTGAATACTTCATATTTTTATCAAATGAGTTATAATATTTGAGGAAAAGTAAATAATCTTCTATTTTATAAATCCAAGGTAATACACCTTTTTTGGGGTGGATGTGCTCATTTATTTTTTAATTTTTTTTAAAAAATAAAATTTCTTATTGATTCCTTGTGAATTTCACATCATGAACCACAATCCCACTCATTTCTCCATCCATTCATATCTGGCCTGCACTCTTGCGACCTCCCTCCAAAAAAATAAAACTTTTTTAAAAAAATTGATAATAAAAATTTATTTACATTTCAAATGATATCTCCCTTCCCAGTTTCCTGTCCTGAAACTATTTATATATAGAATAAACTCCCTACTCCTTCTCCCTACCCCTGCCTCTATGAGGGTGCTTCCCCACCTACCCACCCCACCCACTCATACCTCACTGCCCTAGCATTTCTCTATTCTGGATCAAGGAGCTCCCACAAGACCAAGGGGCACCCTTCCCACTGATGTCAGCCAAGGCCATCTTCTGCTACATATGCAGCTGGAGCCATGGGTCCCTCCATATTTACTCTTTGGTAGGTATTTTAGTCCCTGGGAGGGAGTTTTGGGAGATATCTTTGTCGGGCTTTCTATTCCTGCACAAACATCATGAACAAGAAGCAAGTTGGGGAGGAAAGGGGTTATTCAGCTTACATTTCCACATTGCTGTTCATCACTGAAGGAAGTCAGGACTGGAACTCAAGCAGATCAGGAAGCAGGAGCTGATGTAGAGGCCATGGAGGGATGTTTCTTACTGGCTTGCTTCCCCTGGCTTGCTCAGCTTGCTTTCTTATAGAACCCAAGACTACCAGCCCAGGGATGGTACAACTCACAATGGGCCCTCTCCCCCTTCATCACTAATTGAGAAAATGCCTTACAGCCAGATCTCATGCAGGCATTTCTTCAACTGAAGCTCCTTTCTCTATGATAAATCCAGCCTGTGTCAAGTTGGCACACAAAACCGGCCAGTACAGGGGGTCTGGTTGGTTGATAATGTTGCCTTATACAAAATTGAAATTTAATTGATTCAAAATTGTATGTACTTTCCGCAGTATCATTCTACTTTAACAAGTCAGATCACCAAAACCTAGTTTAGGAACATTATCCCAGCGACCACCGCAGCAGGATAATTAGCACTGAACAGTGTTTTATATGGAGCATAACAACTGAACATTGCCAACCATTTCTTCACAATTTTACTAACATATACCAAAAAAATATAATTAGTCAGTCAGATATAGTATTGACTTAAATCAATTTTGGTAGTTTGATTTTTTTTTTTTTACAGTTCATCTTTTTAAGTAACATGATGAATATTGAACAGGGAATACTTAGTATGCCTCATATTAGAAAATAATCTCACCCAGGCATATAATCAGAGTAGAAGCAAAAATGGTGTTGTTCATTAATGTACCTGTCACTCACTCACTGAGAAACACATCGTTCATTTGCCTCTGTGCCAGATTCATAGGATCTGTGCTGAAGCAAAAACGCTCAGTATTATCTTTATTGATAGATCGAATTAGCAATACAGCTGTATATCAGGTAAAGGAGATAAAATTTGATATTAAATAATATATTGTAAATACGTTGACTCTCTCAGGAAAATAAATCAGCTATCCTTGCTCTAAAAACTTCTTAACCAAGATCAAAAATGTGCATGACCTTTACATAAGGTAGCAAAACCCTTCTGATCAAATGTAAGAAATAAACTAGAACACGCGCAGGCTTGAGCATGGTTAGTAGTCTGAAAGTTCCCTCCAAAGTAAACTTATGTTTCCAACTAAAACTCAGTGGCATAAGTGTCTGAATCCTCAGGTTTCTTTCACTTTTTACACATCTCCAATTAAAAGGATCATGAGAATTTTCAGGAAATTTTTTTGGTTGTGGAGAAAATAGTTTATGAAGACAAATGTGTCTTTAAGATGAATTATTGGTCATCTCTTACACTTGTGAATGAAAACAATATTTACTGAGACAATATTTTTAAAAATACTGTGTGAAGAGACTTGTCCAAATTATTATTCTTGGATTTTCAAATGAAAAAATATACATAGATATGCATCTAATAATATGCGCTACAGTTATTTATTTTTTAGAAAAAAAAAACAAACAAACATGTCGTATTCTACTCTGAAGCTCTGGCATTCCCAGAACTCAGTAGGAATATCGGCTGGCCTTCAGCTCACAGAGAAACCCTGACTCTACCTCCCCAGTGCTGGGATTAAAGATGTGAGCCACTGTGTTTATCTTACAGTTATATTTTAATGTCCATGTTTAGAACATTTACTAACATGATGGAATGGGTGGAACTAGACTGTCACAGTGTTTTACTTTTATTTTTTTATTTTTTTTTAATTTTCTATATTCTTTGTTTACATTCCGAATGCCTTCCCCTCTCCCAGTTCCCCCCTTCCCATCGGTCTCATAAGCCCTCTTCCCTCTGTCCATGGGTTGTTTTATGCATTTGAAAATTGGGATAATAATATATTTTGATGCTTAAATTAGCAAATAAATACACAATATGAAATTTCATAAAACAGAATGAATAATTATTCTTGTGTTTTCTGTGTGTTTATGAAACACACAGAACAATATCTGGTGGCCTAACAAACTTGTTGAGGGCTAAAAGGCTGGATTTAGACTCTGTACCTCATGAATATTCAAAGAATATTGAGCCTTACAGAAAGAGTGGTTCCCTTATGTCTACACTTCCAAAGTTGTTAGAGATAAGATATCAGGAATATTTGCTATTTTATGGAAATCCAAACCGCCCTATTATCTTGACTACATACTTGGAAAGATTTAAAAGAAATTTCAGCACTATTCTCTCATCATGAGTTTAGAATCTACTATTTGGTTGTGTTTTCTATGAGGCTGCTCTAAATTCCAAGCTGTTTTAAAAGTATAATCATAAAGAGATTGCATTTACAGTACATTTTTAAAGATATATTCATGATTGAATATTTAGATGGTCATAATTTAAGACTCATTTAAACTGTAAAATTTTTGTAAAATGTTTTAAAGGAAAGATACAGTGTTAGGAAAATTTAATACATCAAAGTTATTTTTTAAATAATATACTGAATTTTTTCATGTCAAAAGTACAAGTAGGTAATTCCCTGTCAAAAGTAGCCTATGTAGTGTCTACTTCACAAATCATTGCAACCTAGGTTTCAGCTCTGAATAATAGAAATAAGAAGATGATACATTCTTCTTACCTATACCACTTTGCTTTATAAGAAAGAAATTAGCATATATGTGTAAGACATGTAAACAGTTACATTATACACAGTAGTAAGTGCCAGTTATGATAAAGAAAACGTCATGTTGTTTTAATAGAATTGTATGTAAACTAGATTTTCAATTTTGATAGCCCAGAAAAGAAGGATCATTAAAAATACAGTAATACAAGGAAATGATAGTAGTTTATTTTAACTTATGGTGTCACATTCCATAAACAATAGTCGTCAGTTTAACATTATTTTAGCTCAAATAGCTCAAATAATGTAGATAACAATGCAGATATTATGGTAGTAAATATAAGAAGCAGAATATTATGTATATTTTATAAAGTATTAAAATTCTTAAAAAATTGCTTACAAACAGGAAATAATGTACCAATGCAGTAAATAATTATTTTTGCTTATCTATACATGACTTGAAATCTGAATAGCCCAATTTTATGAAACTGGCTTTCTCATTGCCAAAATCTTAATGTATTTAGTACAATTTTTGAGTCATTTATGGAGAGAAAATTTGATAGAGAGAAATTTTGAATAATATAAATAATGTCAAATAACTTTGACAATAAAATATTTAATGCTATGTTTATTTTTGAACTATATATTGCGATACTTAGAAATATCAGGCCAAATAAAGTTGGTTGTATGAGAATGATGAATCATATCACAACATTCTCCAAATATTATGGGTGAAGGCCTTATTGTAGATATAGTAAAGAAATTTAAGGTCCCTCTCTGTGACAGACTAGCCACACTTTAATTAATACGCATATATGGGAATGCTTTCTAAGAAAATCAATAGTAACAATATAGCACCCATGGAATACCAGATGTTTCTTGTCAATCATGAATCATAAAGGCTCTGTTTTCGTTCACTTTTCAATAGACTATTTTTCCTATACATTGTATTAACTCTTTAAATGGCTATAGATAGCCACAAATATTAGAAATCCTAGAGTACTTTCCTTTCAACAAAAATTTTAGACAGGATTTTTCTGAGTAGCCCTGGCTGTTCAGAAACTCACTCAGTACACCCCCGTTTTCTCTGCCTCCTGAGTGCTGGAATTAAAGGTATAAGCCACCAACACCCAGGTCTCCTTGAAAAATTTTAAATACCCCTTCCTCTACAATATATTAACCATTATAACATTCAATTGCCATTATATAGTTAGCCTTGTCAAGAGTACAGAACACGGAAATGGGAAAGGAGAGGATGGGGGAATAGGGGAAGGGAAGAGGGCTTATGGGACTTTCAGGGAATGGGAAGCCAGAAAAGGGGAAGGCATTTGAAATGTAAATAAAAAATATATCGAATAAAAAAAAAAGAGTACTTGCTTTCTACTAGCAAAACTAGTAGGCAATTTTACCATGTTCTCCGATCATGTACACACACATAAAAATGAAAATAGGAATGAACTCTTGAGAGGAACAAAGGGGAGACATGTCAGAATGTGTATGGGGGGGGGGGAGGTAACAAAAGATGGCAGTATGTGCGGGGGAAGAAGGGATAGGAAGGAATATGAGGAGGTGCAAAAGATGGGAGCAGGGTAACAAACAAGAATGCCAGGTGTGTGAACAGAAAATACCTAACAAAATCAAATTTAGAAAAGAAATTAGGATATGTGTGTTTTTGTACGCATTATAAATATAAACAAATCTATTTATACATATAATAAGTACATGGATTTATTAAAATCATTCTTGTGTTTATTAGTAACATGAATTAAGGATCATATCTCTTTATATTTCTAACTCATGCCATTCCAAGGAAAAGTTCTATAAAACTGCAAAGTCCAATGAACTGTAGAATATTAATTTGTACTGAAAAACTACTTAATGAGCAACTTGTCCCCAGTAGTACTACCTATCAGTGTTGAAGAAAACATGAAACACAGTAACACTTCTATTGAATCAGAGGATGGCCAAAACCTTACTCTAATATCCACTAAGTACTAAGTTTGTCTGTTCTACTTAATTTCAAGTAGCGAAGACAATTCAGGATATTGACATTATCGTTTTTAAAGTCTCGTATATGTTTTCATGTGAATTAATGATTATCAAGCTTATCTATAAATTCTGAAATTTACCAGAAGGACAGAAAGTTTGTAATATTATTATCAAGTGAAATCATATACATTTATTTAGGCTTGTTTTAATGGGATTTTTATGTGTACAAATGTGTGTGTCCATCTATGTGTTCTTTCTTGTGCTTTTTCTTTGGTTCTTCTCTGTCTGTTTTTATGCTGCCCTGGAATGATTTTGTTTTACTTTATTTTATATTTCATTATTATTATTTAGATACCTGTTAGATTTTTAAACAGAGACAAAAGTGGTGTAGATTTGGATGGAAGGGAAGATGAAGAGGTACCTTGGAGTGGTTGGGGAAGGGGAAACTGTCATCACAATATCCTGTGATAGTATGAAAAAAAAAACTATTTTCAAAAAGAAGAAAGAAGGAAAAGGAATCAGTGGAAGCTACTATTAATTTCCACTTGTAAGATTTGTAGAAATCAACTAAATTGATAAAGATAACTTTAAACATTCAGAAAAGCATAAAGCAAAAATTTTCAGTGACCAATTATGACATTATTCAGATAGAGATAATGAACAGTCCTAGCTTTCCCAAAGCTAGTCAGTAGGATCTCAGCCAAAATGTTCATCAATAAGAAATACCTTCACCTAAGTGTTCATCAGTCAAAAGATCCCCATCCCAAATGTTCACCAATCAGAAGATTCCCTACCTCAAATGCTCCTCTATCAGGACTACCCATAAATTCTCATTCATTAAAAGGACTCCACTACAAACATTTGCCAGTCAGAAAGTCTCACTAAAAGTGTCCTTCAGTCAGAATAAGCACTCCTTCCCCAAGGCTCATCAGTAACAAGGAATTCCTCAGATGCTTAGCAATAAGAGTAATCCTCCCCAGTGCTCATTGCCTTGAAAGAGCCCACCCTAAGAGCTAAGCACCACCAGATGTGAATCATGTTCCGGCCCTCAGAATCTCACGAATTTCTTTTGTTTTTATTTTAATTTTTAAACTTACATTTGTTAAAGTTATACTTTGGAGTTAATTGTTTCTGGTGTTCTACCTCTCTCCACCGCTCTTATTTCTTTAGAGGATCATTACAGCCAGGTCATAGTAATAGACTAAAATAAATTGTTTGTTATAAAACAGATCATTAAGTATTGAAATGTTAATTACCTCAACAATGGAAAAAGAAATGAAAGTGGTCCAAATAGAGACAGGGACAGAAGCTGAATTAGATAATTTAAGAATGCTCTTTCTTCCTTAGATGGCAAGTACTTCATTTTGCTGCTAAGAACGCAGAGTCTAATGGATACCTGACAAAACTAAATATTACCAAATTAATTAGGAAGACCTATGTTTCCTGAACCTGTTCTGAACACTCAAAAGGCACTTGAGCATTTCAGAACCCTAGCAAATTTCCATTTTCATTGCTTATTCATTTCAGGAATACCAATTTCTTTTCGTTATTTGAAATTAAAATATAATTGAATTCTTTTACCTTTCTTCCAACCCCTCCAGTGTACCCATCACTTCTCTTGATCATTTCATTCCCCTTAATTGTTGTTACACACATACACACACACTATATATTAAATTTTATAATATAATATATGATATAAGATATATGATATATGATATGTGATATGTGATATGTGATATATGATATATGGTATATGGTATATGATATATGATTGATATATGATATATGATGATATATGATGATATATGATGATATATGATGATATATGATGATATATGATATATGATATATGATGTGTAATGTGTAATATGTAATATGTAATGTATGATATGTAATATGTAATATATATAATCTACATAATATATATACACACATACACCCAATACACATACGCATATATATATGTGTTTGTGTGTGTGTGTGAATATGTATGTATATGTGTGTATGTGTGTGTGTGCGTGTGTGCGTGTGTGTGTTTCTATGTAATGTTACTTGTATGTGCATGTTTTCAGGGATGACCATTTAGTATTTGATAATGATTCTAGGAGCCTGGGGGGGAGTAGTCTCTTGACAAAGACTATATTTTTCCACTCAGAATTTCTTTTCTTTCTTTTTTTTTTAAAGATTTATTTATTTATTATATGTAAATACACTGTAGCTGTCTTCAGACACCAGAAGAAGGTGCCAGATCTTTTTACAGATGGTTGTAAGCCACCATGTGGTTGCTGGGATTTGAACTCATGACCTTTGGAAAAGCAGTCGGTGCTCTTACCCACTGAGCCATCTCTCCAGCCCCCACTCAGAATTTCTTAATTGCCTACAGTTCTTTGTCTATGTTTGAGGTGCTATAAAACTTCTTCATGCCTGTTTCTGTTGTCTTTGCTCAGAAATTGTTTGGACATCCATGTGGGTGAGAGTTCACAGGTATAGCTTTTCTGACTTTTCTCTGTGACACATCTTTACAGTTGATACCTAGTCCCTCAGACTCTGACAACTATTCCACCCTTTCCTCTATGATGTCTCCAGAGACCTATGTGCAGGGTTTGTGTAGGAGACAAATCAGGTGAGAGTGGGCATCACAGGGTCCATTGTTCTTCACATTTTGATTGCTTATAATTTTCTGTATTGTCTGTTTCTAAGAGAAACTTGTTTTCTTGAGGGTAAGTGCTACATGTATTTGTGAGTATAAGGATAAATATTTACAGAACAGTTAGGAATTGTGTTGATTTCATAAAACAATAGTTGAAGCTTGTGCTGGCTATGGCTAGTTTTATGCCAACTTGACACATGCAGTATTCTTCAGAGATGGGGACACCTCAATTGAAAGCCTAATCTCTATTAGGAACACTCAACTGAATTTAGTAAGAATACTTTTTCTAGTTTTTGAAAAAGTAATCTTAATTTGGCTCTAAAACATTTAGTGCAATGTAGATTTCTTCCTTACATAATAAAATCACAAACTATCAGAGTTAGAAATGACCTTAAAAAGTCACTTATTCACACCACCACCACCTTTATTTTATTGTTGAGGCAACTACTCAAAGAGGTAATTGGCTCGAAGTTATATGGTTAATTAGTGATAGATTCCTTACTGGAGCTTAGTTTGAGGTTGAAAAACCTCACCATACCAGCCACTCATCCTAGAAGTCTCAGGTGTTTTTCAACTAGTCATTCAATTAAACTCTTTTCACTGCACCGTAAGTGGTGCTTTATAATTTCTACAGTAGGACAATCGCTCATACATTCAAATTAAACAATAGGGCAGTAATCCTTGAGTGGTAAAGTTATCTTTTGGAAGCTGAAGTTTGCAGACATGAGTACAGCTGTTTGGCATTTACTATGTGCTTATCAATGAGCATTTAAGATTACTGTGTAAGCATATTTTATCACTGTCTATACTTACCCACAAACTTGCATTTGTAATAATGGCTTTCATGAAATTTCTGGTTTTGCATTTTTGTTTTACTTTACCTGAAAGAATGACCAACTCTTTTGTCATGTTGTTGTACTATATTTGTGAATATAATTTTATGAGTCCTTTTTGTTTAATGGATACCTTTATTTCACTATGGAAACTTATAAAAATTGCTTTCTGCTCTATAATCTGTCATTTGTTGTAGATTAAAGCTTATTTTTTCAGTGAATAATACTTATTCAATAAAGCACTATTCTTTAAAATGTAAACAAAAAAGAAAGAAAAATAAAAAATGTGTCTCCATAAAATCAGCCCATAGGCAAGCATGTAGAGGACTCTTAAAATTACTTGTTGAAGTGGAAATGGCCAGTCCATCATGAGTCCACTCCTGGGCTGGAAATCCTGGGTTTTATAAGAAACTATAATGAACAATTCATAAGGAGCAAGCCAGTAAGCTGCACCCCTCCATGTATCTCATCAGATCCTGCCTCCAGGTTCCTGATGTGCATAAGTTCCTAACAGGACATCTTTCGATAATGACTGTGATGTAGAATTATACAAAATAAACCCTTTTCTGTTTCCCAACTTGTTTGTGGCATGGTGTTTTATTACAGCAATAGTAACTAACTAAGGTACTCCTAGTTAGTTAACTCTTAAGTTCTCCTAAGAGATTCATGACCACATTAGCCCTGGTTAGTTGGATAGGGTTCCAGTACCAGGCATTTGTCTTTTTGCTTATAAGGGTTTACATTCAATTAGAGAGTTGGGGAGGGCCACATAGCACCTACTGCTGAATGATGAAGTGACTGATATTGCAGATCACAGTTCTCCAGCAACTGTTTGCTCTCATCTCTGATGGTTTTCACAGTGTATTATGGAAGTTCACTTATTTCCCATGAGAAAAATCTATGTAGGCTTTGGTAGAGAGTGTGACTCTATACAATGGTAGGTTCTCTAAACAAAATAGTTCATTGCAAAAAGTGGATCATATAGTGGATCCATATAGTGTGATGAGTCTGCCTACTTCTATACAAGAATCCCTACTGTGTCCCCCTGTTTGTACCAAGAATAGAGATGGGAATGGTTTATTAACTGAAAGATCGCTCCAGAAATTCAAACACACTTACCTGTGGTCCCAAGGATGAAAACCCACAAACAAGAGGAACCAGAGTGTGAGTTCTTGGCAATTGAGGGCAAGAGTTTAGTTAGTAAATATAGAACAGTGCCCATGACTGATTATCTGGGTGTATGCATTACAGGATGAACAGCAAGAACTGATACATCCCAAAAGGCATTAGACTGGTTTGATCCCCTTCTGATATATACAGGACCACATGCTGACTGAATTAGGATAGAATGGAATAATGAAAGAAGACTAAGATATCAAGACCTTCCCTTTGAGAGATGTTTGAGGAGAATAGGTCCATATTTTAAGACTAAGGTATATAAGAATACATTTTGGAAACAGCTTAAGGCTTATTATGCTACATAGAACAAATACTGCATCATGCCCCTTGAGGAATAAAAATGCTTTTACAGGTTTGTTTCTCAATACTCATGTCTGGCACCTCCTGACCACAAAAGCTGACGACACAGTCTATATTATATGATGGATGTTACAGCCTTTGTAGGTCAACCCTACATTCTGCTGAAATTGATTGGGGAACTACATCAAGTCTTAACCACAAGTGCTCCCAAATTTGTCCAGTAAGAGATAGGATTGATTTAGAAATCAAGAGGTTAGAGACTAGATATATCACTTAGCAGTAATGAATACTTAGTACCCTTGTGTAGTATCCAAGTTTTGTTTCTAGAACATTTGTTGAACTACTCACAACTACTGCTAAATCCAGCTCTAGAAGATTCAAGACTTTCTTCTGGTCTCCATGAGCACATGCACACATGTAAAACTCACATACACAGACACAAGAAACATGTTAATAGAAATGAAATAATTTTTAAAATTAAAAATAAATTAATACTCAGTTTGAAATAAAGTCATTAAGATGATCCTTACCAGTTTGATGATTTCATTCTATAAAGACAAATTCAGATACATATAAACACTTAAGATGCATAGAAACAATGTGGAAATACATAGTGAATAGGCACTCTTAAAACCATAGATGCCCCTGAAGTGACATCCTTTTTTTTAACAGAGCTGAGGACCGAACTCAGGGCCTTGACCTCTACGATTGAGCTAAATCCCCAACCCCCTGAAAAATGACATCTTAATAATTTACCTGTGGACATCCATTGATCTTGCATGCCTCGCCTACAGTGCTCTGAGCTACTAAATTAAATTGGCTTAAGCTAACCAATTAGTAATCTAGGATCTCTCATTCTTTAGCTTGAGGGTGAATTCAACTGAAATGAAAGAAAATGAGAGGAAATGAAAGGAAATGAGGAAAGAAGACGGGCATGCTCAGCACATAGGCTTCCTTGACTTTGCAGCATATGCCATGGGCTGGGTGGATCCTAGAAATAAAAGATGAGGCTTCTGGCAGATGGCCTTGTCCTCTAGGCTCATGGGCATCCTCTGTTTGAGTTACTAGAAGCAAAGGTGGCACCAGTGTGAATGATGAGGATGATAATATAAATGAGAACTATGCTTATTCCCATTTACATATGGATTTTGAATCTTCTCTCTCTTAATTGTGAAAAGGCCTATTGAGAATGTGAGTTTACAGTAAGCATGGTGCAGAATGCTTACATGCTTTCATTGAATGGTACCAATGATTATATCTATTCTACTTCTTTATGCATTCTCGGGTCTAGACTTATTCACGCAGATTATCTTAACACAAGAGCTACTCCCTCAGTGTCCTAGCTTTGCATCCGAGAGAAAAAATGCTTCCATGAGAACAAGATGCAATAGATGATATATACCCATATAAAGAAAAATATTAAAAGTTTCTTCAATTGAGATAAAAATAAAAACCAATGAACAGTAAGCAAAGTTTACATCAATTTGATATAGACCCATGTTTCTTTTACTGTGGGCCCTAATTAGATTACTATACTGTAATCTACTATTATATTACTATTTAGTATTACTATTACTATATTACTTATAAACAAGTAAATATATGTATATGCATATGTACATATACATATGTCTATGTCTATCTGACATTTTTAAAATAAATAATCATAACTTTGTCAAAATGTACACAATATTAAATTGCATGTTATAAAACTATTTTATAAAACATTTAATTTTATGTATCCTATCTCAGTTCTAACCTATACAACTGGTATGCTATCATTAAAATGATAGATTTTTTTATTTTGACAAGACAAACCATGAACTTCTGGTGTGTTAGAAGAATAGAAAATACTGTTTTAAAAATTAAAAATTGTATATGCACAATACAGAGTAATTTTAAATCAATAACTTGTTTTTGTAACCATTGAAACAAAGAGGTCAGAATAATATTGACAATATAATCATTGACATTTCTTGAAAATTCTTAAAAATAAAAAAAAAAGACTAAATGTTTAGGGGTCCAGAGAGTGGGTACCTAGGCTGAAATTTCTGGAAAACTATTAGAGTAGAAGCAAAATAAAATATGTCATTTAGTCACTTTATGAAAAACAGAAAATGTTTGTCTCTAACAAAATGTCTACATATTTTGTTAATCTTTGTCTTAACCTCCATCAACCATGTCAATAAATATATGTCAATGGAATAATGATTTTACTTCTAGTTGAATGAAAATAAAGTGAAGCAAAAATCCAATTCAACTATATTCTGCAATTATATTCATCCAGCCATCAAAATGTTCATCTGAAATAAACTATCTTTTCTTTTTCAAGACACTGTGTATACACTGAAATACAAAAATAGAGTGCAGGGAAATTTTAACATGTTTTCTTTGGAAAAAGAGAATTTTAAGGTGCTGTCTTTATAAGAACACAAATTGAACTGAAAATGAAGCATTGGGAATTTGTACTTTTAGCTTAATCCCAACCCAAGATGCCTGAGAAGTTGGCTGTAGCTTTCTTTAGAAATCCATTTTAGTGATTTGCTTGAGTTAATTTTATATCCAGCCACTTTGCTGAAGTTGTTTATCAGCTTTAGGAGTTCTCTGGTGGAAGTCACTTAATTATACTATCATATCATCTGCAAATAGTCATAGTTTGACTTCTTCCTTTCTAATTTGTATACCTTTGACCTCCTTTTGCTGCCTGATTGCTCTGGATCGGACTTCAAGTACTATATTGAATAGATAGGGAAAGAGTTGGCAGCCTTGTCTGGTCCCCGATTTTAATGGGATTGCTGCAAGTTTCTCTCCATTTGATGTTGGCTACAGGTTTGCAGTATATTGCTTTCACTATGTTTTGGTATGGGCCTTGGATTTCCAATCTCTCCAAGACTTTTATCATGAAGGGATTATGGATTTTTGCCAAAAACCTTTCATCATCTAATGAAATGATCATGTGGTTTTTTTCCTTTAGTTTGTTTATATAGTGGATTACATTGACAGATTTCTGTATATTGAACCATCCCTGCATCCCTGGCATGAAGCCTACCTGATCATGGTGAATTATAGTTTTGATACATTGTTGGATTCGGTTGGTCAGGATTTTGTTCAATATCTTTGCATCAGTGTTCATGAGGGAGATTGGTCTGACCCCAAAACTCAAAATAAACAAGTTACAATTCACCAACCTCAAGAAGAAGGAGGACTTAAGTGAGGGTGCTCTGGTTTCTCTAAGAAAGGGAACAAAATAGCCACTGGAACAATAAGGGAGAAAATGTGTGGAGCAGAGACTGAAGTAAAGGCCACCCAGAGACTGCCCTACCTGGGGATTCATCCTATAAAAAGACAACAAACCCTGACACTCCTATGGACGACAAGAAGTGTATACCAAAAGGAGCATGCCATAGTTGTCTCCAGAGGGGCCCTCCCAGAGCCTTACAAATATAGAAGCAGATGTTAACAACCAACTATTGGACTGGGCATGGGGTCTCCAATGGAGGAGCTGGAGGATGGTCCAGAGGCGCTGAAGGGGTTTACAGTCCCATGGGAAGAGCAATGATTTCAGCCACCCAGACACCCCAAGACTCTCAGGGACTGAACCATCAAACAAGAGACACACGTGGTTCCAGGCAAAAATGTGGCAGAGGAAGGCCTTGTTTGGCATCAAGGGAGGAATGGTCTTTGGTCAGGTAAAGGCTCAACAGAGGCCTGAACAAAGGGAGACCGAGGGGGGAGAGGTGGGAGTGTGTTGGGTGGAGAGGCATATATGCGGAGGCAGGGAGAAGGAGGAGGGGGAGGAGTTGGGGGTCTTAGGGGAGGGGGGATATCAGGAAAGATTTTACCATTGGCAATGTAAATGAAGACGATATACAATAAAAAAAGAAATCCATTATAAATGGCAATTAAACAATATATATTAAAATTTAACATAACTTCTATAATTTCCACTGGCAATGTTATACCATTTTCCACAGTAGAATATAGCCAATGTAAATGCCCAAAAGTCAGTGCTACCATCATCCTATATAGTAACAAAGCCTTTCTACTTGTATGTCCATTACTAAGAGTTCTTTGTATATTTGCTTTCCCCCAAGTTGAAGAATTAATTATTATTGTATGAAAAATTCAAGACTAAATGATTTAGCTCATGTTCATCCAAGAGATCATTTGGATATTAGGAGATTTAGGAATATTTTGGGTAGTACCAGTAACAGAATGGTACACAACATCTCTGTGCACATGTATTTATAGAGAACTACCATATCCAAGTATTTTACATGTATCCAGGACAGAAAAATTTGTTGTGCAGGAATGTTGAACATCTATATATTCAGAAAGCATATTTTCAGAGAGATTTTAGAAACAAGATAAAGCTAAATATTAATAAGGTCATAAAGTAGAGAGGGTGTCTGTCTTCCTGGCATATATTCTTAGGTGACAAGAAGTGACAGCATAACTGAAGATTCAGCAACAGTGACTGAACCACCCCAAATATCTTAAAGAAACTCAACACCACATGGAAGAAAAGAGTAATTTGTAACAAATGTAGATGGCAACAGGGTATCGGTATCACTGTTTATGCATATCTTGAAATTTGCTCAAGATGGTACTTTGTGCTCTCAAATAACTTGAGAGTAACTTACATAAAATGACTTGGTGTTAAATTTTTAATTACTTGAATATTTATGTCACATACTTGACTGCTTGACTTATAGCTGTCTTTGTAGCTTGCCTTATTTTCCTCATTTTTCCATTGCCAACAGGTGCACTCAACTGATATTAATACACTGGAGAGCAGCTGCTGCTAGATTATAATTTCATGCTCCATATTTTAAGGAGATTAAAATCGTCCTGTTGAAAGAAAAGAAGTTTGTGCTAGGTACTTTTGGAGAGCCTTTCTGTTGTTTATGTAAGAGTAAATATAAAAATAAGCAAATTTAGGATTTTATTTTACTGATTTAGATAACCTTAAAATACTGAAGGTAACTATTGAGAAATATTGTTTTTAAGCTTTGGAAGATATTACTTAATTGACTATTGTCTACTCCCTAGTTCTCAAAATATATCATAGCACAAAAATGTATTTAGTCCAAATATCAAAAATAATCCCATACTCTTTACTATTTTCAAAATCCAAACCTTTTCTAAAATTGAAAACAATCTTTTAACTATAATCTTTTAACTGGTAAAATGAAAAGAAAGTACATACTTCCAGATTTTATGTTATGGGATGAACGTTATCATTCAAAAACAGAGTAAGGGGGGGGGGCGGCGTTGCAATGAGAAAATTCTGAGTTAAATCCAAGCAGAATAAGAAGTAAACTCTGGATGTCCGTATTGTGTTCTTTAGTTTAAAAACGTTTAGATGGCTAAGCTCCTCCAGCTTTGCGGTCTATGTCTAACAGATACATCTCTCTTTGGCTCTTCTCATTATCAGTATCTAGCTGTGTCAATCACATCTCATGGGCTCCTTTGCAGGCCAGACTTTCACATTCTCAGCTTCATGCAAAAGTGTTTTAAAGCCTCTTGTCCTCTCAGGGCCTCTATGCAGGGATCCCCCTGCCTCTCACTACTGGCCATCAGTTCCTTGCTGACACCTCAGAGGAAGAATGCAGAAACTCTTTACTCTTGAGTTGTATACCTATGAAGCCAGCAGGCCAGCACCACATGGATGGCATTGCCAAGTCCAGCTGTGAGGTTTCAGTGGGCCCCGACCCATTGGAATCACACTAGCAAGAATCCTTTTATTCCTTGTTTAATGGGAGCAGAAAGAAATATTATTTTTTTCCCGAAGTTGGAATCTTAACTATGTAATGGGCCTCGCTCTGAAAGTACCTTTTCCTTTGCTCTAATACAGGAGAGACCTCTCCTTGAAGTCACTAATCATTTTAACAATTGCAGTCTCTCTTAAGAGCATGTGCCCAGGCTGTAATGTGTAGTTTCCTATTGTCATGTTTCTTTCCCAGCGTACCCTTTTTATTTCTTTTTTCCCCCCAAATTGCTCTTTTGCATGATGGTTACTGGTAACTACACCAAAAATTTAGAATCCTGTTGTCTTGTGATTTTCTCTGCCAAAGCAATTAGTAGACATTTCCATGATTTACGCTCAAGAAAGGTCTTAGGACAAGGGCAGAAGGAAGTCAGATTTTTAGATATAATATCAAATGAAGGCAACTAACTCAGTTTTTTTTAATGCTCTTGGAAACCTTGCAAGTTAGAGCGATATCATCACATTTCTCTCACCCACAAAACTGAGTCTTATGTTGTGTGAGTCTTATAGTCTTCCAATCTCCAGGGTGCTGCTAGGATAAACAAGAATATTCAAGTAATTTTCTAATCCAAAGTTCCAAAAGCTTTCATGTTCCAAACAACAAAATAAAGAATCAAAAGCACAATTTAGGTTCCTCAGAGTAATAACCGTCTCTCTGGCACCAAGTTAATGTAACTAGTTACATTTCTGTTCCTTGATACAATGAAATGACCTCAGTAATTTGTATAATTAAGACTTTCCTTGACTTATAGATACAACCTCATCATAGACAGGATTCAGGGCAGCAAGCAGGAAACATGGAAACAAAATCAGAATACTGAGAGATCACATTCCCACAAGCTTGAAGATGGTAGAACACTGGAAGTAGGGTAAAGCTGTGCATGGTCAAAGGCCCACTCCAGTGACAGACTTCCCCCAACAAAGCTGCAATCTTACACCTTCCCAAACAGGGCCATAGACTGGGGACCAAATGGTCCAATGCCTGATCCTATGGGAAACATTATTTATTTAAACCCCATCCCCCCACGTTATCAGTGTAGTATTGTTACATTTTTCTGATTACAACAACCATTCTCCAAAAAGAGTCAAATATATTTTGTACTATAGCCTCTTTTGGAAAGGAAGGCCCTGGAAGTAGAAAGTTTATAGTTAGACAAACACAACTGTCCAGCTACGGTTCAAGACAATCCCATGCAAAACTGTGGAACTTCTTCAACAGCTCTCAGATGACTCACATAAACTCACAGAAGGCTGTGCTTGTGCATGACTGGGGACTGTATGCTGGAGTATTTCTCTCCCCAGGTTGAAGCTCTCTGCTCTCTTTGTTGGCTGGTGTGTGGGTTTCTCTGTTGTGACCTTGCAGGTTGCTTTAATCCAGAAAACCTCATTGATCACTGCATGTCATTGGAAATGAATATATTAAGGCTGCATCCACAGACTCAGTAGCAAAAAAAAGAATTCAGCAAGCATTGAAATGTAAATTCCTAGGTCACCCTGTCAGATGTATTTGTTTTTAAAAGAACAAATCATTAATGACTAATTATCATGCTCCTGTGAAGAGACACAGTGCTAATGAATTTGCTCAATTTTCAAGAAAAAAAAATCGAGTTCTTTGTTAAAGAAAGCTTAAGCTTTCACAAGGTTTCAACAATACTGACTGAAACAGTGCGAACATATTGTTTAAAATGGTTGTCATATATAATTGGACAAATTATAATAAATTAAGGATAGAGGTTCGCAAATTGTCTGAAACAGTTACTAATCCTACGGAAACAGAGTTGAGCAGAGCTGGAGGAGACTTCCATTTCGGAATTTTGGGGAAGTCTGTAATGAGAAATTGTTAGTAGGGAAATTAGGAAATGTTTAGGGTGGAGAGACACTAATCTCTATTTCTCAGTCTTAAAGATATTGTTCTTAAACTCTTTATATTTGGCAGACTTAACTCCTATCTGTCTAAGGCAAACATTGACACCTGAACCCATTCCCAAGCAACTTCTCTACTACGGTATATCTCTTTATCTAAATCCATGTATGGAGCCATCTCTCTCTTACTGCAGGACTATTCATGAAAAAGTATAAGCAAACTTTAAAATTTCGCAATGAAAACACACATTTAGTATATAAACTCTTATGTGATTCTTTGTGGAAACCAAATACCTTGAACAGGTTTTACATGTGGCATTTAAATTTTGTGACTCTTCACCTCAATGCTTTGGTTTACCTGTTCTGTCAATGCATTCAGGTTCATGTTACCTGTGAGTAGACAGCTTCATCCTTAGAGCTATTAAAGTATTTCTTCTGGGAAACTCAGAGAAGTATTTCATCCTAATATGGCAAGGGCCACAATATGTAAAGTCCACCTTGAGAAAGCCAAACCAGTACATATGTTTCATTATAATTAACATTTTCCTCTTTAAAGGGCACTTACTTCTCTTCCCGATCCGCCTCCTCTTTCTCTTCTTTCTTGGGGAGGGAATGTTTTATACACTTTAAAAAGTATAAGTTCTTCCTTAACTTTCTTTATCAATGGCGATTTTGTTTCCTGTAAGAACTGTTCTGATTTCCTTTCACATATCTAACAAAAAATTTAAACATCACACATACTAAATCAAATCCCCATTCCCCTGCCTCTTAGATTTGCTCTTAACTTAATGCCCCGACAAGCCGCAGTAGGTTTCCACAGTTTCCCCATCAATAAAAATCAGAATATCTTGAGTTATTTTTGTTTTGATTTATCATTTTATTGTTTAACTCTAAGACCTTTCAGAAATAATTCCCCAAATTTAGTCTTATATCTACCCATTTCTTGCAGTTCTCTCAGAAACAATTTCAAACAGGTCACCTATATTTTAAATCACTAATATGACATTGTTTTCCTGAATGCCTCAACATATTATTCCACTTGACCAGTGAGTTTATTTAAGGAATATTATATCAAATCAAGTCTCTGAAGGTTCATATTCCTGAGAACAGATTCCCAGATTACCTTCCAGGGAGATCTGCTTGCCTAACAACTTTCCTAAATCAGCAAGCACAAAATTTTATGTCTGTCTTCTGGTTCCATTCATTTTGTAAAATGTATTTTTGAATGGAAACCTATAATCTATATGATTCTTTCAACTCCAAATATGTATCTTCCTCGTCCTTCTCCTCCTCATTTACTACCACGACCACCACCACCACCACCTCTACCTCCTCTTCCACATCCTTCTCATCCTCCTCTTCATCCTTATCCTCGTCCTCCTCATCCTCATCCTCATCCTCCTCTTCCTCCTCATCCTTCTTTTCCTCCTCCACCTCATCATCATCAGTATTTTGGTCTTTTCCTTGTCTGTCCTCACAAGGTCTCCACACAGGCTTTCTCATTTCTCGAGCTTCTTCTGAAGAAGTCATTTCTTTAGGTAGAAATTTCTAAAAATGTTGTCTCTATATTTTGTCTCTTCTAGAACATTACTTTTTTGATATTTTCTTTATTTACATTTGAAATGTTATCCCATTTCCCAGTTTCCCATCTCCCCCCAGAACTTCCCCCTATACCATCCGTCTCCCCCTGCTTCTATGAGGGTGTTCCCCTACCCACCTACTCACTCCCACCTCCGTGCCCTGGCATCCCCTTACACTGGGACATCTGCCCTTCACAGGACCAAGGGCCTCTCCTCCCATTGATGCCTGTTGATCTTTGGTTGGTGGTTTAGTACCTGGGAGCTCTAGGGAGTCTGGTTAGTTGATATCGTTGTTCTTCCTGTGGGGTTGCAAACTGATTCAGCTCCTACAGTCCTTTCTCTAACTCCTTCATTGGGACCCCATGCTCAGTCCAATGGTTGGCTGTGAGCATCCACTTCTGTATTTTTCAGACTCTGGCAGAGCCTCTCAGGAGACAGCTATATCAGGATCCTGTGAGTAAGCACTTCTTAGCATCCATAATAGTGTCTGCATATGGGATGGATTCCCAGTTGGGGCAGTCTCTGGATGGCCTTTCCTTCAGTCTCTGCTCCACACTTTCTGCTCCATATTTTCTCCTGTGAGTATTTTGTTTCCCCATTATCTCAATGAAGCAGAAACTTACCCTATATTTGTTCATTTATTCACTATTTTCCATGTTTTAACTGGATAGTAAGCTTAAGAAATTCAGGTGTTAATCCTACATCAGATAGAGGGCTAATATCCAATATATATAAAGAACTCAAGAAGTTAGACTCCAGAAAACCGAACAACCCTATTAAAAAATGGGGTAGAGAGTTAAACAAAGAATTCTCACCTGAAGAACTTCGGATGGCAGAGAAGCATCTTAAAAAATGCTCAACTTCATTAGTCATTAGGGAAATGCAAATCAAAACAACCCTGAGATTTCATCTTACACCAGTCAGAATGGCTAAGATTAAAAAATTCAGGAGACAGCAGGTGTTGGAGAGGGTGTGGAGAAAGAGGAACACTCCTCCACTGCTGGTGGAGTTGCAAATTGGTACAACCACTCTGGAAATCAGTCTGGCGGTTCCTCCGAAAACTGGGCACCTCACTTCCAGAAGATCCTGCTATACCACTCCTGGGCATATACCCAGAGGATTCCCCACCATGTAATAAGGATACATGCTCTACTATGTTCATAGCAACCCTATTTATAATTGCCAGATGCTGGAAAGAACCCAGGTATCCCTCAACAGAAGAGTGGATGCAAAAAATGTGGTATATCTACACAATGGAGTACTATTCAGCCATTAGAAACAATGAATTCATGAAATTCTTAGGCAAATGGATGGAGCTAGAGAACATCATACTAAGTGAGGTAACCCAGACTCAAAAGATGAATCATGGTATGCACTCACCAATAAGTGGATATTAACCTAGAAAACTGGAATACCCAAAACATAATCCACACATCAAATGAGGTACAAGAAGAAAGGAGGAGTGGCCCCTGGTTCTGGAAAGACTCAGTGAAGCAGTATTCGGCAAAACCAGAACGGGGAAGTGGGAAGGGGTGGGTGGGAGGACAGGGGAAGAGAAGGGGGCTTACGGGACTTTCAGGGAGTGGGGGGCTAGAAAAGGGGAAATCATTTGAAATGTAAATAAATTATATCAAATAAAAAATAAAAAAATAAAAAAAAGAAATTCAGGTGTTTGTGTATTTGCTGAATATAACACTTTGCATGCGACTAGAATATAAGCACTTTATTTTTAAAAAAAAATACATATAATGAAAAGCAAAGAAAAAATTGATTTTATGACCCAGGAAAAGCCTGTGTTCTAGGATTAAACAGAGGTAAGAGTAAAGTAAAGCAGAAATATACTGAAAAATTATGGAAGTCAAATACTAGTTTGGTAAAATCTCTGGGATTCCAACTACATTCAATCTTAATGTTTTTAGATAAGGATAAATGGTATTTTATGTTCATGCTAAACAGAATCCTAATATGATAAATAATAAAATTTTAATAAAATATTGATATCAGTACCTTGAATTATGTAAATGTTTTCAAACTACCTTCAAATATTCCCAATGATTAAACTTTTTAACAGATGCTTGTAAAATTTTTTCGGTACTAAAACCTGCATGGATATGTAATTTAGGTTGTTATCTAACAGAATTGACCTGAGTGAATTACCACTATTATGGTTATTTTAAATAAATAAATATCACTAAATATTTTATTTATTTATAAATAAATTATCTATTTTAAATAAATAAATATCACTAAATATTTTATTTATTTATAAATAAATTATCTATTTTAAATAAATAAATATCACTAAAATAAAACTAAACAATCATACTTTATCTTATAATGCCTTAGATTTGAAACATTTGCACATTATCAAAGAACTATCTTGTTAAAATACAAAGATTTTTTTAAAGGCTTGATAAATTGGTTCTTCCACTTCAGAGAGATGCAAGCTGGGATTCTAAGTACTGAGGTAAGCATTTTCTTCCAGGATATCAACATATGTGATACAATTATGTCTGCTTTTAATGATATAAAACTCCTTTCTTGGTGCTACCATGAAATCTTGAGAATCATAGAAACTACTAGAAAGTATGGCGTCCTGATTTACTGCCAGAAGTATGTAGAAATATATCATAGAGACAGAACACTTGTTTAGTATGTGCCAAAATATAGATTTAATCATGAGTACTAAAAAACATAAATTCATATAGCTAATTTTTCAACTCAGTAGATTTGGAATGGATGTTGACTTTTTGAACTAGAGAATGAGTTATTTAATATTTTGAAAAAATGATATGTACAAAGGTGATATGTACAGCATGATCATGTGCATGAAATGAAGGTAGTTATACAATTAGATTGACTTTCTTTAAATTCAACGTTTATACCAAAAAAAGCTCATGGATGAAGATAATATTATACAACTAACAGCTGCACATTTCAAGAATGAGAACTTTGTTTGATGGTTTTCTGTGTTTTTAGGATTTAGTAAACTGCACGACCAAAGCAATAAATGAATGTTTATGAAATAATTGAGTGCATGCATGAAAAACAATACAGAACCAATATTTGACACTTTCAAAACAAAATATATTTAAGAGTAGAAATGAAAACTCCCTGTTTTCCAAAGCCATATACTACAAATACAATAATAAGATGATATATAATGTAGCTAAATTAATTATTGCTATGCATGTTACTTTTCTGAAGGAAAAAATATACACTACAAATGAGGATAATTGGTATTCTCATATATATGTGTGAGGTGACAGGATCATTAATCCAGCAATAACATGAGGTGAATATAGATATTATGCTCATAGTAATTAGCCTCTTGCTTTATCCCTGTAAGAACAATTAACAAATCAATTAATGATTCTCTTGCACTAATATGATGATAACCATTATATGAATATTACTTCTATGACTTACTTAAAAACCCCAAAGCAATAGAAAAATCAAATATAACAGTATTTTGTTCTCAGTGAATTGAGTTTTCATTCCAGGAAGAGAAGCATTTCTCACTGAACCTTTTAACTCCTCCAATTCACCCAGTAATCCAAAGCCAGAGAGTACCCCAGCACTGCCCTTATTACTTGATACCAGAGTAAAGCTACTTTCTATACTATGAAAATATTATAACCTTAACATACCCAAATCCATGATGGTATTGTCCAAATGCACCATACACCCACCTAATAAAATAGAAATATAGTAAAAGTCCCAAGCCAATGCAGATAACATGTTTCATACATCACACAGTTCACCTTCCAGTGTGCATACCATTTCCCCCCTCTGTTTTGGAAATTACTTATCTCTCTCTCCACAGCCTTAAACAATGTCTACCCAAATCCCTGGATGGTTCTACTTGCTACAACTAAAGGGAGAATTTTTTTTGGAGTGTTTTCCGTGACTCACACAATGTAACACTTTAGAGTGGACCTTCTAGTGAAGTTCTTGGTTGAAGGCACTGAGAGAGTTATTCCGGGGAAAATGTAACTACTGTGCTGGCTAGTCTTATGTCCACTTGATACAAATACTAGAGTTATCTTAAAGAAGGGATCCTCCATTTAGACAACTCCTCCATAAAATCTGACTGTAAGGCATTTTCTTAATTAGTGTTTAATGAGGGAGGGCCCAGTCCACTGTGTGCTACCATCCCTATGCTGGATTCTGTAAGAAAGCAAGCTGTAAGCAGCTCTCCACCATGGTCTCTGCATCAGCTTCTGCCTCCAGGCTTCTGGCCTGTTTGAGTTCCCCTAATGACAAACAGCAATATGGAGGTGTAAGCCAAATAAACCCTTTCCTCCTTAACTTGCTCTCTTGGCCATGATGTTTTGTTGCAGCAACAAGAATGCTAAGACAGTAATCTTGTAGCATGCTAAAGTAACAACTCTCAAAGATTTAAGTGAAAATTTTAATTTAAAATTTAAAGTGAGTGATTTAATTAACTCAAAAGAATTAAGTGACCACATTTTACGAATCATGGCTCCAATCTATATGGTTTGACTTGAATAGCAAACTTATTATAGGAAATAAACTAATTTTATGGAATTAAAATACTGTGTCTTTTATTAATTATGATGCAACTAAATTACTGAAGAATAATTTTTACTGAAATTCACTGGTTTTAATTATCTGGAAATACCACTGCCTGGTGTAATTTATCCCAACAATAACAGTGCATATCTTAATGGCTGTTTTGATAAAGCATTTACACATAAACTTTTCTCAGTATTAGAGAAGTATAATATGCCAATTATACACATTTGTGAAAACAAGGCACAAATCCCAACACTGAGATTGACTGTTAGAGTATTCTTATACCTGATCAGTTTGGACCTTTAACTCCCTTGTTGGTTAAATCCAGATAATAATTGTGCTCACTACTAAAAGTCACTGTCTATACTGCATTGTTTGTTACATGGTCATTACTTGTAGATGTACTTGATAAGTTTTTGCAGTCATCTCCTTGACTGACCCCCTCTACAATTTGCAACATGTGCATTCAGTGTTCAAAGCATTGGGTCAGACCCCTAATTGCAATCCTACTGTGCCTAAGGAGACGAGAGAATAAGACTGCAGAGGCATGCAATTAAAGCCACACATAGTGTGGCCTTGCAAAGCCTGAACATTGGACTGCATAGAACTCTTTTACTGGCTACTGTAATTGTCAAATGCTGCTCAATTAATCTGTATTATATTGTCAGCCTTTAGTGGGTATAGAGGAATAAAACAGCTAATGCAGATACAACTGGTTAGAAATCACTTTATAACATTAGCTGATGTCCTATTACAACAAATACTAATTTAATTATTTTAAACCCCTTCCACCTTAATCTTTTAACCATTGCATTCTGTTAGGGAAGATTCAGACATCTGTGCAATGTGACTGGGTAGAACTTTAAAATTTTCAGTGTGCTCCACTAAAAATATCACAAGGAAGGTGAACAATGAAATTGCAGAAATAAACTGAGTTCAAGTTCATCTGTGTTAAATGACAAACAATTAAGTATATACAAATCTTTGCTGATTAAATGACTGAATAAATGAATGGTAGATATGTAGATAAATGAACTAATCAAGATATGGTAGATGAAAATAATTTTGGAGAAAAAGAGTAAAAACATACTAGCTTACAGAGACCTCTTGCTGATACTCATCTCTGTACACTACAATGCAAACTGATTTTAAGCTGTTCAGAAGCTAAATGGTTTATTGTCCATCTCACTAATGTGCTATGATTTCAAGTCCTATATATCAGAGTCCAGAGACTACAGACTTGATAACATCATGATGAGAATTGCTTTAAGCACTGGAATTTTATGCCCAAGTTTATTTTCTTACACCCTTTTTATTATGAATGTAGAAAAGTAGATTTGACTTTGAAAGTACTTGCTGAGGGGAACGATCACACAGGAAAAAAACCACAAATTCTAGGAACTGAGCCAGACTCTGATTTCCTCTGTCCCTGGAGTGTTTTATTTAAAGAAACCATTGATTTCTGCCACTACACTGAAGAAACTCCTGTGCAAAGGTGGCCAAGAAATCTGCCTCCAATTCCAGTTTTTAGGACCCTTTCCAATGGAAGATTGCCACATGAGAAGCTTTGCTGGAAGTAGCCTTTTATACTTACTTTAAGCTCAGTTTTTTTTGTGTAAGAAGTTGAAAAGGAAAGAAAACTCTCTGTGATATTTTCCAGGAAGCTTAGAAACTTTGCTTAATTTTCATATTTAGAAGGAAAAGCACTTCCATAATCAAATGAAGGTTTTCCAAAGAACTGTCAACGGCTTAACACTTGCCTGTGGCTTACTGTAGGGCATATTTTTATGAGCTACAAGAGTACAATTAAAATTATCTAGTGTTATGCCTTGTGATTTGAGGAAAGCTAGAAAAATCATTACTGATTTTTATTAATGAGTAAACATTTTTAAAATAGCTGGAAAAAAAGAAAACCACTGTTTTCTGTAGTGAAACTTCTGAGCCATCCCTGGGAAATGAGGCATTTTTTTGCCTACGCCTAGACAGAGCATTGTTTTCAAAACTGTCTTCATACTCATACATGAACCACAATAATGAATGTTAGATGTTCTTGTCAAGTGTATGTAATTCGGTATCAGGTAAGAGAAAAAGTAAAACGCCAATGATATATATTTTTAATAAAAAATGGTAAAGTATGAGGCTGGAGAGATGGCTTAGAGGTTAAGAATGCTCAAGTTCTCCTGTAGGAAGACAGAATTAAGATCCCAGCATCTACATGTAGTGGCTGACAAGTGTCAGTAACTCAAACTCTAGGAGATGTGCCACCATTCTGTATGCCTTAGGTAACTTCTCACATAAGCTCAGACATAAGTGTCCATACACAATGGAAATAGAAATGAGCACTTTATACTGTGACAGAGAAATTGCAAAGATGCTTTTTTATGTGCCTCTGGTTACTTCAGGATAATCATGTAAAGCTCAGTTGAAAAAGAAAGGGAAAGCAAGATGACCTTGTGATCTTAGCTCTCTGTAAGTGCATGCATAAGGTCTTTGTCTGCCCTTTCAATAAATTTGCCTGTAATGTCACTTACAGACTCGTTGTGCAGCTTGCATCAATGTGATAAAATCAGGAACAAGAGGTTACTACCAGACATAAAAGATACTTCAATCTATTTGCAGTCACAGATTCAGAGAGCTTTCTTTTCAGGTGTGATGCTGCTATTTCAAGACAGGCTTTTATATTTCTTTTGGTCCCTCATATTTTGTATATTTATCATGACTTTAGATTGGAAGTTTGAGATTTATATTACTTTGCATCATGCATATGTGTGTGACCACTTTCGAGGCTGGAAACATGAGTGCGAGTGCCCACCATGGACACAAGATTCGGATGACCTGGAGGCGAAAATAACAGGCAAGTGTGAACTTCACAACCTAGAGGCTGGGAATGTGTCTCAGGTCAATCTGCAAGGGGAGCATTGTTCTTAACTGATAGGTCATCATTCTGGTCTTCTGTTAGACTTTTAAATGAAATGTAACCATTAATGAAATGAAACCATTAATGTGTCTTGAAAACTAAATGGAAAATAAAGATGCCCCTTTTGAGTATGACTTTACTTGATTGGAAATTACTATTTAAACCTCAAAGCACACATGTACATGTAGTATCATATTTATAAATGGCAAATGTGTACTGCCTCTTTAGGTATTGATTTTAAATGTATCATTAATTTCTTTACATGATGAGTAATGACTTCCTTATCCTATATGAACTTCGAATGTCTGACTTGAGACTTCTGAAAATTAGGTGAAAATTTAAAAAGCAGTAAACTTTTCAATGATGCATGGAGGATATCATATATTCAAACCATGACTCTGTTTATAGAATCTTTATCACTAGCACTTTGATAATTCCAGAAAAAAAATATATTGCTATCATTTTTACCTCCCTCCCTAGCTTTGCACCAATCTTTGCTAACTCTACCCCCTACACCAATTTGTGTTTTCAGTAGTTTTAAAAGCCCACAAAGTGTAATTTGTCCTGTCTATGCACACTTGGATTTATGGGGAAACAGTTATAGCACAAACTATGGACAAAGCACCAAAGTCTTAAAGAAAACTGATCTGACATCTTCCAGCAACTGTTGGTAGCCCGTAGCTCCTTACTGATGAAGTGTTCACATCCATTCTCCATTCTCCATGCCTGGATTCTTGCCTTGCTTGAGTTTATGATGGTCACAACTTCTGTGTGTTTACATACACATTTGTTCTATGCTATCAAGAAAATACCATTTCTCCATAGTCATATACCAACTGACATGATTTCCACCCTGTCTTCCACCATGAGCCTTGGGTAGAGGCAGGCAGAGAGTAATGAATGTTTTCACTCTCTTGTTCTGTTCATGATTAATGGTAGTAAGTCTCTGTGTTGGTCTATTGTAGAAAACATTCCTCTGCTGAGAACAGAGAGATGCACTAATCCACAGATATAATAAGTCATTGTGAGTGGTTAGATACTAAAAATTCTCTAGTGCTTATGGCCTGTCTGACCACAGGTTCTTGCTCTTAATAACCATGAAACATAGGAATTTCAGCTTGTGGCCCAGGCCTGAAAACCAAGCAGAAAGTAGTTGATTACTCCTATAACACCCATGCCACTGATCCATGAGTAGGAATATCTTGCCATGCCAATTGTTATGATAGCTTGCAGGGTTTAGAGTCTATGACTGATGCTAACTTTTCTCTTCTGATGCTGCACATAGTACTTTCCAGCACCGGGAAAACTACCCAGTAGGAATAAAGCTGCCAAAGCTCTCACATTTTCTGGCCCAAATCTATGGCAACTTCAGCAATAGGGTCTTACTGTCATGCTCTATATTGTAACTGAGGGCATTGACAATAGTCTGCAATGAGCTGGGCTGTGGTGGTGCATGCCTTTAATCCCAGCACTTGGGAGGCCGAGGCAGGTGGATTTCTGAGTTTGAGGCCAGCCTGGTCTACAAAGTGAGTTCCAGGACAGCCAGGGCTACACAGAGAAACCCTGTCTCAAAAAACAAACAAACAAAAACAAGCAAACAAAAAAAAAAAGCAAAAAGGACAATAATCTGCAATATTTGAGAGAAAACAAATTTCTCACCAGCCTACAAATTAATCAGAGACACTCCATTCCTGGCACTGGGTTGTAATTTATAAGCCTATGGTGGCTAGTGTTGGCGTGATCAGTTTGTTATAGGGAAATCCATCTAAACTCATTTCTCATATGTGTTTGCGTATATTTTCAGGAACTTCTATAGCAGAAGGTTTTCATATACTTTTTTCAAACTGTCTTTAGCATGTGTTATTCCTCATTATATATGTTCTTCTAACTTGTCCTCCCATCCTGTTCCCCACTTATCTTTTTCCTGATTCATTATTTCCCTTTCTCTATTCACACAAATGTGTTCTATCTCCTCTACCTTAATAGCCATCCCTCCAGGGCCATTCCTAATTTTCTGACATCTATGGGCATTCCTGTAGTGTGAAATATTAAAATAAAGAAATCGTACTAGTTCCCATACTAGTGCAGGCATGGCAACCAGGTTAGCAGCAGCGCTCATGCTGCATCTCAGGGCCCCTGCCCAGTAGCCTCACTCAGCGGACCCTTTGTCTGCTCTCTATCTGGCAGAGGACCCAAAGTTCTCTCGCTTCCACCCAGCACCCACTCATTCCAATTACCAGGAAAAGCACGAATCTCAATCTTAGATAGTTTGCCAATAGGTTTATCAATATTAAAAACACAATTACAAGATGCCAAATTACAAGATGAAAGTCTTAGTCTAATTTCTAACGTCTAGATAATCTGACATCTGGTTCCATCTTGATATTGTGACATCTCATGCACCTCTCTCGCCGCTGCACTATTGCATCTGCTCTCTGACCTCCCAACTCCTTGCTCTGCCTCCTCTTTCCTGTCCAACCTCGGGCCTCTTACTGCCTCAGTGTGAGGGAATAACCTACAACACATTCCAACTGAAACAAGTCTAAACACTCATGATGGATTGCCACAAATGAGAGAAAATACACTCCTTTTGTCTTTCTCATCCTGGGTCACATTATTCAGCAGGACTGTTTGTAGTCGTATCCATTTAATTTTGGCTTTTATAATTTCATTTTTCTTAATAGCTGAATAATAAGCCGTCGTATAAATGTGTCATTTTTATTATTTATTTATTAGTTGGTAGACATCAAGGCTATCGTGTTTCCTAACTATTGTGTATGGAGCAGGAGTGAACATGGAAGATGTATCTCTAAAATAGAATGTAGAGTATTTTAATATATGTCTGAATGTACATATGAGTTATATGGTTCATCTATTTTCAGGGTTTTTAAAGGAATTTTCACCCTTATTTTTATTATGCCTGCACCAATGTGCACTCCCACCACTAACTAATGAATAAGTATTTTTCTCCTTCCCCCACATGCATACCAGCTTTTGAAAGTCCCTTTGAGAACATCTACCCTTCCTTCATGGTAAACAGTCATGTGGAATTTAGGAACAAAGGGATATATTTGAGAATAATAAAAGCAATATACAACACCTCACAGCTGTATCTTACTAAATGAGCAAAGCTCAAAAAAAAGCATTTCTTTTAAAACCAGGAGCGGGATAAGGGTTCCCACTTTTGCCCCTCTTAAACCATACTTAAATACTTAGTGAAATCAATATCAGTGTCTGTTACTGTAAGATTGATGCTGGTGATGCTATGTTAAATCCCAACAGTATTGGTCTTTGTGGGTAAAGAAGTGCAAGAAGAAGAACCATCTACTATCAAATAATCAATAAATAAAGAGAAACACAATAAAGAGAGATATTTGATATGAGGTAGAAATTAACATTAGCAAGAATGTTCATGCAGGAGAGATGGAGATTTCAGGAAAGTGTTTCATTTGAGGTATGCTGAAGTTAATGAGTAACATGGGCAAGGAGAAGTAGCAGGACAATGGACATTTAATGATATTTACTTGATGCTAGGAAATTTTTCTAGAAAGAGGTCTGGTTTTCCACCTTTGATTCTCAGTGTAGAAATTGTGCCATACTTTGGTATGAGGAAAGAAATTAGAGTGGACATGGAATCTGTACTCAACTACTTTTCTCTAAAATGTAATTTTGTTCATGTTTGGGCAGGTAGTCCTATTCTACATCGAAGTACAGAATAGAGAAGATTAATTACAACGAGCACATAACAAACAGAATATCCCTGTATGACATAGTGAGAGCCACTGCATGAGTACTTATAATTAACAAAACCTATCTTCTATGCTGGAGACATGTAATAATCTTTTATGGGGTTGCTGCGCAGGTGCCTCCAGTGCAAAATTGTTTGTCAGTTACGGTTCTTGGCACCTGGAATGCCTTAACATCATGTAGAGACAGCTTCATCTAATTTCACTGGGCATCTGTTTCAAGAAAAAGGAGTGGGAAATTAAGAAACACAGGATAAGTAACTGTGGCAGTCTCCTTGACAAAATAAAATGCAGCTCTGATTGAGATGGCAACATACATCCAGGGACTAACTCTATGATTGACAATTTCTTCATGTTCTTTGAAAAGTGGAGTTTGCCATGGCTTCTCTCTAAAGAGAAGACTGAAGTCTTACCTTCGTAATTTTTTGATAACCAGTTATAAAATTATATGTATATTCTTTTTTTATTCGATATAATTTATTTACATTTCAAATGATTTCCCTTTTCTAGCCCCCCCCACTCCCCGAAAGTCCCGTAAGCCCCCTTCTCTTCCCCTGTCCTCCCATCCACCCCTTCCCACTTCCCCGTTCTGGTTTTGCCGAATACTGTTTCATTGAGTCTTTCCAGAACCAGGGGCCACTCCTCCTTTCTTCTTGTACCTCATTTGATGTGTGGATTATGTTTTGGGTATTCCAGTTTTCTAGGTTAATATCCACTTATTAGTGAGTGCATACCATGATTCACCTTTTGAGTCTGGGTTACCTCACTTAGTATGATATTCTCTAGCTCCATCCATTTGCCTAAGAATTTCATGAATTCATTGTTTCTAATGGCTGAATAGTACTCCATTGTGTAGATATACCACATTTTTTGCATCCACTCTTCTGTTGAGGGATACCTGGGTTCTTTCCAGTATCTGGCAATTATAAATAGGGTTGCTATGAACATAGTAGAGCATGTATCCTTATTACATGGTGGGGAATCCTCTGGGTATATGCCCAGGAGTGGTATAGCAGGATCTTCTGGAAGTGAGGTGCCCAGTTTTCGGAGGAACCGCCAGACTGATTTCCAGAGTGGTTGTACCAATTTGCAACCCCACCAGCAGTGGAGGAGTGTTCCTCTTTCTCCACACCCTCTCCAACACCTGCTGTCTCCTGAATTTTTAATCTTAGCCATTCTGACTGGTGTAAGATGAAATCTTAGGGTTGTTTTGATTTGCATTTCCCTAATGACTAATGAAGTTGAGCATTTTTTAAGATGTTTCTCCGCCATCCGAAGTTCTTCAGGTGAGAATTCTTTGTTTAACTCTGTACCCCATTTTTTAATAGGGTTGTTTGGTTTTCTGGAGTCTAACTTCTTGAGTTCTTTATATATATTGGATATTAGCCCTCTATCTGATGTAGGATTGGTGAAGATCTTTTCCCAATTTGTTGATTGCCGATTTGTGTTCTTGATGGTGTCCTTTGCCTTACAGAAACTTTGTAATTTTATGAGGTCCCATTTGTCAATTCTTGCTCTTAGAGCATACGCTATTGGTGTTCTGTTCAGAAACTTTCTCCCTGTACCAATGTCCTCAAGGGTCTTCCCCAGTTTCTTTGCTATTAGCTTCAGAGTGTCTGACTTTATGTGGAGGTCCTTTATCCATTTGGATTTGAGCTTAGTACAAGGAGACAAGGATGGATCAATTCCCATTCTTCTGCATGCTGACCTCCAGTTGAACCAGCACCATTTGTTGAAAAGGCTACCTTTTTTCCATTGGATGTTTTCAGCCTCTTTGTCGAGGATCAAGTGGCCATAGGTGTGTGGGTTCATTTCTGGATCTTCAATCCTGTTCCATTGATCCTCCTGCCTGTCACTGTACCAATACCATGCAGTTTTTAACACTATTGCTCTGTAGTATTGCTTGAGGTCAGGGATACTGATTCCCCCAGATTTCCTTTTGTTGCTGAGAATAGTTTTAGCTATCCTGGGTTTTTTGTTGTTCCAGATGAATTTGATAATTGCTCTTTCTAACTCTGTGAAGAATTGAGTTGGGATTTTGATGGGTATTGCATTGAATCTGTATAGTGCTTTAGGCAAAATGGCCATTTTAACTATATTGATTCTACCGATCCATGAGCATGGGAGGTTTTCCCATTTTTTGAGGTCTTCTTCCATTTCCTTCTTCAGAGTCTTGAAGTTCTTGTCAATATGTATATTCTAAGATGACTTGCAAATGTATTTCCAGGTACATTCGAGTTGGTACTTTTTTCTAATATATCTCTATTATGTATACTTTGTATGTTCTTTGTTTGGTGGTTCAGTCTCCAAGAACCCCTAGAGTGCAGGGTACTTGACTGTGGTGTTCCTGTGGAGTTCCTATCCCAACCACAATATCCCCCCCACCCCCCACTGCAATCTTTCCTCCTATTCTTCCCAGGCTCCATCTACTGTTTGGCTCTGGGTGTCTGCATCTGTCTGTGTCAGCAGCTAGGTGTTGTCTCTCTGAGGACAGCCATGCTAGACTCCTGTCTGCAAGTATAATAGAGTATAGTTAATAGTGTTAGGGACTGGTACGTGCCCATGGGATTGGTCTACTTTGCTCTTCATAGGGGTCTTGAACAACTGGAGTGGATACTACCTCAAAAGCTGTTGCCTGAATGTGGAATACATTGGTCTAGCTGGGATGCCATGTCAGGCCTCAGTGAGAGAGGATGGGCCAGCCTTGAATACTTTATTTGACAGGGTTGGGGGTTATCCAGGGTGCTCCTACCCACTCAAAGGAGAAGGGAAGGAGGATGGGGAAGAAGTTGTAGGAATGGGTGACTGGGAGAGGGGCAGTGAGCAGGATGTAAAGTAAATAATTAAAAAAAACTATACTTTGTAATTTGTAAAAATAATTTTATTTTATGAAGACTTAGTACAACCCATGTTGTTAAAAAGCTGACTTAAACTATATTTTATATTCAAACTTAACATGAAAGTAAAAAATTACTACCCAACTGGAAATCTTGAGTATTTAATATCTAATATTTCTCTCACAACAGAAACATTATACATGTTGTCCTAAAAATTAGACACCACTGAATATTCTTAGAAAGATTATGTTCAATTTTAGGAATATATAGACAAGTGAACAAACTATTATACAAGCATCAGAGTGACTTTATTAGTCTTCCTTGTATTACTAGCAACAAATAACCACAGTCACTAACTGATAAGGATGAAAGTGTGTCCACCTCTATCCTCTAGAAGTCTAAACTGATCAGGCGCCATAGATTCTGCTGTGTAGAAACAAGAGAACGCTGTTTTAACTCATAAATGCTTCCTGGATATGGTCTACCTTATATATTCCTTAACTTGATAATTCAGTCATAGAAAATCTTAGAAGTCTAGAGTTGTTTAACATCAAGCATAAAACATTACATTCTATTACATTAAACATAAAAATTGAGCTTACTCCCCAAACGAATGAACATATTTTATCCTTTTTTTTTTGTCTTCCAAACAGATCTTCACCAAGACTACTTGTACAACACACTAATTATTACCAACACTAATGCTCAGGTTAATCAAAACATGCACAAAAGTCTCCTGAGAAACTTAAGGCCTTGAACACAAAGCTGCTGTCATCTACATTATGTTATAAGAGTATCCAACACACTTCTTGTTTATCACTGATTTACTTAGATTTCAATTTATATATTCTCCTCCAATGTAAGCCAATATAAAGAGCCTTTATCAGAGACAACACTTTTAAATGTATTCCTGAGGACTTTTGTCCAGCTAAAGATATATAAAGAGTGACCTGTTCTGTTTGTGACCACCTCTTTCTATGATCACATAAAGCTAAATTCTGAATTTGTTCTTTGGCAAAATGTTTCTGTTTTGATAGATTATATTTCTGTAAGACATGAGATATGGATGGTAATGTTTTGTACATTTACAATGATCACATCTGTAACAAATAATGTTAGTTTTCCTATTATCTGTATCTCCAGATATCTAAGAAATCTGTTTCTTGTATTTCCTCTCACAGAGGACAAGTTTATTTGACATTCTCTCCCTTCTCACAATAGAATGAGTCTATGCCACAGGGACTTTATCAAACAACTTCAGCTTTAATAACCACTTTATCTTGCCATTCATGCTACTACCATGCCCAAATCTGACCATTGATCCTGTAATTATTACACACCAAGATATATTAAATACCAGTCCTATACATGTTAACATAGAAAAACTACATATAAACATTTACCCACCCTCTCTAAAAATAATTAGTGAAAGACTGGTCTCTCAGTTTATTCTCAAGCATCTTTGGTCACTTTCCAACTGATTGGATTTACCTATTTTGGAAACAAAGACATAGTTTAATTTTATAACACTCCTTTATTTTACTCATGTATGTTATATAATTATATGCCCTACTAATTGTGTCTATATAAAATTGCATTGTTTCAAATATGTAGCACTAACAAAACATTTTCTTTCACTCATTGTGCTAGTTAGTCTTTGCCAACTTTTCCAAATTCAACCCAAATTAGAGAGACAACTGAGAAAAATAATTTCAAAGTATTATCTCCATAAAATCGGCCTGTGAGTATGTCTGTGGGGTCATTTTCATGATTACTGATTGAAAGTGGGATTGGGCAGCACACTGTGGGTATTGTCATTCCTGAGAAGAAGATCCTGGATTGTATTTAAAAAAAAACTGTGCAGGCCATGGAGAACAAGTTAGTAAGCAGCACCCTTCTGTAATTTCTCCTTCTAGCTCCGGCCTTGAGTCCTTGCCAGGGCTTCCCTTGATGATAGACTATAACCTCTGAGCCAAATTAACCTTTATTTCTCATGTTGCTTTTGGTCCTGCTGTTTATCAAAACAACTGAGAAGCTAACTAGGTTACACATTATTTATGCATTTCCTCTCCTATGGGACTTTCACAGTCAAATGGATTATCCTACAAATAGTATTTCACAGACAATATATGTTGAAATTCTCTGTGTTATCTTTCTTTCGAAAGTATACATATATATATATATATATATATATATATATATATATATGCTAATACCAAACCTAATATAAATATTTGGAATGGGGTTTTAACTAATTCTTTAAAAGAACATATTAAAAATAAGCTCTTGAGAGAATGATTTGCATTTGTGTAACAAGGAGTGTGACATAACATCCTAAATAAAAAAAAAAAAAAAAAACAGAACCATTCCATCTCTCATTAGTATGTCAGGATGCTTCCAGACTTCCATTTAGCAGGTTTAAATGGTGTTATCTTCTGTTACAACTGGAGAAGTTTTTGTCTAACAGTCAATTTCAACCTAAAGAGTGAACCAGGGTTTATGGGTGCAGCTGTATGCAACTAATAAAACAAGAAACTAAAATTTAACAGATCAACTATAAATTTCTCTTCAGTTTTATTGTCCAACCTTGGCTTATGGAAAGGAGTGCTCTGTGTGATTACTGAGTCTGAATTTGGTAAAATTGGTACACTGTGTACACCGGAATGGCAGTGATGATGGACTTAATGGCAAGCTACATTTATGGAAGTAGGTGTTACCAGACAGTTTCTGGCTAACACCAAGAGGGGTGTAAAAGATCCACTTTCATGAAACCTTGCTGCTTTATGAATATATTTGGATACATATGTTTATGTGTGTGTGCTTGAGAGAAGAGTGTGGATTATTTTTCCAATAATTCTAAGTGTATTGTCTGTTTTCTCTTTTTGTTCTGTTTGCTTGTTTGGTTGTTTGGTTTAGTTTTGGCATGGATATTCTATAACATTACATAAGTACAGTGCTTGGAAGTACACATGCAGAGATCTGGCATCATTAGTAAAATTCCATTATGGTTTTCTTCTCAATATTTCAAATTTCAAAGATTGCTAAAGCATCAAAGCTTTGGAAATCAAGAAATAAAACATTCTAACACAAGAACCCACTACTACCCAAGTAGCTCCTTTGAACAAGTTGCCAGGATTGATCATATATTGAAGGTAGTTTCTTGGCTATAAAATGGGGAAAATAATGATTATAAAAGAATGTGATGTGATACACAGCAATGAAGAATTATATCTATCTTAGTATGTTAGGATACTTCAACAGAAACATGCTAAACTGATTAGCTCATGAACAGTCCAAAATTCCAACAATTCTCTAAGCAGAAAAAGAAGTCCAAGATCACAGAACTGGAAGATGTAATGTATAGCATAATTTAACCCTGTATTCTGTATCATCATGGGGGAGAAGAGCCCAATTAAAACAACAACAACAAAACTTCCTTCTTTAATTTTTAAATAATAAAAAACCCTCATGATTTATGCATTTCATATAGCTAACACCTTTTAGTATCCTCACATTTGTGTTTTGAATTGTGACAGACAAGTTTTAGAGAAATAATTCATTCAGACAATATCATTATGTAATGTCAGAATTTTAGGAAAATGTTAATTTTCACCTAGAACCTGGGTGGGCATTTTGTTACTTTACTGAGTCTAGGTTACAGACACTAACAAATTCCAGAGAGTGATAATGACCATAGGTTCTTGAACCATAATTTTCTGTTTATCATTCAATTTTGACTTCACCTCAGTAATTTTCTAGTTGTTTATCATACTATTAATATTTATGATACATTATATAAAATGTGGTATAATTTATGACCAATTGTTTTATCAATCTATCATCCTGTTGCTTACATCACAACACAGAATCTAAATCTGGAGCGTATACTTAATCAAAATTATCTCAGTATATCTCACAGAAACATAAACATTTGTGTTTACGATATATGAATTGTATAATTAGATTAGTTCCATTATTAAAGGATTGCCTGTTTTATGTTCTAGTGTTGATCAGTAAGCTTCAATAAACTAGATTTGGAGCCGAATTGACACACTGCATACAGAGAATAAAATGCCTGCAGATGTTGACCAAAACCTTCTGTAAGTGTTTACTAAGCACAAATGTATAGTGAGTGTAGTTTAACTTTAATAATTCCTTCTTGATTTTTATATGGTTGGTGTTTTCAGTGATAAAAGTGTGCTGTTGAAGTTCCTCAGTGTTTTAGTATTAGCACCTCTCTGATTCTTTAGATCTGACAATGTCTGTTAAATATGAGTACACTTTTTTGTTTAACTGATTCCTCGATTATTATCTAGTGATAACTTTTTATATTTTTTTCTTTTGGACTAAATGTTCTAGCTTGCTTTTGATTTACATTAGTATGGAAAATCTTTTCACACTGTTTCAGGTTATAGATTTTACTGGTGAAGTCAGTTTCTTCTAAGCAGAATAAGGACACATGAAAGTGTAAGTGGCTGTTTCATGCAATGGAAGGTTGGCTGTAGTTTATAGTAACCCATATATATTTTATATAATATAAAAGAGAAACTTGAAGGTTCCAAATCAAAAACACTCAATAATTGAGCTAATGATCTTGATTTTAACAGCTCATCCTGCTATGCATCTATTGAAATACTACGTGATTACTTCAATTAATATCTACAAAGATCATATATTAATTGAAACATTTAATCTTGAACATTATCTATTTTTCCTTTGGAGAATAGTTTTTATTCTTGGAAAACTTTAACTGCTGCAACAAATTTTCATCATATCCACTCACTCTTACTCTTCAAGACCTTCAAATGCCCCTGGCTATTTTTCCTTACAGTTTCTTGTCTTCTTTTTGTTTTATGCTTATTAATAATCTCTTGAGACTAATTGGTCCTGTTTATATGTACAGCTGAAGGCCATATGAAAGCCATATTCTGAAATACAAGTACCAACCAGTGTCAATGACACTGAAGGAGATGAAGTACCATCCCTCATCAGACATTAACAAACAATAGTTTCTCCAACAGGGTTAGGGCCTCAGAACCTGTAAACTATCATGCTAGAATTTTGAGTAACTTGATACTCTCCAAGTCTTATACAAGTAATCACAGCTACCGTTAAGGGATGCCTGTAAAAATCCTGCCATGTCCAAAATTATCATTTTACAGCTTTCTACTTCTTGATACTTTCTGTCTGCCTCCTATTCAGTAAAGTTCCCTGAGCCTTGGATGGTATTGCTAAAGAAGATCCACCCACAGACAACCTCACTGAGTTGTCTGTGCCTTAGCACTTTCACCAGGTATGTGCCTCAGTAATAGTTATTCTCTGCCACAGAAAGAAGCTTTTCTGATAAAAATTGGGGTGTTTTATAAAAGAAAATGACATAAAGAAATTATGAATGTGTGATAGATATATTCTGTTATCCCAGAATTCAGGACGCAGAGGCAGGCAGGTTTCTATAACATTGAATCCAGCCTGATCTACATAGTGAGTTTCAGAACAATCAGGGCTGTATAGAAAATCCCTTTCTCTAAAACCAAAAAAATACCCCCATCCAGATAGGAGATGAAGGGGGAGGAAGAGGAACAAAAGAAAGAGGAGGAGAAAGAGGAAAATGAACCTTTGAACATTTTCTGAGCAAAGTTGAATGCAGTAAGCAGTTTTTTCACCAGGATCATTTATCATTCAGAATAACAGTGATGGGGTCCCTTCTATAGGCTGTGATCTCTCAGGTCATGATCAGGTTTCCTATACCAACAATGAAATCGCTCCTGTGGAGCTTGTTTCATATTCAATCATTAGTGCTTAGTTATGCCCATAACAATTGCACTGCTATTGTACTAGTGGATACTGATCAGCAGGTCACATAGTCTCTAGTGCTGGATAGACTGTTGATGTCTTTTCTTTCCATCCAGCCTATTTAGCATCATCTAATATTATGTAGGATAGCCATCAGAGAAGGAACTTCTTGATAACTTTGGGGTTGATTTCTCTATGTCCCAAATAAAAAGTAAGTGATTTCTTCAGTTTTAGGATCTTATCCAGTACTTAAGGTGGTCAACAACCAAGTATAATAGCAATACGTATATTATGAAGGTAGTATGCCTCTGGGGTTTCTGTGGCCAGTCAGTTAGAAGTATATATCACATGCCTGACCCTGAAATTTTCATCTAATATCCTATATCTTTTGGAAGCAGTTTTATCTACCCATGAAGGGCATTTTAGTCAACACACACACACACACACACACACACACACACATACAATTTAGCTTACAAACTAATAGATTTCAATAAGACTAATTTATATATCCTTAGATTTGCTTAACCAACTATCTTCTCCCAATCCTTCTTTCCCATTTACACATACCTCTCTTTCATGCCACCTATATTCTACTATCTTCTCTAATTAATTGATTGTTCTCCTTTGGTTGGAAGATTGGGGGGTTTTCATTTAGTCTTTCCATGAACCCTTCACTTTTAATTAAATAATCTGCATGAGCTGTTGGAAATATTTTTAAATGTATTCAAGAAGAAAGGATCAAGCAGCAGAATAATGCAAAGCAAAATTATTTAAGAAAAAACTAGCTGACTATCTAGAGTCATTATTGTAGAAACATAACTATTCTTTCCCCTCAGGTTTCAATTGCAGGCAGCATCTTGGAAATGAGTGGATATCTGTGCCCACTTTCTCTTCTTGATGATGGGATTATGCTTGCTTCAAACCTATGTAAGTTTTAGACATGCTTTCATGGATTCTGTGAGTTCATATGTGTATCAGTCCTTTTGAGTCTGGAAGTTTGTGTCATCTGCCAGATGTTAGGTATTAAAATGTTTCTGCTTCTTCTCTCACATAGATCCCTGAATACTGAGGGCAGGGTTTTGAAGAAGATATCCCATTTAGGGCTGAGTGCCACAACATCTCTCATCCTATGAACATTGTCCATTTTTGTATTTTGGTGTTAATTCTCATCTCTTGAAAGAAGCTTCTAGATGACAGTTGATTGAAAATTGGATATAAATTATTTTCAAATCCTGAATGAAAGAAGTCACACACTGATAAACACAATCTGAAAATAAAACAATAAATATTAAGGATTTACTTAATTATTCTCTTTCTTCCCCCAAACTCAAATTTACATGTCAAAGTTATGACCTCCTTTATTCTTTATCAGAAGAAGACCATTAAGAGATATTTGGCCAATTGTTATGCAAGACAACATGAATAGTCTTTAAATGATAAACACACAGATCACATTACATATACTGAGAAGATGCATTTATATATTTAAGTGTGTTTGTGTGTGTCTGTGAGTGTGTGTGTGTGTGTGTGTGTGTGTGTGTAAAAGGCCATATGTTATACAGAGAACAAAGAAGGGTATATGGAAGAAGGAAAAGAAAGAAGAAAATGATGTAATAGTGTTTTAATATCATAAACTAAAAACGCTTAAAAATAAATAAATTTTAGAACAAAAAAGAACTATCAGAATTAAATTAGTTCTTCTAGATAGGCTCCAAATGATCTGTCATCTCATTATTGAAGGCATTCTAACTGTTCTGACCATGAAAAACCTTCTCCCTCATTTTCTCTGCCTTGCTAAAAAGCATTACATTCCTAATTACCAAGGTCCAGTCCCTTCTTTGGCCAATCCCTACTCCCGAGGCTGACTACCAAGAAAGATCAAACTACTAAAAGTTTTGAAGATCAGCAGTCAAATGCCTTTTTGGCTCACCTAATTAACATGCTCAATTAAAATTAAACACCTCATCCTTACACAGGTTTTCCCATTTTACCTTTCCAAACTTCTGTTTTCCAATGGGCCATGTCTGGATCCTTTCTATCCAGAGGCAGACCTTCATTCTACTCCAGGATAAGTAACCCTTCCTCCTCTGTTATTTCTCCTTCTCCCTCATCCTCTATCTCCTGTCTTTATCTCTTACCTCTGTCCTCTGTTCCTCTAGGGCAACAAAATCTCCTTTGTGCTGGGAACTTGTTCTTCTGCGTCCTGAGACAATAGATACTTGTCTTTTCAAGTATCCTCAAAAAAGAAGAGCTTGTAGAGGTGCATGCAAAGAGAAAGAACACAGGGGAGCAAAAATTGCTCATCACAAGACAGTGAGAAAGGCTTCATCTAGAAAGGTCAGCCTCTAGAACAGCAAGCAAATTAAATCAGAGCAGAGGTGAAGCCACTTCATCTGTATTATGCCATGGCAGTACTAACATACAAAACTACTAGATAAAAATCCTACAAATCAGAAAAGGGAAAAATTGACCAACATTATTTTTCTAACATTTCATTGTCTTGCATAACATTCATCCCAGTGAACAATCATGAAATGAATGGCTTAAGAGGCATATTTTTGACATTTAATTTTGTGGACCTAGAAACTAACATTATCAAAAACAAGTTCCATTTTCATGTCTATTTGTCTCATCAAGTTTCCCCATTGACACCCTCACATACATGGTCTGACAGGCCCAGCTCCTTGGTCTATCTTTCAATGACCACATTCCTACCTTCTCTGGAAGTCCATTGGGGATACTGTTGCCTTTGCCTTGTACAGGTTGGTTTAATTCCTCTGTTCCCCTCATTTCTATTTTTCAGACTTCACACCTTCTTCTTCACCCAGAAAGCATTCCCTGACATCTAAGATAAAGTTAGTCCCTAACCCCATAAAGCCTCTTGGTATCTAATACATGTTGGCCACTCCCCTGAGATCTGAAGTACAAAAGAAAGATTCTAGATCTGTTTTGTCAATCGCTTATCAAACATGAGCCTACTTTCCTGACATAGGTAGACATATTCACCTCACAGATAATAACTAAATGTCCCTGGGACAATGTAACTGGGAAAATGGATGGAAAATGGAAATCTTTGTGACTCTGAAGTCTATGCTCTTTCTTTCCTGTCAAGGGTGTGAATATTTAGGTATATTTGTACATCCTTTGTACATATGTGTTCATAAGTATATAATGTGCACTCAGACATAAACACAATTAGACATTCATGTTATGTTTATATTATTTTGGTAAAGGCCCAAGGGACAAGAATTTTGATGTTTCTAAAATGAAATTCAGACGAGTAAAGAGGATGGATGCTGCCAAGGGCTCTGTTGTCTCATTTTCTCTGATCTTACTTCAAAAGCAAGCAAATGTAATAGATTAAATGAATCAGGAGTCCTCAATGATATTGCTCTAAACTGAAAGGTTCTCTCAGTGACTGTAGCAATGGAAATGCACTGAATATGCACAGTTATATTAAAGTCTCTCTACCTAATCATCTCACTAACTTTCCCAGCTATTCACTGTGAAATTCCCATTACTATTTGACAGGGTAAGATGCTGACCACCTCCATCAAAACACATGAGATATACCCCTGGAGTGTAAGCCCTAAAATAAATCCATCTCAGTAACACGCTATCAGATCTCTACATTCCACAAAGAAAAGACACGAATCTGTTTCTCAGGAGATACCAATGACAAAATGACTTTGAATGTTTTTGATCCTCTGTGCATTTTTCTGAGCAAGCAGACTTCTGCTGTAACCTCAGACTGTTCCCGTAGGTTGATTTAGTGAGACTCACTATGTTTCTGTGAATCAAAACATAAGTTTAAATATGGCAGGCCATAATAAAAAAAAAAAGAGTGTCTTCTTTAAAAATAACAAATTAAATCTTAAAATTAATCTCTTCTTTTACCTTCTTAAAAATTACTGAAGGTAAAAATTTCAAGTACATATTGTGTATATGCACAAAAGCTATGAGCATTATCTTTCCAAATCATCCATGACTTCAACAGAAATATAAATAAAAATTGTGCTAAATTAGATCAAAATATGGACATTTCTTGGTTTTCTATTTTATAAAATAGGTATTTTATCTCAAGGAAATGTTATTAAACATGACTTAATTGCTCATCATGATAAAGAATATAATTGCACTATTGTTAAAATAATTTTTCTAGACTAAATTTAATTAGTGATTAAATTATATATCTTACTATATAATAGTTTCAATTATTTCAGTATTGAGTATTGCTTAAGATTTCTGAAACATAATTTAATTAGAATGGCTATAATTAATGTGGAGTACTAGCAATTTCACTGATATTTAATCTCAATATTTGCATCAGCAGATGCAAAAATTGTATTTAAATTTAATATACTCAGTAAGATGGATTGCAGTTTTATTAGAGAATAACAATTTATGATTCATCACATGATGTGGAAAACTTCTTCTTCATACGAACACAGGAAAAAATACTGTCTATTCACATGCTTTTAAGGACTCAGTCTGAATAAAGATCAAACATAATCATGATTACTTTGGAATTTGCTAAAAAAAATAACTCAATTGCATGGTATTTTCAAAATTAAATTCAAAGCATTTAGCTTCTCTTTGTTCAGCTGCCCGTAATTGTTAGAAAATCTGATTATGGCTGAATGGATGCAAACAGTTAGCTTGCCAGTAGGAGCCTCCTGGGCAAAGGGATTATCAGTCCTAACATGGAGCCTAGAACCAATGTGCTGACACACAGGAGGTGGCATCTTTTTATGTTCCTGTCCAAGAAAGAATGTCTCTTTAAACTCACTTTTCAGAAAACATATCAGATCTCTAGTATCACAATTGTTGCTCTGAGGTAAGTCTTAGAATTTAGTTTTCTACATGTAAAAAATAATAAAGTAAAAATAAAAAAATAATTCCTAAATTATTACAAAAAAATCTTAATGGAACAGATGAAAGTAAGGTACGGTGCATATGCATGGCAAACTCATGGCCTGCTAAAATCAACAGGGAATCTTACAGGAGAAGTAGGAAGGCAGATATGCAGAAAAGTGGCTGACAGTAGTTTCAAAAGCAAAGACAGAAAGGAAATTTAATAAAGAAGAACTCAAGAGAAATAAAGTCCATTCTGACATGCTTAGTCTCAGCTGGAGAGATCTCTGGGCCCAGTGCCAGTGGGTACAGACACAAAGAATCAGCACCATGGCTTAAGATATGGAGCAAAGCCTGAGCTACATTTCACTGATGTTTCAGTAGATCATAAGAGGAAAGGGGTGAAAGATATAGGTACACTTAGTAGCTACCCTTGCAGGAAATCAGGGATTCAACGAAAAATCACTCTTCTCACTAGGAGCAGTGGAAAGAAGTCATTTTAAAAAGATCACACCTGAGTCTGTTGCTAGAAAGTTGTAGAACAAAATAACCCTCCCTGCACAGCATACTCGGGGAACACAGAGAAGACTTCATTGAATAATTCTTCCAATACTGAACAACAAAATAACTATAGAGGAGAAAAAATGTATTCAAGCAGTATCATAACTCTGGTATGAACTAGACTGAAGTACACTATAGATGGGCCTGGCAACCTTGCCCATGTGAGGGATGGCATAGTGGCAGGTTTGGCATTCATTTCCATGTAAGAGGCAACATAAAACCATGCAGACCTATCTATTATAACCACAAACATGAGTGGCAACAGACAGATTCAACATTACCATCCAGTTCTTTTCCTTGACTTTTAATCATCTTTAATTTAATACCTCACTTCAGTTTATAGACCAGCTACAGTGATCAGATATTGTGAAGCATACTAAAAATATATACCAAAGGAAAAAAACAGTCTTCAACAAATGTTGCCAGGAAAACAAAACATATATTAGTGAAAGATCCAAATCTTTACCCATGTACAAATTTAATCCAAAATGGATTAAACCTTAATGTAAAACATGGAAATCTGGAAATGTTGAAGGAAAATAAATACAGGTGCATGCAGATACTCAAATTTATGAAATTGACTCTAATAACTTTGGAATTAATACCAAGAATTGCACACAGGGATTACATGGAATTAAAAAGTTTTCAGACATCAAAGGAGCATGAAGAAATATCTGTAAAGGAGAGATTCCTTGCTAGCAATACATATAAGATAAATAGTATCAAAAATATGTAAAGATAAACTGATAAAACTATGTGTCAAAAAAGAATAGATAAATCTTATGGTCCAATAAAATTTTAAATTATAAATATTGAAAAGCAGTTTTAATAATTATATATGTGTGTGCATTAAAATACAAATGAGAAATATGAACAATCCTAGAGAATGTAGAAGGACAATTAAAGATAATTCAAAATCCTAAAGAGGCTTCTGTGTTTTTTTATGTTACCATAAAAGCATATATGCATTTGACTTTTAAACACATTTGGGGCTTATTTTAGAGACAGTACTACAAAGTCTTTTTTCCCCTCATTTTTCCTTTTCTAAAAAATAGATTCTGTTCTCATATAACCCAATTCATGTTTTCCCTTCCTCTGCTCTTTCCCATTCCTTCCCCTTTCTTCCAATCATCTCCCTTTCTGTCTCCCATTAGAAAATAACAGCCTTCTAAGAGATAATAACAAAACATAACAAAATAAAATATAGTAAAGCAAAAACCATTGAAGTTGGGCAATGCAAAACAATAGAACGAGCCCAGGAGGAGGCACAAGAACCAGAGATCCACTCACTCACACACTCAGGAGTCCATAAAAATACTAAGCTGAAAGCTATAATACATAGAACAGTATACTTCCTGTGCTTGATGCTGCTTTATATGTGAATTCTTATAAGCTTGGTCATTTCCATTTCCTCCATTTCCTCTGGATCTTACACTCTTTCCACCCCCTTCTCATTGGGATTCCCTGAGCTCTGAGGAAGGAAACTTCATGGAAAAATCCCTTTCAGGGCTGAGTGTTCCAAGGTCTTACATATTCTACATAATGATCTAAGAGGATAGTAGAGCGTCATTATGAGTTATTTTATTATGGCTTGGTTTGCCCAGTGGCATTTGTTTTCACCTAGGTCTCTGGGCTATCTGGTTTCTGGTTATTAGTCATCTAAGCAGTGTCAGGTATAGGTTTTATCTCATAGAGTAGGCTTTCTAGTCAAATCAGACATTGGTTGACATCTCTCACACACTTTGTGCCACCATTGCTCTATTATATTTTGCAGACAGAACAGATTACAGATGAAAGGCTTTGTGGCTGTGCTGGTGTTTATTTTTATCTTTTGGTAGTCTGCAGAGTAACTTCCAGCACCAAAAACATTAGAATATAGGTGAATGTTCTATTTAGGTGGCAACTCAGCCTCTCCATGTTCAATGATTTGGGCGGGTGTTGTTTTCAGCAATGGAGCCTTACTTTCAGTTGATAAAGAACAACCTACTATCTCAGCAACAGTCTGGATTGTGTGTGGATTTCCATGGGACCCTTTTGACTAACAACTCAATTGGATGTAATCCAGTTCTAGTACTAGAAGCTTCTTTTGCTGAAGACATGGCTATTTGGATCTGTCCCCTACATTATTTGGAGACTTTATTAGAATCACCTTTATAGGTTTTAGGAAGTCTCCATTACACTAGATATTTACCACTCTTCAAATGCTCCTCAGTTCTAAACTCTGTCTCCCTTGCATTCCTTCCCTCAATCCCATTTTTCATATCTCTCGCCATCTGATCTCCCCATAACCAAAGCCCCTTGCAATCACATCTACCCATATGTTTATTTTATGTCTCCATGCCAGGAAGATCCAGGTGCCCCTCCTCATAGTCCCCTATCTATACTTAACTCCTCTGGATGTAAAGATCATAGCTTGGATATTATTGATTATTGTCTAAAATATACACATACAATTAAATACATACCATGTTGATCATTCTGATTTGGGATACCTCACTTAGTATTACTTGATAGAAAAATATTTTCTACTACCTGATGTGCTAGGTAACCTGTCTCATCAAGTGTTAAGCAATAATGCTGTGAGCCCTGTTTCTGGTGTTCAGTCAAGCCCTGAGCACAATCAGAACAGCACTGCCTCCATTTGAATGAGCCTAAGAGGAAGATGCAATTGCTATTACAAAGTGTCTCCCTGCCATAGGATAACAACCTTGATAGGTGAAATATTAGAATTGCATTTTCAACAAAGCAAAGCTGATTGTCTACATTGTTATAATAAAGGCACACTTACCTTTCATCCTCCTTCAGCATAGCTGCTGGCTCTGTACAATGTACGCAAGAGAAAAGACAATATGCCACCTTTGTCTTCATTTACAATGATAATCTATTTCAGAAATGATAATGCCTTTGCAAGCAGGAATAACCAATGCAGAATTTTAAGTATCAAAGAAAAAATCCTCATATTTATTCAAGGGTACAGCCAGAAATTTTAATGCATTGACGGAAATATATTTTATGATGCTGTGGCAAGCACTTTACCCACTGAGCTAGCTTGCAAGCCTCACAACCTGTTTGTTTTCAAGTATACCCAAATCTGCCCTGGCCAGTTTCTAAGTTAGAGCTGATGCACAAAAGGCAATAATCGGCTATACTCCACTCACAGAAATCCCACTGAGGAACTAGACTCTTTGCAACTGTGCTGAGTGCATTGCTTCTATATTGTGAGGGGTAAAACCCTTGGCAAACAGTCAACAGAAAATACCTGAACTTAGAAAAACTTGGATCACTGTTTAATGAAAAAGCTGTGGACAAAAGACTAATAAAAATGACATAAAACTCTGTTCTACAGTTGTTATACAAAGAAAAAATTATGGTGAAAATTTAAGAATGTATGATGTAAGTACTGATAAAGTTTGAAAACAGCAATTTAATTTCTGAAACTTTTCCACCAAAAAATTGTTACATTAGGAATCTGGGAATATCTATAAATATAATTTTCAAGAAAACAGTAAAAAGAACTGGGAAAAAAGACAGGAACTATAATTATGTATAATGTACTATAAGTGTTATTGTAAGTTACTACTATCAATTAGAATTAAGAGTTTAAAATTGTATTTATTTTTGTGTATATTTATAATATCAAAGTACCAAAAAAAGGCTAACAAAAAGAGTAAACATCACTTTATTCACATTCTGGAAATTTTTTAAGAAAAAATAAGATTTTTCAGTTATGGAGTAATAATGATTGCTTCAGTTATAAATAAGGGTCATTGTGCTTTCCTGTTTCTAGAATTTTATGAAATATTCTAAACCAGATATTTTTACTAAAAATGATATGCTATGTTCAATTTAAAATAGTGTGGGCATTGTTAGAACCCCCAGTAAATACTTGGGATGATGTTTTATAAGTTGTATGGACCTGTAATATAACAATATTTGTCCCACGTAGTGCTCTATTGTACGTGTGAGCATTCAGTGGCGATACAACAAAGTTCTTTATTCCTGAGACTACATTATAGTAAATCAGCTACAATCTCTATAAAAACATGCAAATGCTACTCACTTTCAAAATGGTGAACTTGAATAAGAATATATGCAACCAATGTCTCATCAATGATAATCAAAAATCTTCAAAACTTAAACTACAATCAAAATTGCATAGCTGTGTTACCTAATATTTTTTCAAATCTAAATCATTTCCATCTTGAATTTATTAACAGAAGATTTCCTCAGTCAAGTCCAAGGCTCAACTTTACATTGAAGTTGATTAGAGACTGTAACATACATCTTCAAATAACCAGAAGTTAATAGGTATTATATGTCACCTTTCTATTCTTAAGTAAATAGTTCCTCAAAATTGGAGACAAGAATTGAGATAACAAATCTGTAAATCAAAATAGATATAATTATTAATTCTACTAGAATAAGGACACATGATCCACTATGTTCATAGCAGTCCTATTTATAAAAGCCAGAAGCTGGAAAGAACCCAGTTGTCCCTCAACAGAGAAATGGATATAGAAAATATGGTATATTTATACTATGGAAAACTACTCAGCTATTAAAAACAATGAATTCATGAAATTCTTAGGCAATTGGGTGGAACTGGAGAATGTTATCCTGAGTGAGGTGACCCAATCACAAAAGAACACTCATGGTATGCACTCACTGATTAGCAGATATTAGCCCAGAAGCTTGGAATATCCAAGAAACAATTCCCATATCAAATGATACCCAAGAAGAAGAAAGGAGAAGCCCCTGGTCCTGGAAAGGCTCAGTGCAGCAGTGTAGGGGAATAGTGACAGGGAAATGGGAAAGGGTGAATAGGGGAACAGGGGGAAGGAAGAGGGCTTATGGAACTTTTGGGAAGGGGAGATGCAAGAAAGGGGAATCATTTGAAATGTAAATAAAGAATATATCAAATAAATACAAGAGAGAAAAATTTATTTTATCTTGTAATACAAACACCATGATCATATTTATTTGCATTTTATGCTAATTTGTTATGCAGATATATAATTTTGTGTTTATTTGTTTGAATATTTTTGTATAGTGTTCCTAAATTTTAGAAAACAAAGTATATTATTTTAAATTGTTTGTTTGTTTTTTGAGACAGGGTTTCTCTGTGTGGCCCTGGCTGTCCTGGAGCTCACTCTGTAGACTAGGCTGGCCTCGAACTCAGAAATCCACCTGCCTCTGCCTCCTAAGTGCTGGGATTAAAGGCGTGTGCCACCACTGCCCGGCTATTCTAAATATTTAAGATAATATTTATACAAATATTATTGACTGTTTTGGAAAAGAAAACCATAGATTTTATTATTTGCACTAGGCAAGCATAATGATACATGCCTGTAAAGCCAGACCTGGGGAAGCAAGAAGATTATGTGTCTATGGTTATAGCCTGGATTATATGAGACTTCACACACACACACACACACACACACACCAACAAACAATCATACATACCCACTTCTAATCATATAAAATAGAATACTTGGTTTGTGAGATAATAAACACTGTAAGTAAAAAAAAAAATCATTAGTTCCAAATTTTACATTGGGAGACTAAAATAGGTGGTTTGTGATGTAGTTTGGTAGTACAGACTTGTGGGAAGCCATCCTGAGCTATTCAGATTTAATGCTTACTCACAGCCCTAAGGTGGTGGCTGCTAAAATATGGGAACAATTAACTAGAGCCTTCCCCATGAGCTGACAGTGCAAGAAGATTCCGAGAATACCACAGATGTTCCTGCCCTAACCACGGAATGTCCCCACCCGATGACCTCTTCACTTCCTGCTTCGATTGCCAGGGGTTTCTCAGCCCTTCCCTCCTTTGTTCTTGTGTGAAGGTTATTTATTCTCTGTAAGCCTTAAAACCCGCTTGTCTCCCCCACATTAAATGAGACCTTGACATAAAGACACCACGATTGCTTGGTCTCCCTTTCTTTCTCCCCCCTTTTGACCCTCAGATAGCACCTCTTCAGGATCCTGGAATAACTGGACCTGCTGGATGGGTCACAGACTTACCTAGCATATATCAGGTCCATATTTGATTCCCAGTAGATAGAGATAGGGTGCAAGAGGAAGAGAAGAAGAAGAAGAATCAGAGGAAAGAAAAAAAGAGGAGAAAAGCTATTCCACTCAAGTACACATTTTCCACATTATTTTGACAGTACTTATAAGAGCTGAGCAAGCTGGAGCCAGACAAGATCCTAAGATAAAAGAGTAAAGGGAGTTTCAAAATCCTACCACTAGCTGAGGTGCTGTAAATATATCATAGTTGGTAAGAGACGGGGAGACTGTTATGTTTAATGATTAAAGTCCCAGTAGGTATATCATAACAGTGCGGGTCCAACCCCTAATACTGTCTGGATAACACAAATTAGACTAAATGTAGAATGAAAGGAATAATATCAAAATAGCATGGGATAGAGAGATGAAGTGTGGAGAGCTTTTTAATGGAAGTAGCTGAGGGAAAGAAGTAGATGTCTTCAAAATATGTTGAATGAAATTCTAAAAGATCAATAAAAAATATTGTGAAAAAGATGTAAGTTGACATGTGATATTTTACATCTTAACCATTCTGACAGGGGCAAGATGATATCTCAAAGAAATTTCATTTTAACTTTCTCTGATAGCTAAAGATTCGGAACATTTTTAATACTGCTTCTTAGTCAGTTGGTTTTTCTTTAAAATAATCATTTATTACTACACAAGAGCCAAGGCAGTGAAGCTATTAATAGTGTGGCTCAGTTGTGGCACCCATGAAGTCCATCAAGGTCCAGCATGGTGAGATGTACTTAGAGGTGCAAAAACTGACACCCACATGTCAATAGCAGAAAAGCGCTGTCTAAGTGGACTTAGGGCCCACTCCACAGGAGGAAAATCACTCCTGATATAACTAACCAAGCCAATTATGTGGCTCTGGCGAGATAATGCACTGAGGCTGCACAGTATAAAATTAAGTTTGAAATGATAACACCTCCCTAATAAACTCTAATAAATGTTTAGAGTTCTCTTGGCTATTTTATGTCTTTTGTAGTTCCATGGAAAATTGAGGGGTTTTTTTGATTTTGATAAAAATTGTATTGAAATATTCATATGGATTATGTTGGTTCTCTAGATTGCTTTTGATAGACTGACAGTTTCAAAATATTAGTTTTATTATTCCTTTAAAATGGGTGTTATTTATAATTTTGGTACATTCTTGAATTATTTTATTTTTCTTTTTACTTTTTCATTTTCTTTTCTTTTGACTTTTTGTGTCTTAATTATCTCACTGTAAAAGAAATTCACTTCTGTGTCTTCATTTTGTATTCAGCTACTTTCATAAACATGCTTTAGGCTGTCAAGAGCCATCAAAGAAAGGCTAAGGCTAGCAGGTGACCTTCCTAGAGGTGGACCACTAGTTTGCATGGCCTAAGATATGTTAGCTCTGGAAGGCAAGGCCCTGACTTCACCTCATGATTCTAGCAGCTTATGTCTTTTCCTATCACTATCTGTAAATGCCTGCAGTCACATAGAATGGGTTTCCTTGGAAGGGAATCTGGGAATGTATGGGAAGGCAGCAAAAAGAGATGGAGACCAAGATAACACCTGCTATTCAAGGTCTCAAAGTTTAATGAAGAACTCCCAATATATATAGGCAGGGAGAAAAGGCTGGAAGCTTCTCAGCAGAACTGGTTTAATTGCTCCCCAAGTGGCTAGTGTTTCTCAGGAAACTGCAGGTCCTTGAAGAACAATAGGCTTCACCTTGGTCTGAGCACTCCACCCTAGGTGCAGGGGATTATGGCTAACACAGGAGTTGCCGCACAAAGGCTGGGAAAGGAACATCACATTGGTCGATGTCAAGTTCCTGCCAGGTGGCATGGCACCTCAATAAGGCTCTCTACAACTATCAGATAGCTTAAGGATACCTGGGCATTAGCACAACCTTTTGGGCAGATTTACTGAAGATCAACATAAAGATGCACTTTCATAAATGAATGCTGTTTAGATGAAGTAATGATTTTATAGAATTCCTGATTTGATTCAAATAATCTTTTGAAGAACATTTTAAGAGATGGTTCTAGTTGTTCTGTTAGAAAGATGTAATAAAGTTAAAATAAGATTAAAATGTATCCATTCCTCTTATTTAATAGTAAGTAAATGCTGAACAGTAAGAAATGCAATGAGCTTTCATAATTACACAAAGAAGAGACATATGCTTGGGACAAGTTTGTGTCCAAAGAAAAGCATCCAGGTACAAGAATGAAGCCACAGATGTACATTATGATAAGGCAAGGCCATGTGAAACTGTTCCTTTGATCTTATAATTAGCTTACAGAATGAAACACTGCTTTTAGCTTAATATCAACATCCTTTTATAACTCATATTTTTGTGTAACATTTTAATCTATGAGGCACATTTCTAAGAACTGTTGTCTCCAAAAATGCCAGAGGAAAAAATAAATCCATCCATCTATCCATCCATCCAAATGTATGTCTGTTTATCCATATATGTGTATATATATATATATATATATATATATGTGTGTGTGTGTGTGTGTGTGTGTGTGTGTGTGTGTGTGTGTGTGTGTAGTGTGTGTGTGTGTTTGTTTATTTGTATGTATGTAAGCATGCATGAACACTTGTGGAGTAGATAGAAGGCTGTATGTGTGTGTGTGTATGTGTGTGTGTGTGTGTGTGTAAATGTGTGTTTGTACATAATTTCCAGTGTAATAGATTTTAATTATTTTCATTTCCTTCCTCTCTGGTTCACAGAGTTATCTAGACTCACCTGAGAAATGAGGGGCTCTAGTCTGAGCACTAGCAATAAATCTTTTACTTAATCCCCCCACTGTTAAGCAACAGGTGTTAATTCTGAATCCATTGGCTTCTGGTCCCATAATAACAAAAATCAAGGACAGTAAATAATATTTATGCCAAGCAACTTTTACTCTAGCTGCTGTCCTTTATAGAACCAGGACAAATAGATTTAGTGAGTCTGCTTCTGAGAGAAAATCCAAAGATGTTATGGCCTTTAAATGGGAAGCATGGATGTTTGGACAGAACACACAAGGCAGGTAGCTGGGGTCCTAGGTCTTCTCTGCTGCTGATGGAGTGCCAATGCCAGTAGCAAGGACTATGGCAGCTGGCAGCATCATGCAGCGGTGGTACTATAAGCCTAACTAGCCAGGTGAGTAGAATTGAAAGCTTAGGAATGAACTCTTCCCTAAGTGAAGCTCAGTAAAACACTTTCAGATACTCCTCGGAGAAATAACTTGTGCACTTTATCCCATGTGAACAGGAACTTTATAAACGTTGAGAATTAGGATGAGATTTAGGGGTATATGTTTCCTATTGGCTCAGTCTAATATGCTAGTGATGCTCTCTCTGCATGGGAAGAATTACAGGTGTTTGACCTTTATAACTGTTATGGTCCTCTCGGTGGGATGCAATGGTTATGTGTTCCAAATCAAGGTAGATATAGGCAGGGAGAGGCTCCACTCCTACTACTCTCAGTTCTGAGGTTCACAGAGTTTGAGCTCACTTACCAGTTCTTCTGTCTGATGGCATGGTCCACTTGTCTCTTATCTCACAAAAGCAAGTACTGCCCTCTGCTGACACTCCATGGATGATCCACCACCATGGTTGCTTTCCAGAGAGAATTAGAGCTAGGTCCAGGCTCCCAGCATTATGCTGTTGGAATTTTTCCTGGAAGAGTCATATGCTTAGAATCTTGCCATGTGCAAATAAAACACAATGGAGTCTTGGTTTTCATTTGTATCTCCTTTATCCCTTCTCTGTTTTTTATTTCTCTGGCTAAGCATTCAATCTCTATTTTGAAGCATATAGAGGAGAGCAGGCATATTTGTCTTCTTGATTTTAGCAAAACTGCTTTGCATTTTTCCATTTGGTAAGGTATTGCTGTGGGGTATTGTATATTGCCCTTGTTATATGAAAATTGGGCCTATATATTTCCTGGGGTTTTATCATGAATGATTGTTGGATTTCTCAAGAGCTCTTCAAATTTTGGCATGAATGTAGGAGAAAAGGGAATACTCTATTGCTACTGGCAGGAGTATAAACTGAAGCAGCTGCAATGGAAATCAGCATGGTGTGGAAATTCAACAAAAACCTAGAAATATGTGTGCAATATGGCCCCGTTATATCACTCTTGCATATGTATGCAAAGTATCACATATTCTGCTACAGAATTATTTGCTCAAACATGATTGCTGATCTGCTCAAAATAATCAGAAAATTGAATCTAGGCTATCAGTCTTCTGATGAATAGAAAATAAAATTGTTGTACACATTTTACATGATAGAATATTACTCAGCTATTAAGAAAATGAAATTATGAATTCAGCACGGATTATATCAGACTATAAAAGAATGTTTATTGCCAATAATCCTCAAATTGTCCAAAAAATAAAAACTGAGGAGACATTTCCTAATTTTTAAAGTTACCATTATCCCAACACTAAAATCATTAAAATGCTTCTTCACAAAAAAAGAAAATTACAGTACAATTTTATTTAGGAGAATAAATGTAAAAATTTCAATAAAATATTTGGAAACCAATTTCAAAAATGTATCAAAAATTATTTAGCATGATCAAGTTGTATCTTAGAGATGCGGGATGGGTCAACATGCACAAATTAATAAATGATTCTACCACATAAACAGAGTGAAAGTCAAAACAAAAAAGATAGATAGATAGATAGATAGATAGATAGATAGATAGATGAAAGAAAGAAAGAAAGAAAGAAAGAAAGAAAGAAAGAAAGAAAGAAAGAAAGAAAGAAAGAAAGAAAGAAAGAAAGGTCATCTCATTAGAGCAGATAAGGGCTTTTATAGAAATCCAACACCCCTTTATGAAAAAAAATTGTGGGGAGACTATGCATACCTCACACAAAAGGACATACTTTAACATGAAAAGGTAACTTACAGCTAGCCCACAGTCGACATCAACCTAAATGGGAAAAACTCAAAGCATTTCCACTAAAATCATCAATAAGACAAGGATATCTACTCTACAGGCTTAGCTAGAGCAAGAAGATATCTGAAGGAGTTATAGACAGTAAAGTAAGAAATCACAAAGTATTTTTATTCACGGATGGTATGATTTTATATATAAAACACCATAAATACACCTGAAAACTTCTATAGTTGATAAACACTTTAACCTTTCAAAATAGACATGGAAACAAAACTGTAGAGGCATCCAAAATTCACACACACACACACACACACACACACACACACACACACACACACATGTGTATAAAGAATATATATACACACACACACACACACACATATATATATGAGTACCATATACTGGGGCAATAATGCTCTATTAGTCACTACAGACTAGAACATAAATCCCAGTACTAGGAATAGGTTGCTTGTTTTGGATTTGTTGGTTAGTGATGCTTAGAGATCCCAAAACATTACAGATTATTGTAAATGTTCTTGGTTACTTCCCAGAACTTCAGAGAAAAATGCTGTTGCTCATTGTGTCACAGAAAATGCATCATACAAGAGAAAAAATGAAACTGGAAACCTTGAAATCCACAATGCCAACTGGCCTTAACATCTATCTATACCTTTTTTGAAATCTTGACATAAATGTCTTAGGTTTAACCAACCATTTTTGGCCTGGATTAGAGGCTTGGATTAAGATGAAAACTGTATCTAGTGTCATCAGTATCAAAAACTATAGCAAAATAAATCATAGACTCAGAAGATAAACCACTATTAGTACTATTCTGCTAAATTGATATAGTATTAATCAACGACAATGACTTGTCACTGTATACCTCACAGACCTTATCAGAGAAGCTTCCTTAATCAGTATGACAGGACCAGAGGAGATCAAAGTGCAGAAAATAAGACTGTGAAGTGCTGAGATTTTAAATGGGAATTTTATATCATGATCCCTCCTCCCACTTTTCACGGAAAACTGGGACATGTGAAAGAGAGACATAACTTTTTGTAAAAGCCAGACAGACTGAACACTAGGAAACAGTGTTACCTGGACATAACAGGAAGGTTGTATGTTATGTATGTATGATATTACACTGGTTGTATCAAAATTTACAAGTCTTATGCAAGTTCAAGACAGAGAAACTTCCAATCTGCAGAGAGAAAGTGGACATGTAGTCCATGTAGAACATGTTTGCTACAGTTCTTGATACCGATGACACTAGATACAGTTTCATCTTGTATTCCATGCTTCTAATCAAGGACAAAAATGGTTGGTTAAACCTATGACATTTATGCCACTATTGCAAGGCCCTACATGTCTAAGGCATTGCTTGCAATTTATAGCTTCTGAGAGAGAGAAGAGAGAGAGAGAGAGAGAGAGAGAGAGAGAGAGAGAGAGAGAGAGAGAGAGAGAGAGAGAGAGAGAGAGAATATTGTCAAAGTATGGTTCCAGTGGAGCAGCTGGGACAGAAATCTTCCAGGGAGCCGGGCAGCTCTACAGCCTTCAGTGCACAGCCCACCAGGAAAGAGTGATGTCCCAGGAGCTCTTTGACTTCTGAGCATGGAGATGGAACAGCTGGGAGCACACAGGGCTGAAAATCAGTGGAACAACTTGGACAGAGATTTTCAGGTTGCCATTTTCACCAGGGAACCAGAAGGTTCTATAGCCTTCTGTCCACAGACCCTGCCAGAGAAGAGTTGGTCTTCCAGGAGTATGGACACAGGCTTACAGGCCCAGAGGAGGGACAAGCTTCAGCCAGAGACAGTATGACCAACTAACACCAGAAATAACCAGATAGTGAAAGGCAAGAACACTACCAACAGAAACCAAGCCTACTTGGCAACATCAGAACCCAGTTCTCCCACCACAGCAAGTCCTGGACCCCTCAACACACCAGAAAAGTCAGAGTTGAATTTAAAATCATATGTCATGATGCTGATAGAAGGCTTCAAGAAGGACTTAAATAACTCCATTAAAGAATTAAAAGGAGAACATTGGTCAACAGGTAAAAGCCCTTAAAGAGGAAACACAAAAATCCCTTAAAGAAATACAGGAGAACCGGGCGTGGTGGCTCACGCCTGTAATCCCAGCACTTGGGAGGCAGAGGCAGGCGGATTTCTGAGTTCGAGGCCAGCCTGGTCTACAGAGTGAGTTCCAGGACAGCCAGGACTACACAGAGAAACCCTGACTCAAAAAACCAAAAAAAAAAAAAAAAAAAAAAGAAAGAAATACAGGAGAACATGGGTCAACGGGCAGAAACCCTTAAAGAGGAAACACAAAAATCCCTTAAAGAATTTCAGGAAAACACAAACAATAAAGTGAAGAAACTGAACAAAACCATCCAGGATCTAAAAGTGGAAGTAGAAACAGTTAAGAAATCACAAAGAGAGACAACTCTGGAGATAGAAAACTTTGGAAAGAAATCAGGAGTCATACATGCAAGCGTCAGCAACAGAATACAAGAGATAGAAGAAAGAATCTCAGGTGCTGAAGATACCACAGAAAACATTGACTCAACAGTCAAACAAAATGCAAAATGCAAGAAGCTTATAACCCAAACTTCCAGGAAATCCAGGGCACAATGAGAAAACCAAACCTAAGGATTATAGGTATAGAAGAGAGCAAAGATTTACAACTTGAAGGGCCAGTAAATATCTTCAACAAAATTATAGAAGAAAACTTCGCTAACCTAAAGAAAGAGATGCCCATGAACATACAAAAAGCATACAGAACTTCTAACAGACTGGACCAGAGCAGAAATTCCTCCCGTCACATAATAATCAAAACATCAAATGCACTAAACAAAGAAAGAATATCAAAAGTAGTTAAGGGAGAAAGGGCAAGTAACTTACAAAGGCAGACCTATTAGAATTACACCAGGCTTCTCAGCAGAGATGATGAAAGCTAGAAAATCCTGGGCAGATCTCATACAGACCGTAAGAGAACACAAATGCCAGCCCAGACTACTATACCCAGCAAAACACTCAATCACCATCGATGGAGAAACCAAGATATTCCATGATAAAACCAAATTTATACAATATCTTCCCATAAATCCAGTTCTACAGAGGATAATAGAGGGAAAATGCCAACACAAGTAGGGAAACTACACACTAGAAAAAGCAAGAAAGTAATCTTCCAACAAATCCAAAAGAAGATAATCACAGAAACATAAAAGTAACATAAAAAAAAAGAGGAAGCAACAATTACTATTCCTTAATCTCTCTTAACATCAATGGACTCAATTCCCCAATAAAAAGACATAGACTAACAGAAATATTTTTCATGTAAATCTTCAATTTTATCAGAAGTTTTTAATTCCTCTTTCAATTAATTTAGTAATTTTTATGTCTACCATTTTATCAGCATTATTTTTCATGATAATCTTCAATTTTAACATGTTTTTCTATATTTCTTCTATTTTATCAGAAATGTTTTTGATGTAACTCTCTGACTTAATCACAAAATGTTTTTAATTCCATCTTCAATTAACTTAGAAAGGTTTTTATGTCTACCATTTTATCTGTATAATTTCCCTTAAATATTCTATTTTAATGTGTTTTTCTTTATATTTCTTGAATTTTATCAGAAATATTTTCCAAGCAAATCTTCAATTTTACCTGAATATGTTTATAATTCCACTTTCAATCAACTTAGAATCATTTTATGCCTACCACTTCATCTGTATAATTTTCCATGATAATCTTCAATATTAAAATGCTTTTCTATATATTCAATTTTATCAGAAATATTTTCCATGTAAATCTTCAACTTTATCAGAAAATGTTTATAATTCCACTTTCAATCAACTAAGGAATATTTTTATGCCTACCAATATTATATCTGTATAAAATTTTCCACGATAATCTTCAATTTTAACATGTTTCGCTACATTTTTCTTCAATTTTATCAGAAATATTTTCCATGTAAATCTTGAATTCTATCATAAAATTTTTCTACTTCCTTTTTCAATTAATTTAGCAATGTTTTTATATCTACCATTTTGTTCTTTAATTTTCCATGAAAATTGGCAAATTTAATGTGTTTTTCTATGTATCTCTTCTATTTTGTCAGAAATATTTTCAATGTATATCCTTATGTCTATCATAAAATGTTTTTACTTCCTTTTTGAATAAAAGAACATGCTTTTCATTAAAAGAAATGTATGGCTCCTTGTATGTCAATAATGCATCCATGTACAACCACATAGCAAGAAGCACATAGGCAGCACAAACTTGGCTAAAGTTTGTTTGTTTGTTTGATTGATTGATTATTTGATTGATTGATTGATTGATTGATTGATTAAAGAGAACAATGTGGGCTGGAGAGATGGTTCACAGTTTAAGATCTCTGGCTGCTGTTTCAGAAAACCTCAGGTTCAATTTCCAACATTCACATAGTGGTCCACAAGTCCAGTCCCAGAGAATCTTGACAGGTCTCTACAGGCAGGAGGCATGCATGAAGTACATAGATATATATTCAAGTAAAACAATCCTATTATTAAAGCAAATAAATAAACTTTTAAAGAGTTCACTAAGCTGTGGAGGAAAAGGATGAGGGTTTTAATATGGGAATTGTGGGAAGGGAATGAATACACACAAAATACATTGTGTGTAACTTGCAAATAAAAAAGTCAAAAAAGAGAGAGTCATAAGTGGAAGAAATACCTGCTCAAATATATAGATCTGATATTCTCATTAATATTTTATAGAAACATAAAGTATTTATTTCTTAGATGGAAAAAGATTTCCAGGTGGAGAATATTGAAATGCTAATGTATGTTATCATACAGTTATAAATATAAACAATGTTGATTAGAGCAGAATTTGTAAAGAATATCTTTGGCAAACTGTACACAAATCTATAATGTGATTCAATTATTCATATACTAGATTGATTATTTCATAAGTAAACCATAGATCCTTACATCATTGCTTATAGTTTTACAGTATTAGAAAATAAATGCTCTGTAATATGACTCATTTATATAAATTGTATAAGATTATATGAAAGGAAAATGTGCACTTCAGAAATGCTGATATGTATATATAGATATGTATATGTATGTAGACATAGATATAAATATAGATATAGATATTACTGATATTATAAAAGCAAAGTGACAGAGGATTCAACATGATTAGTAGACTAGACACTTGGTAAATTTTTTTATTTTTCTTATTTTTGATAATGAACTCATATTGCTTCAACAGTCAAGAAAATAATGTGCATTATTGGTTGCATGTATAACGAAAGGCCAAATAAGTATTTTATATCTTAACTCATTTCATTTGCTTCATGAAATATATGAAATGCAGTCATTACCAAAGTTTTAATGAATAATTATAATTATCTTGATATCACAAAATGATATACACTGTTTTCCAAACATTAAAATTCAGGAATGATTGGAAGAGAAGTATTTGGGTGGATTTATTCATTTCTTTCTCATTTACTGAATGACTTCCTGGAAGCTATATCCTTTCTAAGATATTTTTAACTGTTTAATTGTGAAAAGTAATTAACCCAGAATGCTTGTAGTTTGATTCTAAATACAGAGACCAAGAATATCAAGTAAGTTCTAAAAATATTTCATCTTCTCCCAGTTTCTGATTGCAAGAAATGTCTTTAAAAATTATTTGCAAAATATTCTATATTAAAATTTTGGCATTTTCTGCATAGTGTAATACCATGTTAAAGGAGAAAATGCCCTTTTATCTATAATTAATTTCATTGTATATACTTAAGCTTAGTATATTAAGTGACCAAAGATGTTTTTGCCTGTAGATATGTTTATCTATCTTGATGTTAAACTAGATCACCATTACATATAAAGAACATTGTCCTCAACTTTAGAAATTTCTGAGTTAATCTCTGTCTTAAATCTTGATTTAAGCTAAAGTTAATACAAAAATAAACGACCTCTTTATGCTTTAAATTTTAGTTAAATAATTCATAAAAATTTGCCAAAGAGATACAGAGTTCACAAAGAAAATTTAAAACATTTTAAACAGATGATAGTAAAAACATAAACCATATTGAACTCATCTAAATTTATGTACAAAAAGTACTTTGTATCCTAAGAGCAATATTAGATTAAAATCCTTGGAACTTTTGCGCACAGAAAAAGTCATGAAAAGTACATTATACAGATAAGAACAAACGTTAATGAGATACAAATCACAGAATAAATGCTGTAAGAAGTTTAGAAAAAGCCAAAAGTTTTTCTAAAAAGCCACATGAAAAGCTACTACTATAGAAGCTTTCTAAAATATATACAAATATAAAAGGAATTTCAATGAATTTAGCATATAACAGGATATTTTACCAATTAGACACAATATACTACCAAATGAAACATCAAATAACAAAAATGGGTTACATCTTGTATGATGTCGCTGTATTCAAATTGACCCATGTATCACCAAAGTTATTTGTTGTACACATCAATTTGATGATAAGACCTTAGAACTGAAGATACCACATACTTACATCATAGAACATGGAAAAATTAGCTCATACTGAACTGAAAGGATAAACCCTACTGGCTAGTGTACATAGTGCTAAAAGGCAATATATGCATTATTAGAGGAGAAAATTCTCTCAGCTAAAAATCCTGCAAACTACAACAGCAACCAGCTTCACCATATTCCTACTGGTACAATGGTGGCACAAATATTATGGGATTAACCAATCATTTTTAAAATTTGATTTGTGCCCTCCTTCATGAAATAGAACTCATATCTGACACTGTTAATGATGCCAAGATCCTGAGACTCAACAGATCATGGGCCCTAATGGAAACCTCGATACTATTATTCTGCTAAATAAACATGGATGTAAAAATATTTCTTTTTTTAATGTTTTTTTATTTTTTATTTTATTAGATATTTTCTTTGTTTATATTTCAAATGGCATCCCTTTTCCTCTTTACCCCTCTGAAAACCCTGTATCCCATCCCCTCTCCCCCTGTTTACCAACCCTGCCTGCACTTTCCTGACCTGGCATTCCTGAGTGAGGTAACCCAATCACAAAAGAACACACATGGTATGCGTTCACTGATAAGTGAATATTAGCCCAAAAGTTCGGAATACCCAAGATAAAACTCACAGACCACATGAAGCTCAAGAAGAAGGAAGACCGAAGTGTGGATACTTTGATCCTTCTTAGAAGGTGGATCAAAATACCTATGGCTCACAGCCAACCAATAGACTGAGCATAGGGTCCCCAATGGAGGAGCTAGAGAAAGGATCCAAGGAGCTAAAGAGGTTTGCAGCCCCATAAGAGGAACAATAATTTGTAAAAATATTTGCAACGACACCATTTGGTACTCACATGTCAGTACATGGCTAAACTCTCATCAGAGAATTTTCTTCTTGATGTTTAAGGTAATTAGCACAGGATTCCACAATCAGACAACACAAATGATATGAGAACTTGAAATGCTCAACCCTAAATGGTATTTCTATATCATTCTCTGCCGCAGTTGCCCAGTGAAGCCTGTAAAAATTATATTTTGCAGACAGAGGCGAGAAATGTCTCCTGGGGAAAGCAGAACTCCTGGTATAATCAGAAGCTGAAAATCTCACTTGGCAATTCTGAAAACTCTTCTCCTTCCTAGAGGTCGGGACATAGTATAACCAAGCAAATATAGATATGTAAGAATCCATCTTGTAGCCAAAATATTCTGCTATGCTTTGCTCTAATTGTTTATGTAAATATGGTAGAAAAAGCATTTTTAGCAGGCAGTAATTCAGGAACTCTTAAGTCACAGGTTCTTCCTTGTTTTTTCTTAATCATTCCTTTCAGGGCAGATAGATTCTGAAACAATAGACCCAGACTAAGGAGATTTACATCTGAAGAACCTTACAATACAAGTGACTGTTGGGCCAGGTAGTAAGAATTTACATTTGAGCTGGTACCTAGTTCAGAGCTACCTTTCCCATTCCAGAGGCCAGACTTTCTGTCTTGCATCTGAATTTGGATATCCCACAGACATCCACAGCAGACAAGTTAATCCAGTTCCGCCTTTAACTCTTGAGCTTATTTATTGTGCAGACAGGCTGTCTCTACCCAGGCCCACCTGGATAGCAAGAGAAGTTTGTGAAGAACTGCTTTTGTGTTGCAGACCCCACCTTGGGAGTCTTGGGCAAAACAACATTTTTTTAATTCATCCAGGTGTGATTCAAGAGGCAGTAGATACTTTTTACTCAGAGGGGCAATAGATAGTTTTTACTCAGAGAGACAATAGATAACTTTGATGCACAGACTCTCTGAGTAATGAGTTAGTTCATTAGGCTGGCCCTAAAGGTTGTAGCTAGTTATTTCACCAGGCTGAGGGCTAGGGGCTGCTACCAGAGCTGATCACTCCGAAGCCTATGGCAGCCCCGAGCTGAGGCTAGGGACTACAGGGAACTGATCGTTGGTGGCCTCTGGGGCCCTACGGTGGCCCGGGCATGGCACAGAGAAGAATGCAGTGGGAAGGCTAGGCGGAAGTACTCTTGGAAGATAGCACAAGCCAAGCTCTACAATGCCACCATTTTCACCAGGAAACTAGGCACGGAACTGTCCTTCCTCAGCTTCTGGGCCAATGCTACAGCGGGACCAAGATGAAGAAACTGTTTAACCGCAAGCGCCCTGGCCTTTGGGTAAACACCCTGTATTGCCTAAGAAAATCTAGCCTTTTCCAGATAAATGTGATGCTTAATTTGAGATGTTAACTTGACTGGACTAGGAGATACCCAAAAATGTACATTCAGATTCAAACCGCCTCCGTGGTCATGTCAATTTGTCATTTCCCACCGGACCTGTACCTTCCTGGACCAAAGAATCCTGGTTATCCCGTGGCAGAGTTTGGACTGTAACAATTCTCTTCCCCTCTAAGCTCAAAATTTTATAGTGAAAAGGTGAAAAGGAAATATTGTAAGAGTCAAAGGTGGTAGGTTACTTCAAAGAAAAGGGATTTTTCAGAAATAATAGAGAGATGAACTTCTGAACTCAGAGACTCTGACTGCCTGCATAAGACGTACAAAAGCTCAACCTAGACAAAATTCAGTACAATTTAGTATTGTGTTGGTTCAAGGCAGAAAATTTAAATAAAAGAATATATAAGAGAATATATAAGAGATCATATCCTTGTGAACAAAACTCATGACTGAAGTAATGTTGCAGAATGGCATAGAAATGATAGCTTCTTTATACTCATTAAGTCACCAAGATTTTCATGTGAAAAAGTTTAAAATTATACATAAACTCTTACTAACTAAAATTATCTCACATGAGCTATAGGCCTGGATGTTAAACATATTTTCAAGATAATGTCTATCAAAAAAACAAAACAAAACAAAATACCAACCATCAAGGAAAGACTTGATCAATTCTAAAGATTAAAATTAAGAACTTCTAATGATTTTTAATATTCTGTTTTGAAAGCCTAACTGTCAACTACGTGGAAAATAAGAATTTGTAACTTACAAAGAGAAATCTAAACTTATTGTTTAGTCTTCAGTTCAAATGTATATATCTGTGTGCAAAAAGTATTTTCACAAAGTCATGCTCACTGTCTTAGGGTTTCTATTCCTGTACAAACATCATGACCAACAAGCAAGTTGAGGAGGAAAGAGTTTATTTTGCTTACACTTTCCACATTGCTGTTGGTCACCAAAAGAAGTCAGGACTGGAACTCAAGCAGGTCAGAAAGCAGGAGTTTATACAGAGAGCATGAATGGATATTACTTATTGGCTTGCTTCCCCTGGCTTGCTCAGCTTGCTTTCTTATAGAATCTAAGACTGTAACTGTGGTTACCTGGAAGGGAAGCTGGAGATGTATAGGAAGGCAGCAAAAAGAGATGGAGACCAAGATAACACCTGCTATTCAAGGTCTCAAAGTTTAATGGAGGACTCCAAATATATAGAGAGGGGAAAACCTATCCTCCAAAGGCTGGAAGCTTCTGTGCAGAACCAGTTCAGTTGCTCCAAAGGAGACTAGTGTTTCTCAGGAAACTGTAGGTCCTTGAAGAACAATGGGCTTCACCTTGATCTGAGCACTCCACCCTAGGTGGAGGGGATTATGGATAACACAGGAGTTCAAGCTCAAAGGCTGGGAGAGGAACTTCACATTGGTCATATCAAGTTCCTGCCAGGTGGTATGGCACTTCAATAAGGCTCTCTTATGAGGGATGCTACTTACTGGCTTGCTTCCCCTGGCTTGCTCACCTTGCTTAGCTTGCTTTCTTATAGAACCCAGGACTACCAGCCCAAGCATGACCACCCACATGGGACCCTCCCTCCTTGATCACTAATTGAGGAAATGACCCACAGCTGGATCTTGTGAAGGCATTTCCTTAACTGAAGCTCCTCTCTATGTGATAACTTCAGCCTGCGTCACACAAAACTCCAGCCATTAACACACAAAACCAGCCAGTACAAGCACTATTCATGATATTAGACATAATAACAAATTGAAACAATGCCAAGACATACCAATAATTTAATAAAAATTAATGAACTTTTCATCAAAAATGAAATTCTGAATTAAAATAGAAGTTTGTGACTGTGTGTGTGTGTGTGTGTGTGTGTGTGTGTGTTCAGATATGGTTTTCCTTCTTTTGATCAAGATGATTGTTTTGACTATATTTACAATATGATTTTCCATAGAAACATGTCACTTACCATCCTTGTAGTAATGCTACAACTCAACAAAATTTTTATGCAAACTTAGGAAAGACAAAATACCACATATTCTTGGCATAAAGTTATAGAGAGCTGGGCAGTGGTGGCACACGCCTTTAATACCAGCACTTGGGAGGCAGAGCCAGGTGGATTTCTGAGTTCTAGACTAGCCTGGTCTACAGAGCGAGTTCCAGGACAGCCAGGGCTATACAGAGAAACCCTGTCTTGAAAGAAAAAATAATAATGATAGCTGGATTCATTGTCTCTCTTTTAATGGAGTACACTTATGGTCAAGGTGGCATGCTTACCCAGGAGATGTTGATAAGATGAGGGAACTACCATTTTTCTAATGATATTTACAATATTGGATGAGGGCATTAACATCACTTACTGTAATTATTCTCTTCCACAGTAAAAAATGGCCATAGCCTACTATGAGGAGCCCTGCAGCTGCGTTTAAATGCTATTTACAAAGAAGTGACAAACAAACTTAGGCCTTCAGGTGATACATAGTCTATCTCCATACTTAGTGATTGGTATGACGTGTGTCTATAGGAAAAGGGGTATGATTATGTGAGGGCTATGCAACATTTTTTACTTTATGACATATTTTTATTTTATAACACTTTTCTCAGCTTTTTAAGAACTGGAAGTAATTATTTGGAATCTCCTTCTGAAATTACTTTTATTTATTTCTTAAACTGCCACTGTGTAATTTATAGTATAAAGTATATTTCTACAAGTATGTATTCTGCAATATTTCAGCTTACTACATGAAAACATAACAGACATTGTATGATTACATTTAAAACTGGTTCTTCATATTCCCATTCACAAAAACATTTAAAAATGTAAAACACAGCTGATATAGAATCTTACACTCTAGTTAAGATCACATTTAAAAAGAGGTTTCCTATGAAGATTTACTTCTTTCATTAGTTGCTTGCTATAATTTGTTTGTTTGTGTTTGGTTTTTTGGTCAAAATTTAATGCAGTATTTATGTACTTAAAGCACTAGGGTTTCCAATTTAAAATAGATTCATCTATTTCTAGCTTAGTTGGTTTTATGGTGAGATAATCCATTTACTTAAATCTTTTGGTAATAGCTTAATTAATTGGTCAGACCAATGTTTATGGAAAACATTGTCAAACAATAAATTTCTTTCTTAAACACTTTAAAGTAAAACTGGATACATATAAAGCTGACTGACTAATCCAAGGAGACTTGTGAAAACAAGCATATATGTCAATCACATAACAAGAAAACCACTTACAAAACCTGGGTTCAGTTGGCAGATTGCCAGTTCTTCAAAGAATACAATTGGTATGCCTGTATTGGCAGATTGCCAGATCTTTGAGATCTACAAATGGAATTACCACTAATATTTTTCAAAGTACAAAGTAACTTTATTTAAAATATAAAAGGAAACCTTTTTTGATTAGTAGGCCATCTGTTTTGAGAAATTTTATTAGCATATATTCTTCTATTTATTATGCAAATATAATAGAAGCTTGCTACTCTTTCTAAATACAATCACTCTTACTTTTAAGCTACCATATCTCCAAAACAATAATTTATTTTCTAACTCCTTTTTATCTCAGAATTTAAGGTGTGTGTACAATGTTGCCTCTGTCAACAGGAATGCCTTATTTATTATTTACCAAGCAGACACTTGATTTATCCTGTCACCTTTGCCCCCCCCCCCCACACACACAGAAACCACACACACATATATCCAATCCAACTTATTCTGCCTATATACTCATTGGAACACCATCAAATACCCCTGGCAAACTCTTTAAAAGAAAACTGAACATTTTTATCCCAGGTTTTAAAGACTCTATTCCATAGCTTCCTAGTTGTACTATTTATTTAAAGGGGGTAGGAGAGGTGGTCAGAGAAACCTTCATTCTAAACACACAATTACATGAAAGAAAACAAAACTCATATGTTTGATTGACAAGAGTATTTAATGAAAATTAGGAGATTCTGTATTGTAAATATTTAGAAGTTAGTTTATAATAAGATTTACTGTCTTTGCAATGCATTTATTGATCATTAAACTGTCTTCTATGACTTTTTTGTTATGCTAATATACATTATTGACTTTTCTTAGATAAACTGAAATCTAAGCTCTGAGAATATCTGTTTGGCTTACACCAGGGTAAGAACAGTCTGTTTAATATATGTACATTTCCATGAATGACTTTCAAATGGATGAAATTGTCAATTATAAAAATGTATTTAAACACTCTGAAGCTTTCATTAGTGACCCATTACTCCTTTATATTTAGTCAATATCCCATTTTAAAACTACATATATAGTCTCCCAGGTAAAGATAATTTTCTGTGTAAACTGCTTGATTGGCCCGAATAAAACACAAGTTCTCAGAACTCAAAGCCAATGGTCTGCAAGGCAGAAGCACAAATATTGCTAATGTAGTTATTTGTAATATTTTAAATATGAACACTGGGCAATGGCAGTATGGTAAAGTATAAAAGGAAGCCATCTGACACCTCAGGGGTAGCACTGGAGGTTCTACAAAGTTGGCTAAGTCAAGTGTCTACTTGGTAAATAACACAAAAGCTGTTGATTTATGTAAAGGCAACATTCTGCACAATCTTAAATTATGAGATAAAATGGAGTGAAATTAATTTATTGCTTTAGAGATGTGCTAGTTTATACAAAGTATGTGGGAAAGTATTTAACTTTGAATAGGAGAAAAAGAGCTAGTCTGCAATACATTGTGTATAAATGCAAATTAGAATTATCTTGCTTTTGTCTATAGAGCCATTTGAGAAAGATGAGCAGAAAGGGCCATTGTTCTGTTTTCACTTCCATAGCATGTGCAGTGTGTAACTGCAGGGGGTTGAGACAAGTGGTAAATTTAGATTGCAGGAATTACAAAACAAGAAATGGTGTTTCTGAAACAGAGGTGGGAGAATAGCTGTAAATGTTAGTTAACTTACTAACATTCCTAAACATAACCTAATTTTAGGTAACTTTAGGTAAGCAAATTAAAAAATTAATAAAATTAGAAGAACCAGTTGGGCTTATATACCAGGCAACATATAATTCCATTCTTTTTTTTTCAGTTATTTTTTTATTCTATATTTTTTACACTTGAAATTTTATTCACCTTGGCCCAACCCATCCTCTGACTATTCAACATCACATAGCTCCTCTCCACCCCTGTCTCCAGAAAAATGCAAATCAGAATGACCCCATTCTTAAAGTAGGAAAAACACTTTACTTGAAAGATGATGTTATATTTGCCTTTGTTTTGGCGGGGGTTGGGGGAACAGATATGCTCACTTGGTCTCACCACTGATCTATTTGTCCATAGTATCAGTTGCTTTTGGAGAATGATAGCTCTATCAGTTCAGCATCATAACACAGATAACACATAATGCAAAAATTTGAATATATGTGCCTGGTATTCAGTAGAACCCCCAATCATCAGACTATGGCTCTATATCTTAATACCCTGATGGTAAGAAGCACACTCGTTTATTGGATGAGCTCTCTGTAGACTAAAAGGGCAGAAAGAAGATAACTGGTGTTCCTTATTCTATGAGGGAAATAAGAAAGAGAGGCCTGTGAGATAACAAACAGCTTGTCAGAGGGCAAGAAATGAAATGCTCTTGGGGAGAAACAAATAGGTAAAGTTAATAAACACAAAAAATTAATCACGTACTTCAGGAAAAATAAGCATAACAACTCAAATTTTAATAAAAGAACAAATAGGTGAAACAAAATCAAAGAACAAATTTGTGTTATTTTTCTTCTAAAATGTTCAAGCACTGTAAGGAAAAACAGTTGCTTAGTAGTACCTAGTTTTTAAGAGTTTAAATATAGAGTGAAATAACAATATATTCCTAATATTTCCCCCAGAAAACCTTGATTAGCACTTATGGAGAGGTTGTCTTACTGTTTGTGATGCATGCTGTGATGTAAAGCAATGGAAAGTAATGATCATTGTGATTAGAGGAATATTTGTGTGTTACCCTAAAAGTTAAGTTGAAAAGAGAGCAATGAACTATTGTGCTTTCCATCCCTGTTAAACACAGTTTGAAGGATTTTTGTATCAACTATTTACTGATTTTTTTTTAACTCTCTTGGCACAGTAACTATGTACAAGATTGTATGTCTGATATATAGTTATATTTGCTATTCACTTGATGATTAATGAAAACTGGAAACCATGTCTGATAAAAGAGAAAGCAGAGAGAGTTACTTGTAAGCTCTTATCTGTGCAATGTAACCTTCTAAATGTATAAGGATCATGCAGGCTCTAACTATCTAATTAGTGTCTTCTGATTAAGCATTGCTGTTTAAGCACAGTGGGTTGCCAGGACTTAGAAAATTAAAAACAACAGGTTTTCAAGGGGTAAAAAATGAACAAATAGGTCCTTAGGAAAGGAACTACTGGTGATTCCTAGTGCCAATAAATGGTACACATCCTCAAACCTCTTAGTTTCTAATAATGTCTTTCAGGATTTGACAGAGCTGTACCTATATAAGAAGAGGCCTTCACCCAAGAGCTGTTTGCTGACAGTTAATTAGTATGTCCTGTAACAGCATCAAACAGAGTCAGGAACTCCATAAGAGAAACAAGTGAAACACACACTTTGACTTTGTTACTCAAGTACAGAAAAATTCTGGCTCCTGATGACTGTAAATGATAATAATTTCCAAATATCAAAGCAAAAGTCATTATTTTCTGGTGTAAATCAATACACAATTACACACATATATGTGTATACATACATACATACATACATACAAACATAAATATATACATATCTACATATCTACATAGTCTCTATCTCTATCTCTCTCTATCTCTGTATCATCTATATGTTTTCATGACTTGTTATATTAAACTAGAATTTTTGATGAGTTCATGACTGATTCCAAGAATCTAAACATCAGCCAAGCTGTACCTTAATTTCTTTTCAGCACAGTAATGAAGTTCAGAACTCCTCTAAGTTTCCAGTATATCTCTTCAGAGTTTGGATCATTTTAGAAAAACAAAGATATTTCACTTTTGACCAAAATATTTACAGGTTTTTATTGATTTAGTATAAATCCATTTGCTTTGTACAAAAACTGTAAATAGTTGGCAAAACTGGTATTAATACTATGGAATCACTGTTCTGAAATATGAATGAAAAATTCAGAGGATCTTTGAAAATGAACTTTTACAAGATCATTTCTTTAGCAATGATATTGTTACATTTTGCAGGATCTGTTTCACTATCACAGAGACCTTGTAGATCTGCTTCTTGCTAAACCATCTTCAGCACAGAGTGGGATCATATGCCTTGTGATATCTCAGGAAATGTATTTGTGAGACTCAGTTTCTTCAACATATCTGGCTTATGAACAAAACCTAATCTATGGCCATCTACATTTACTATGAAGAAAGGTTTTCTTGATGACATAATGCAGAAATCAACGAATCACAAGTAGCACAACCACAAGAGATACACATTTATCCCAATTTCTGCATCTATTAGCTCAGGGACCATTGCAATAGAAGGGGGTAGAAAGATTGTAAAAGCCAGAATATTAGGACGTCTGCTGTCAAACAGTTTCTCCTAGAAATGGCTGCATGAAAAAGACTGTAACAATGACAATATCAATGAACATGTTTACCCAGAACAGGGAAACTTTTGCTGTGTTCCACCACAAGATAAAAAAACTATAGGCAACTGAAGACTGGTGGAGAAGAGGAATTATACCTTTTCCTGCGACAAGAACCCTTATGGTTGTTCAATGCATTCATGTGACACAAACCACAAACATGATCTCAGTAGGTTTTATCTACTTGTTCATACTTATACACAGATATATACATGTAACAATATCATTGCTAAAGAAAAATAGACTGTTCGTGTGAGAGTTTTGATTGGTCATGAGAGTGATTAGAGGAGGGAACATAGAAGGGACAAGAGGGAAAAAAGGAAAGGGGGACATGATGAAATTATGATTTAACTAAAATATTTTTAAAATATAATCGACTATTAATAGAAAAGTATCACGGACCAATAAAAACAAACAAACAAAAAAGGGCATTGAATACTGATTACAAATTTGATATTCCTTGTCAGGCCTCCACATTCCTACAGGTCCTTTTGCTCCCACATTTATATGTTTCATTTTGTTTTGGAACCTAGGAGGTTTGGGCAGACCCAACTGCATCACTCTAGTTAACTTTCTTAGACAATGCACAAGGAAATTGTAAGCATGTCTTCACCAATAACTATGAAGAAAGATATAGTGATAAAGATATTTAGGCTTTCTTTCTAGCAAATAATGGAACAAAGGAGGTTCGTAGCTAAAATGGTTAACAAGGAAAAGAGAATGTTGAGGGAAAATTACAGATAATAATTTGGAAACTGAAAATTCAAGCTATTTCTGAGACTTTCAGAGGAAATTACCCTCTTATTGTCACAATTAAGGTGGTCTCAGCCTGTACTATTTAAGCATGTGAGACCAGCTCATAGAACATCCCCAGGAAACAGAGTATAGGATGGCCATATCTGACATTTAACATACCTTTGTTCTTGGACTGGTCATGGTAGGTCAATTGATACTATCCAATTAGGAAAAGAGGCAAGAGCTGTGCCAGGGAAAGACAGCAGCTGCAGAACTAGATGGAGAGATTTTGGCAATGATAGATGCCTCTGGAACATAGTCACTGAATTCTGTGACAATGATATTCTTGATAAGTTACCAAACAAGTGACCTATCCTGTCTATTGAGCCAAGCATTATGAGTGACAATGTTTCATTGGTATTCTGTTTAGAGTAACATTTTCCTTAGATAAGAGGCATTGCATAGTAATTTCCCCCATTTTAATATATATATTTAAATGCTTGTGTGTGTGTGTATATACACGCACACATACACACACACACACACACACACATCACAGGGAGATATTTTAAGGCATAAAAATGTGTTATCACGTAAAGAGAGTGTGATCAACTGTGAATTTGACCTGTTTGGGTGATATTCTTATCCACAATGTGTGCCAGAATGGTCACAGCAAACCTATTTGAAAAGTTTAAACTAAAAAGAACAGAAATGCTAATTAATAGCAGCAAAAGTCCTCTTTTAAATTGATGCATACCCATTGAGCAGCATGATGAATTAATTCCTCTAGGGTATGGACATATGTGGGTCATATGCTTAAATATCATCGCCCCTCCATTACACTCTTATTCCCTTGGTACACTCGAAATTCTCAGTAGTAGGTGTATTCTACATTGTGTACATACATACAGTAATGAAAATTAGAAGTCCTCAGTTCCACACATTATTATGAATAAAACTCAGAAAAATTAATACAGGAGATAAAAAAGTCATTACTAATTGCTATTAAGCAAATTCCACAAATATGGTAACTTAAATGATATGCCTTTAATTTATGCTTTATACTCAATTATTTGAATATAGATACATAAATATAGATGTGTGCGGGGGAGGTCTGTGGGTCTGTGGATCTGTGTGTAAGCTTTGGAAATTTAAAAAAAAAAAGAAGAGACTAATGAATTTAATAAATATAGAGATCACTGAGAAAGGACAGAGAACAGGACTGATATTTAATGGAAAAAGCTGGTCTCAGTGTTGCTGATAATTTATTTTATACAATCTAAATTTAAACCTTTGTTATGGGCTTAAAATGACTGATATTTTCATGTGTATGTTCATACCACAGAAAAATGTAGCAGATTGGAAAATATTTGGTAGAAGTATATTGTGGTATGATTTTATTTTTGTTACAGAAGTAATTTGAGATGATAGGAAAAATAGAAGATATGAAATGAAAACATATGAACTGTCTGTGCCTTACACAATATGAGTGATGAAGGTGGATTTCATTATTTGGAAAACCATATCCCAGTTCAAGGTGGCTCTGAGCTCACATAAAAACATACTTGTAATCTACGAATTACAGACTTCCCTGTACTAAGGTCCTCTTCAAACCATAAATCTTATTAGAGTCTGAATGGATGACTGAAACAGTATATGTGGGGTCTTAAGGATAGCTCTTAAGAAGCCCCGCCCAGGATCCCTTCAATTATTGCCTAATTATCCATGAAACTTCAAAATATCTCAAAGGATTATCATATTATAGCAGCCATCAGGAGATAAAACCCAAACAATAACTCTTTAAATCCGTCATTTAAACTAAAAATAAGGCAGAGCAAAATGAGGAGAAATAAACAATTTCCATCATATTTTCTCTCTTAATAGATTTATTAAAATTAAAGAAATTCAATAGTCCCTTGTAAGTGCTTAAAGGAAATTGGTAAAGTAAAGCAAGAAGTAATCTAGTTTATATTAGGTAGGGAATTCTCGAAATTTAGGTCATAATTTTAAAACACCACTTAATTTTGCAGCATAATCCATATAATTCAGTAACTGATAAAATAAAATCAATTTATGACCCTAACTGCTTTGGGCCTATTAATTTTACTGAAATTTAAGGACTTAAGACCAATTTATCCAAAGCCTGGAAGATAGAATCCCTTGGTGAAAGAGCTTGCATATGAAAGTCATAATTTAAAATTTAAAGAGGCTGAGAATCAGGAAATGTAGGAAAGCCTGAACTGAGAGGATTAATAGCATCATTCATAAACATGAAACTGAAGTTATTGTGCAAAGCCAAGTGTCCATTTCCACATAATCCAATGGTACTAAAACTACCCCTACCAGCAACTGACCTGATTGTTCACTGGCAGAAACAGCAGTATCCTCAGCATAATAAATCAATACTGGTTTCAGACAAATGAGAACCAAACTCTTAGTTCTGTGAATTGACTAGACTCCATTTTCTCCAAGATAAAGTGCAAGCTTTGGTAACCTTTGCAAGCACTAATGTGGAGAGGGAGTCAATGGTCATGATTAGGAATTGAAGCTCTGTAGTTACAATCCCTGTTCACTCCGCTTAAAACCTGGAGTAGACTGTTTATCCTGCCTTGACACATTTCTACATGTACGTAAGTGATTGAGGTATGACTTACATATTTAACAGCCATTTTTTACAGCTGTTTATTTAATGTTTCTTTACAACATGAGTACTTACTCCACCATGTACTAAGTAAACACAAAAAAGTAAATCTTTATGAGGCAATTTATAGTTCCCTGCTTATATTTCACAGAGAAATATTTCACAATTTATGGTGGTGCACAAATGGGTACTCAGACTATTAAACCCTTGATCCAAGTTCATACGCTAAATAATTTTAAATACTAGTTTTAAAAGCTTTATCAGTTTGACTTTATAAAAAAGAAATCCACATTTGAATTCCCTATTGCTATTTCTGAGTTAATAAATATGTCTCTTCCTGGCATTCAAACAAGTTATTCTTTTAAGAGTAAGACAGCAAAAGACATCTTTGGACCACCCATTAAACTCTTTACTGTCAATGATGTCTTCTGACTAATCCTCACACGTCGACCCATTATTCATTAGACATTGATGTGCAGAAGAACAAACCACCTACATAGCCTAAAAGACATCAATTCCATAAAATAACTGAACAGTTTCTAATATCTGTTTATCAGTGAGTGCATACCACATGTGCTCTTTTGTGATTGGGTTGCCTCACTCAGGGTAAGATTCTCCAGTTCCACCTACTTGCCTAAGAATTTCATGAATTCATTGTTTTTAATAGCTGAGTAGTATTCCATAGTGTAACTATACCACATTTTCCGTATCCATTCCTCCATTGAGGGATATCTGGGTTCTTTCCAGCTTCTGACTATTATAAATAAGGCTGCTATGAACATAGTGGAGCATATATCCTTATTGGATGCTGGAGAATCCTCTGGGTATATGCCCAGGAGTGGTATAGCAAGGTCCTCTGGTAGTACATATGCCCAGTTTTCTGAGGAACTGCCAGACTGATTTCCAGAGTGGTTGTACCAGCTTGTAACCCCACCAGCAGTGGAGGAGTGTTCCTCTTTCTCCAAATCCTCACCAGCACCTGTTTTCTCGGGAGTTTTTGATCTTAGCCATTCTGACTAGTGTGAAGTGAAATCTCAGGGTTGTTTTGATTTGCATTTCCCTGATGATTAAAGATGTTGAACATTTCTTTAGGTGCTTTTTCAGCCATTCAATATTTCTCAAGTGAAAATTCTTTATTTAGCTTTGTACCTCATTTTTTAATAGGGTTGTTTGGCTCTGTGGAGTCTACCTTCTTGAGTTCTTACTATATCTTGGATATTAACCCAGAAAGTCAGAATAACCAAGAAACAATTCACATATCAAATGATGCCCAAGAAGAAGGAAGGAGAGGCCCTGGCCCTGGAAAGACTCAGTGCAGCAGTGTAGGGGAATACTAGGACAGGGAAATTGGGAGGGGGCGATTGGAGAACAGGGGGAGAGAAGAGGGCTTATGGGACTTTCAGGGAGAGGGGACCAAGGAAAGAGGAAATAATTTAGAATGTATGGTCACTTGATCTTCGACAAAGTAGCTAAAACCATCCAGTGGAAAAAAAGCCTTTTCAACAAATGGTATTGGTCAACTGGAGGTCAGCATGCAGAAGAATGCAAATCGATCCATTCTTATCTCCTCATGCTAAGCTCAACTCCAAGGAGTTATGTTATTAAGGACCTCCACATAAAACCAGACACACTGAAACTAATAGAAAATAAACTGGGGAAGACCCTTTAGGACATGGGCACAGGGGAAAAGTTCCGGAACAGAACACCAATATCTTATATCTAAGATCAAGAATTGACAAATGGGACCTCATAAAATTACAAAGTTTCTGTAAGGCAAAGGACACTGTCAAAAGGACAAAACAGCAGCCAACAAATTGGGAAAAGATCTTCACCAACCCTACATCCCACAGAGGGCTAGTGTCCAATATATACAAAGAACTCAAGAAGGTAGACTCCAGAGAGCCAAATAACCCTATTAAAAATGGGGTGCAGAGCTAAACAATGAATTTTCACCTGAAAATTTTCGAATGTCTGAGAAGCACCTTAAGAAATATTCAACATCTGATCCATCCCTGTCTCCTTGTACTAAGCTCAAATCCAAATGGATCAAGGACCTCCACATAAAGCCAGACACTCTGAAGCTAATAGAAAAGAAACTGGGGAAGACCCTTGAGGACATCGGTACAGGGAGAAAGTTTCTGAACAGAACACCAATAGCGTATGCTCTAAGAGCAAGAATTGACAAATGGGACCTCATAAGGTTACAGAGTTTCTGTAAGGCAAAGGACACCATCAAGAGGACAGATCGGCAACCAACAAATTGGGAAAAGATCTTCACCAATCCTACATCAGACAGAGGGCTAATATCCAATATATATAAAGAACTCAAGAAGTTAGACTCCAGAAAACCGAACAACCCTATTAAAAAATGGGGTACAGAGTTAAACAAAGAATTCTCACCTGAAGAACTTCGGATGGCAGAGAAGCATCTTTAAAAATGCTCAACTTCATTAGTCATTAGGGAAATGCAAATCAAAACAACCCTAAGATTTCATCTTACACCAGTCAGAATGGCTAAGATTAAAAATTCAGGAGACAGCAGGTGTTGGAGAGGGTGTGGAGAAAGAGGAACACTCCTCCATTGCTGGTGGGGTTGCAAATTGGTACAACCACTCTGGAAATCAGTCTGGCGGTTCCTCCGAAAACTGGGCACCTCACTTCCAGAAGATCCTGCTATACTACTCCTGGGCATATACCCAGAGGATTCCCCACCATGTAATAAGGATTCATGCTCTACTATGTTCATAGCAGCCCTATTTATAATTGCCAGATGCTGGAAAGAACCCAGGTATCCCTCAACAGAAGAGTGGATGCAAAAAATGTGGTATATCTACACAATGGAGTACTATTCAGCCATTAGAAACAATGAATTCATGAAATTCTTAGGCAAATGGATGGAGCTAGAGAACAGCATACTAAGTGAGGTAACCCAGACTCAAAAGGTGAATCATGGTATGCACTCACTAATAAGTGGTTATTAACCTAGAAAACTGGAATACCCAAAACATAATCCACACATCAAATGAGATACAAGAAGAAAGCAGGAGTGGTCCCTGGTTCTGGAAAGACTCAGTGAAACAGTATTTTGCAAAACCAGAACGGGGAACTGGGAAGGGGTGGGAGGGAGGACAGGGGAAGAGAAGGGGGCTTACGGGACTTTCGGGGAGTGGGGGGGGGGGCTAGAAAAGGGGAAATCATTTGAAATGTAAATAAATTATATCGAATAAAAAAAAAGAAAGCTGTAAAATGATAATTTTGGACATGGCAGGATTTTTACATGCATCCCTTAACGGTAGCTGTGATTACTTGTATAAGACTTGGAGAGTATCAAGTTACTCAAAATTCTAGCATGATAGTTCACAGGTTCTGAGGCCCTAACCCTGTTACGGGACTATCGGGGAGTAGGGGGCTAGAAAAGGGGAAATCATTTGAAATGTAAATAAATTATATCGAATAAAAAAAAGAAATATTCAACATCATTAATCATTAGGGAAATGCAAATCAAAACAACCCTGAGATTTCACCTCACACCAGTCAGAATGGGGAAGATTAAAAATTCTGGAGACAGCAGGTATTGGCTAAGATGTGGAGAAAGAGGAACACTCCTCCATTGCTGGTGGGATTGCAAGTTGGTACAACAACTCTGGAAATCAGTCTAGCGGTTCCTCAGAAAACTGGGTATGTCACTTCCAGAGGACCCTGCTATACCCCTCCTGGGCATATACCCAGAGAATTCCCCGGCATGCAATATGGACACATGCTCCACTATGTTCTTAGTAGCCTTATTTATAATAGCCAGAAGCTGGAAAGAACCCAGATGTCCCTCAATGGAAGAATGGATACAGAAAATGAGGTATATTTACACAATGGAATACTCTCAGCAATAAAAACCAATGAATTCATGAAATTCTTAGGCAAATGGTTGGATCTGGAAAATATCATCCTAAGTGAGGTAACCTAATCACAAAAGAATACACATGGAATGCAGTCACTGATAAGTGGATATTAATTAGCCCAGAAGCTCTGAATACTCAAGACAAAAATAACATATGAAATGATTCCCAAGAAGAAGGGAGGAGAGGTTCCTGGTCCTGGAAAGGCTTGATCCAGCATTATAGGGGAGTACCAGGACAGAGAAAGGGGAGGGGGTGATTGGGGAATGGGTGAAGGGAAGAGGGCTTATGGGACTTATGGGGAGAGGGGAACCCGGAAAGGTGAAAGCATTTGGAATGCAAACAAAGAATATAGAAAATTTACAAAAGGAAAAAAGGAATTTATCGAATATATATTCTATATAACTATAAATGTATGATAGTCAAAAAATAAAAAATATGGAAAGAAAGAAAGAAAGAAAGAAAGAAAGAAAGAAAGAAAGAAAGAAAGAAAGAAAGAAAGAAAGAGAAAGAAAAAATAAGGAAGGAAGGAAGGAAGGAAGGAAAGAAAGAAAGAAAGAAAGAAAGAAAGAAAGAAAGAAAGAAAGAAAGAAAGAAAGAAAGAAAGAAAGAAAGAAAGAAAGATGGAAAGAAAGATGGAAAGAAAGAAAGAAAAGAGTTGGAAGTAACCAAGAGTCTTACAGAAGGGAGATGTGGAGACTATAGAAACAGGGAAATCCCTGAAGGAAGAGGAAGGTGTGAGCCTGTAGTTGCCCCCCAGCACCAGCTAGGGAGCTTAACAGGTTGATCCCAGGAAGGAAGACAAACAACCCCAGGTCCTCAGGGGAGTTTATGCCAGCTGGAGTGAGGGATTTTGAGTGAGGGTTGAAGAACTCTGAGGTGTGTGAAGATCCAATAAATCTTTCTCAGGGATGAGATGTCACCATTTTACCATTAAAGACACATTAACAGAAAGGTAAAAATACGAGGACTACTATTGTTGAGTGTAATCTTTCTGCCTATGGCATGCACCTTATGCTAAGGGACATTCTGGAAGGTGTATGCTAGAATGTATCATGCAAATAGGGGAGAAAAAAATACCTGAAGAGGTACTCAAGCTTTCAGGAATACATGTTGACCTTATTCTGACTAGAATTTGCTCCAAGTTCATCAAAGATACCAACTCATCTATTCCTATTACAAATAGGGAGAAAGACACCCATTAACTTTTATAGCTGAATAAATTAAAGTACAAAGTAAACAGGAGACTGGTTCAACATCATACAGCCAGTGAGTGATGTCGAATGATCACAATCAGTATTTGAACCTGATCAATGCAGTTCCGGGATCCATTCTAAGGTATGAACTCACTTGCTGTGATTAGAATACAAAATTTTGACATTCTAAAGGTGTATAAAAATAAGTTATGGGCTATCCTGACTGAAGTATACATCAGGCATCTTTGATTACACAAATTTGTTCTGTGCTAAACACTGATTTATAATACAATGTCTGCTTCAAAAGATGTTAAAAATAGTTTAGACATGTTTAGCACTAACTTGACTTAGTGGGTAATTAAACACAATCAAGCAAGAAGTTGGGAGAGTGTACTAGTTTACTTTTCCATTGCTGTAATAAATTATTGACTCAAAACAGCATAAGGAAGGAAAGTGTTTATTTCAGATTACAGCTCCCATCAAAGAGGGAAGTCGGCAGGAACTGAAGCAGAGACCATGTTAGTGCTATTCTGGACAAGCTTGCCCTGTTTGCACACTCAGCCTGCTTTCTCAAAAAAAAAAACCAAAAAACCAAAAAACAAAAAACAAAAACAAAAACAAAAACAAAAAACAAAAAACAAAAAACAAAAAACAAAAACAAAAACAAATGACACCTGAACAAGGAATTCTCCACCCATGGTAGACAGGTCTATCCCTTATCAATGTCCCACATTCATATACAGGATAACCTGATTAGAATAACTCTTTTACTGAGGTTTTCTATTCAGAAACGACCCTAAGTTGTGTGAAGTTGCTTAAAACTAACCATTATGGTAGGGGAAATTTTGGAATAAGACTGGGGATTCTGGAGGGAGAGGTTTCATGTATATATACATATATATACACATAAACATATATATGTATATATATGAATATATATGGATACTTAATTCTATAAATTTATGATAGTCAAAAATAAAAAAATTAAAATACTTGTAGCATTTTCATTTATTATTATTTATTATTTTACTTATTCACTTTAGCCGGGCCGTGGTGGTGCACGCCTGTAATCCCAGCACTCTGGGAGGCAGAGGCAGGCGGATTTCTGAGTTCGAGGCCAGCCTGGTACTTACTCACTTTATATCCTACTCACTGCTCCCTTCCTGGTCACTCCCTTTCCCCGATCCTTCTTCCAACCCCCGATCCCTATCCTCCTGGGTATCTCCACACCCTAGTACCCTTGTACAACAAGGCAGCCCAGCTAGACAAACACATCCCATCGACAGGCAAGAGCTTTTGGGATAGCCCCTGCTTCAGTTGTTCAGGACCCACATGAAGAGCAAGCTGCACATCGGCTACATATATGTGGAGAGGCCTAGGTCCAGCCCCTGTATGTTCAACCATGGTGTTTCCATCTTGGAGAGCCCCAAGGATCCAGGTTAGCTGACACTGTTGATCTTCCTGTGGAGTTCCTATCCCCTCAGAGGCTGCAATCCTTCCCCCTGTTCTTCCATAAGTGTTCCAAAGCTCCATCCACAGTTTGGCTGTGAGGGTCTTCATGTGTTTGAGTTAACTGCTGGGTGGAGCCTCTTAGAGGACAGCCACACTAGATTTCTGTCTTCAAACTTAATAGAGAACCATTAATGGTGTCAGCGATTGGTGCTTGCCCATGGGATGGGTCTCTAATTTGTCCAGTTGCTGGGTGGTCATTCCCTCGGACTCTGCTTCATTCCCCATCCCTTCATTTCTTGCAGGCACAATAAATAAATTTTTGGTTAAATTTTTGTAGGTGGCTTGGTGTTCCTATTGTTCCATTGGGGTTCCTGTTTGGATATGGGAGGTGGCCTCTTCAGGTTCAATATCTCCATTGCTACGAGTCACAGTTAAGGATATGCCCATTGATTCTTTGGCACCTCCCTCATCTCTGTTTCCTTCTGGAGATGTGTCCCTCCCTGCCTCCATTAGCTGAAGATTTCCATTTAAACTCATGGCCATCTGGCTATTCCTCCTGTCCCTCCCCACATATGATTTTGAAACCACCCATTCCCCTCCCCACTACTCTCCCACCCAGTTTCCTTCCTCCATCAGCCTCTTTATAATTATTTTGTCTCCCTTCTAAGTGTGATTCAAGCATTCTTGCTTGTATCATTCTTCTTGTTTAACTCCTTTAGGTCTATAGAGTATAGCATGGGTATCCTGTATTTTGTAGCTAATATCCACTTAAAAGAGAGTATATACCATGCAAGTCCTTTTGGGACTAGATGACCTCACTCAGGATGATATTCTCAAAATCCATTCATTTGCCTGAAAAATTAATGATGTCTTTGCTTTTAATAGCTTAATAGTATTCCATTGTGCAGATATACAGCATTTTCTTTATCCATTCTACAGTTGAGGTTATTTCCAGTTTCTAGCTGCTACAAATAAAGCTGCTATTCAAATAGTTGAGCAAATACCTTTGTGGTATGATAGAATATCTTTTGGGTATATGCCCAGGAGTGGTATAGCTGCATGTTGAGGTAGAACTAGTGTCAGTTTTCTAAGAAATTACCAAATTTATTTCCTAAGTGATTGTGCAAGTTTGCACTCCCACCAGCAAGGCAGAGTGTTCCTCTTGCTCACATCCTCACCAGCATGTGCTATCACTTGAATTTTTATCTTAGCCATTCTGATAAGCTAAGATGAGTGAGATGGAATTTCAGTGTTGTGTTGATTTGAATCTTCCTGATGACTAAAGACTGAAAATGTTTTTAAGTGCTTCTTGGGCATTCAAGATTTCTCTGCTAAGGTTCTCTCTTTAACTCTGTGCCATACTTTTTTAATTGAGTTATTGGGTTGTTGGTGTTTACCTTCCTCAATTCTTTATAAATTTTTGATATTATTCCTCAATCAGATGTAAGGTTGGTGAAGACCCTTTCCCAATTTGTAGGCTGCTATTTGTCCTGTTGATAGTGTCCTTTGCTTTCCAGAAGCTTTTAAGTTTCATGAGGTCCTATTTATCTATTGTTTACCTTTGACCTGAGCCATTCAGTGTTCTGTTCAGGAAATTGTCTCCTGTATCAAATGCATTCAAGTGTATCTCTTCTGTAAGATTTAGTGTATCCAGTTTTTTTGTTGAGGTCCTTGATTTACTTGGACTTGAGTTTTGGACAGGATGATAAATATGGAACTATTTTCATTCTTCTACATGTAGACATCCAGTTAGAATGGTATTTGTGGAAGATGCTTTTTTTTCCCCATTGTATGGTTTTGGCTTATTTATTTTTTTTAAAAAATCAAGTGTCCATAGTTGTATAGGTTTATTTCTAAGTCTTTGATTCAATTCCATTGATCAATGTGCCTATTTCTAAACCAATACAGTTTTAATCGCTGTTGCCCAGGAGTACAACTTGAGATCAGGGATGGTGATTCTTCCTGAACATCTGTAATTGTTCAGGGCTGTTTTAGCTAACCTGGGGTTTTGTTTGTTTGTTTCCATTTGAAGTTGAGAATTGCTCTTGCAAGGTCTATGAACATTTGTGTTGGAATTTTGATGAGGATTACATTGAATCAGTAGATGGCCATTTTTATTATATATGACTAATATTACATGGATAATTTCTGGTGTAAGGTATAATGTTTCCTTGGATTCCACTCTCAATTCCCCCCTAAAGCTCTCCAGTTCTCTAAAGACTACACAATAGCAAGCATTTGTCTTGTATTGAGAATTCCCTGGCGAGTCCCAGCATCAGAATCTATAGCTTCCTCTATTCTATTTGCTATCAGTAATATTCTAAATTCCCACATGCCTTTTCCTGAGGTCAGTGGGTTTGTGGTGTTTATTTTCTTTGAATTTTTTGATGTAGAAATTTGTCATGTTGCCCAGGCTAAATATTAACCACTTGGGCACAAGCAATCCTCTTGCCTCTGCCTCTCAAGTAGCTGGGAAACTAGGAGCATAACACCACATTCTCGTGGCAGTAATGTGCAGAACCCACAGTAGCAATAAGGCTTTTATTACGAATGTATTAGGCAGCAGAGATAACCAAATCTGAGAAAGAAAATAAAAGGAAGGAAGCACCTCAACTGAGAGTAGGGAAACTAATTACATGCTTAATATTTGCACTTTACATGTAAATTCTCTTTGTCCTTAACTATGGCTCCTTGATAAAGTGCCTGTAAAACTAGTTGGCAGAAGTTTCCATAAGACACTGGGGAAAACCTAGAAATGCATGGTGGGATAACAAAAGAGCTATACTGGATACAATGAGAGGGATTGGAACTACCAGGATCTCTATTGCCTCTAAAATTTTCTTTGAAATGGTTGACATCTTCAGTAAGACTCCATGGGGTTATCACCACTAATCTTTCTATTTCCTTCAGCACTTTTTCTTGTTGGTATCACAAACAATAACTTTCTTTCTGCATTCCTCCAGTGTCTCTTCTTCATCTACAGAGTCATATTTCTATTGAGTTATTACCAGACCTCAGTTACCACATGCAGTAAATGCTTGTTGAAACCTCTGCAAGAGATCATCTCTAACCATGAACACCCAACAATCCCTTGTTTGTCTACCTCCCAGTTCTTTAAGGGAGCTGTCCTCATAGTGATGTCTGAGCTAAACTGCCTTAACAGGCATCCATAGCAAACCTGTCTTTGTATGTACCTTCTCCTACCATTGTGATCTCACTACAGTCATTATTTTACTTCACTCAGGATTCATCTTGAAGTAATGGACTTCCTTTGTTTATTTTGCATTTTAACCTTTCCTACTTGTATCCAGCTTCTCAAGGACTCACACGTGTTTTTAATAGAAACGCTGCATTTAATTTTCTTTTTATTAAATTAATTTTACTTGAATAGAATTGAATTTTCATGAGATCTAAAGATTAAAATACAGTTCCTGCAAACAGGATAGCTTCTTACAAAAGTGCCTCGACTCATTATGTCTGATATATGAGATGTATTAGGGAGTCTTGCACAAAATATATGAGCCTTTTCCATTTTCAAACCGATTGCAACTTTTGTTCGTCTCTTCTCTGCCCTTCACTGAAGAAATCCTATTAGCACAAACTTGGGAAATAGGTCATATAGAGTGTGGTCTGTCCTTTCATTGTTTTACACTCACGGCATTGGTTAGAATTCCTTCTTGAAAACAGTTTGAGTAAGTTTTGACTTTTCTGCATGGTTAGGATTTTTAAGTAGTTGTAGATATTAGTAAGTAGAGGAATCATGATCTATTATGTTCTGCCTCAATACCTCGCCAACAGTTGGATGTTGACCTCTGTCCATCAAATAAGCATATAGTGACCAAGCCATGTTACAAATGTGTGTACCAGCCTTTCTTTTCTTCTGGGAAGTTCCTATACTGTCATTGGACCCCTTAACTCATATTTGGAAATGAAAAACTAAATTTCAGGTATGATATGTACACAACATCTTGATAGTAGCCACAGCCATGAGTCTTGAGATCATCCAGCAAGTGGCAACGTCTTAGGTAATTTGAATTGAAATGAAATGTCAAGGATGCATATAAGAAGTCACAGTCTTGTATTCCTCTCCCTCTCCCTCTCTCCCTTTCTCCCTCTCTTCCTCTTTCCCTCTTTCTCCCCCCCTCTTCCATTCTCCCCCTCCCACTCTCCCTCTCTCCCATCTCTTTCCCATCCCTTTGGCTCCCTCTCTTTGACTCCCTCTCTTCCTCCCCTGCCTCTGTCTGTGTGTCTTCCTGTACTAGAATTTACTGCAGGGTTTGTTTTCTCTAACTCAGCCATTTTTTTGTCCCTTTATTATTTTATTCTTGTGTTTAATAAGGAAATATTTGTACATGAGTAGAGGAAGGAAAAACATTCACCATTCTGGTAAACAAACTAGATCTAACTTTCCATAAATAGATTTTTAAAAAAAAATCATATATTGCAGTTTGATCAGAATATTTGAAACGATAAATAACTGGAATCTAATTATTATTTTACTCATGTTACATTTTATTTGACATAAAAAGACTGCCCACATTTACAAGGAAATATGATGTCTTGATTCACATATATACTGACAATGATCAAATTGAGATCAGTAGATCCTGTTTCTTTTAACCAATGCCTCATAATTGACTATACTACCAAACAATGTTAAATATGATGGGTTTTCTTTGATAATGGTGAGACTCAATGATAATAGAGGCTTGTCCTGTGTGTTTTGTTTCCTTTCAAATCTTCTAGAACTTTAAAGTCCAAAATGTATTTCAAGTGTCTTATAACTTGGTAAAGATGACTGAAAAACTAACTCAATTAGCCATAAAGGTCCCCCCTCTTCCTCCTCCTTCCTCTTCCATTCCCTTCCCTTTACCCCTTTATCTCCATCCCTCCCTCTTATTCATGTACCATACTTTCCTTCTGTCTTAATTTCTATCATTGTTTCCAAACTTTACATGCTTCATTTGGGGCCCCAGGTTAAAACTCTCCAGAATGCAAAAGCGGAGTCTGCCATGCCCTTACATTTTCTAGTCATCAAAACTCTTAGAATTTTGTGCTCATCTGATCAATGTTCCCATAGAATAAGCCCTGACACAACATGGGCTCCATACTTAAGTTTTTCATGTTTCAAATTAACTAATGATCAAGGGCCCTGTGGTGAGTTCTCCAATGGCAATTGAACCAGTATAGAGACTCATCTGCAGCTTCTCTTAATCCAAATACTTGTGGACTGATATCACATTATCTATTTCATAGGACCAGTCCAGATGAAGTATAGTAGCCATAGAGAGGTTCCCTGAGGTCCTTAGACATCTGATTACTGCTCCTATTTGGAAACCTTACTATATGCCCTGGGAGTGCTTCTAGGGCTTTTAAAACTCAAACTAAGTGTTTTCCTCCTTTACCTTCTGATAAAATTGACCTAGTTTTGCAAATAAGCAACTTCCTAATTATAAGTGGGGAGACTAAAGACCTTTGGTTTGATTCATCTTTGGTTTAGTGTTACAAGTATGTGTAATTCTTTTGTAAAGTATTGTGGACTTATCATAAATTAATAAGTGGGTAAGTGAATAAGAAATCCCTCTAAGTCAAATCATCTCTCTTCTGGAATTGAACTAGTCACCATGTGACAAGATTCTTAGAAGCCATATTGCTTAGAAAGGAGGTTATAGGAAAAACACTCTTAATGTATTCCTGAACCTTTCTTCTGCTGAGAATCTCTGGGAAGCACAGCCTTTAGTGACTCTAAGCTCTCCAAAAATTCAACCCTTTCTTTTCCTGCTATTTATTCTGAGGTTTTATTTTACTGGAAGCTTTCCAGTTTTGATCTGAAAACGTGTCTATTTTTCATAATCTCTATTTTTTTCTAGGCAAGAATAAAGGTAGAAAATAGTTTTGAGACTGGCTCTTTTGCATTGCTCTAAAACGTGCTTGAATACTGACAGTGCTTTTATTCACATCATGCTTCCTAAACCTCATCAGTCAAGTGAAAGAATGCAGTTCGTGGTGTTTGAATGGTCTACCTGGAACTTCTTAGATTCATAGGACCGTTAGATATATTTTCTGGTTTTGATGTTACCACAATGATAGTCTTGAGGATTTTCCTGGCAGTAGAACTCCCAAAGCCCCTGCTCTCAACTTTTAACAACTTCTCTCCATTCTCTCTATTCTTTGAGAAGCTGTTCTTTTGGTATGATGTAATGCCTTTCTATATATTCACTCCACTTTTAGATATCAACTGCTACAGGACCAGAGCTGAGACTATGTCTCTCTCTATATAAACAGAAACTGTGCTTCAGCATGGACCTTAAAGATGATATAAACTGTCTTCTATATCTCATCTGTTATCATTCCTATGTCTCTGACACCCAATCACTGATGATAATGTTGAATGAGATAATAAATCACAGCTTCAATTTCAGAAAGCATATTTTTGATATTGTTTCCATGTTGTTTAAAACTATCATTCTAAGTTCAATGTTCAAATAATTCCATGTCAGCAGAATGAAGCATCTCCAGAAAATGAGACTCGATCATTTAAAACTAATTGATAATAAAAAAAGCTCAGCTCAGCATAAATAAGTGAAAAGTCTCAGAAGAAAATACTTATGCTTATATGACATAAAAAAAAGCATGGCCACCCTACATGTTACTTTTGTGCATGAGTGAAACTTACCTTTAAGATTATAGCTGCCATAAAAGGGTAAAGGAAAACAGAATCCATATATTCAATACAATAATTAGTCAGCATTGTGAATAAGGTGTTTGCCAAGCAACTCTGATGGAAATGGGAAAACAATTAAAGAAACCTCTTTTGCCATACTTTTATCAAATCCAAGAGGAGATTAAGTTATGATAACCTTGCATAAGTTGGCCTTGAGGAGCTGACTCTTATAAATAGGAACTAATATTTACCTAAATAATTATAAATGAATATAAAAATAAAAAATGTAATATTATTTTAAAATGTATGTGTATATATACTTTATGAATTATAGCACAAATTTTAAAAATGATTTTTTGAGTGTCTCCAGAGGAAGATCCTATCTTCTCTCTGAATTTTTGTATCACCATTAACCTGGAAACTCTACATCAATAGAACCTATCATACTTCTTTGGAATCAATTCTCTGTCTATGGCTCCTGCTGTATATAGTCTAGAAAAGTCATGACATTTTATTTGCAGTCCCAGCTCCAGTGTTTTGGACAAGAAGCGGCGTATAGTAGATACAAATAGCATCTGGTAAAGGTAAGAAATGTCTTTCTTAAGACTGGAGGAGCTGAAGGGGTTTACAGCCTCATGAGAAGAACAACAATGACACCCAGGTGCCCCAGGGCTCCATCAATTATGGAGTACACACAGTTCCAGCTAAAATTGTGGCAGAGGAATGCCTTGTTGGACATTAGTGGGAGGAGAGGGGTCCTTGGTCCTGTGAAGGCTCAATAGATGCCCCAACAAAGGAAAATCGAGGGGGGGGGAGGTGGGAGTTGGTCAGGTGGAGGGGCATATACTTGGAGGAGGGGGGAGGAGGAGGGGTTGAGAGTTTTCGGGGGAAAAAACAGGAAAGGTTTTATCATTTGAAATGTAAATGAAGATTATATTCATAAAAAAGACACATTTCTTTTTCTTAATGCAATGTTGAGATAATCAAATTTGTAGTGAAAATTTTCTTAGAAAACATATTTCTCAAAGGGGCTCACAATTATGAGATAGATGTATTGTGTCCTAAAACCTTGCAGTCCCATCGTCTATGCCTAACATTGATTTTTTTCTGAGTTACTTCTGTTTTTTTTTCTTTCAAGGAAAAACACTTCTGATTCACTTTGTATAGAGAGTTATATCAACAAAACTGTCTTCTTTGGTTTGTGGTACATTGGAGATCTTATAGGCATAGGAACAGGAATATATATGCATTGAAAACTAAGTCTCATGAAATCTGCCTTTCTTAAAACTGTTATGCTCTTTAGCATTCACTACCCTAGCTACTGCATTTTATTTAGTATATTAATATTGGTTTTATCTACTTGACATTCAACAGGTTCATTGCATACAGATACAGAACAATGTCTGGCTGCTTTGAATTTTTTTGGTTATATGTAAACACAGTTTTATTCAGGGAAGGGATTGTAGATTTAGACATTCCCATTAGAAAGGGTTCTCTAGAGTCTCAGAACTTATGGAATGTTTCTATACAAGAAGGGAATTTATTGTAACTGCTTATGGTGTGTAGTCCAACTAACAACAATGAGCAGCTGGAAATGGGAAGTCCAAAAATCCAGTAGTTGCTTAGACAATGAGGCAGGTTGTTTCATCTGGTCTTCTGTAGAAGCTTGCATTTACATACCACTACAACTGTTGAAACTTAGCTTTGAATTTTTTTAATGTAAGATGGATAGGGAGGAAGAAAGAGAGGAAGCGGGGGTGGAACTGATTTTCCATTCAACATTTCATATTCAGCTTTTCACAACATAACTGATCTCATACTTGAATTTATAAATATGCAAACCTGTAAAACATAATACATTCATGGCTGAGAGAAATCACAAATAATACTGAATAATGCCTCTTAATTTTCTCTTTACATCTTGGTCAGGATTAGCACTAAATGACAGGATACTAGGGATGTCTTATTCAAGAAGTAGGTCAAGACTTCCTGCTTTAACATGAGATGTACATCATGTTCAGCTGGACTGTCTTTTGTCCAAGAATGACAAACATTCTGTCTCTTGCTTAGGAGTAAAGTCTGAGGATTGAGGTATTATAAAACACGAAAAATTAGAAAACCATTTAGAATAGTCAGTAGTATAAAATCAAGTTGTTTGTGAAAAGCAAAATAAATTTCTGTTTCCTCTAGTGGTTTATTTCCTCATTCACCTAGAATTAAACTTATATAAATCTAAGTTTCAGCAAAGGCTAAGTAAGCTAATATATTAGTCCTCTGGTTCTCCTCGTTTAAAGGGAGGAGGAGTTCTGCCCCATATTTAAGTAATGACCTGAATTAAAGAGACAGTTAAAATTGTGTGCAGTTTTAAAAAGCTATAGTGGCTGACAGGCAAGCTTTGTGATAGGATAAAGATAAATATGGTGTGCTGAGTGTGATGCCCACCAGTTCACCTACTGAATTCCAGAAACCAACTTGGCCACATGTGGAGACAGAAAGACCTTCATGGAGGCAACGAAAGAGTGAGGTGATAAAAATGGATTCCTAAATGGCATAAGCTATGCCCATGTAAGAAGAGGAAGAAACTGGGAATCTGAAAAGCCCCTCATCTCCTCCTTCTCTCCTGCACTTTGTCTCTTCTCTTCTCTTCTCTCCTCTCCTCTCCTCTCCTCTCCTCTCCTCTCCTCTCCTCCCCTCCCCTCCCCTCCCCTCCCCTCCCCTCCCCTCTCCTCTCCTCCCCTCCCCTCCCCTCCCTTCCCCTTGCCTCCCCTCCCCTCTCCTCTCTCCCCTTCCCTCCCCTCCCCTTTGGGAGGCCTATCCAGTGAATACTGCAGCACCAAGTTTCTTGCTCATAGCCTTTTTATACCCCTCAGTGCCCTGGGAAGTAAAAATCACAAACTAGCAGAATCAGTAGCTGATATACCTAGGACATCTATTCCCATCAGGAAGCCTCCCTGTTCCTTCTTCCAATGTTACTAGAACATTCAGCCCCTCCCCTTGAGCTTCAAGGAGATTTCCTCTTACTGTTCCACACATATATAGGCCAGAAAATCTGCCTGCTGGCAGAACATCAGCCAGGCGAGCAAACCCTGACCTCTTTTGACCTGCCTAAAAGGTAGATATTCACAGAAGCAGGCAAAATGCTTCCCGACAAGTTAGTCAGTGCCCAGTATTACCACTATGCCACTGAAATCCCCATACAAAAGGAATGTGGAAATAGTGGGGAAAATCTCCATCTTGATGTCTGGGAAAGGATACTTTTAGAATTAATATTAAATAACCATGCTTAAAGTATTCAAAAGGCATTTGTTAGAAAATGTCAGTAGGTATCATTTTCATTCATTAGACCTGTAGGTATCAAAACATTTGGTCACAGCTCAATAACAATTGTTGATTTTCTACACAAACTCTGCCATGGTGAATGAGGCTCAACATACCAGGCAGGGCTATACAGCAGCGTAACTGTCTGTCACCTCTCACAAGAGTCATGCAGATGATATTTTGATACCTTTTGAAATTTTGATAAGCAAATGCCCATTTCTGATCCAGATTATAAAAGAAACAGAAATAGAAAAAAACAATCTGGTGCAAAAGAAACAAGGTCTGCTTTTCTAAATGGCAAGGAGAGGACTCATTACAGAGAGAATTGGTACTGACACAAACATTGTGACAGACTAATAGGTAAGAAGCATCCATTAGTGTTGCTTAAAGCATTGTGCCTTGGAAGCAATGTCAGTTAAAAAGGTCTAACTTAATTTTCTGTGTTTGAATATCTGGTCCAGTGTTGCTTTGGAAGGCTGAAAAGCCTTTAAGAAGTAGAACTTGCCTAGAAGAAATGGGTCAATAGAGGAAGGCCTTGAAGTTTTATAGTTTTGTTCTACTTCCTGTGTATTCTCTTTCTCCTGAATGTAGACACAGTGTCTCCCATGTCAGCATGCCTTTCCAACTATAGAATGTTTAAACCCTTAAAATGTAAACCAGAGTAAAACTCTTCACCCTTAAACTGCTTCCTTTTAGATATTGGATCACAGCCATTATGAAAGTAAACAGTATACGATCATCAGGACCCTCAGAATTTTTTTTTTAAATCTTCCCAGATTTCTTCAGTATTGCCTTCACAAGCACAAAATTTAAAAAATAAACAGTATATAGTCTTGCTTGAACAGGTAGTGGGAAATACTCCTTTGGCAGTCGCACTTCATCAGTCTTGGAGTGAAGCAGAGGCCAGCAGATCTAACAGGCTATATCTGACCCAGTGCATGCTTCAAAATTGAAGTTACAAGGATGCTCACATCCACGTGTTTATGTACTGTAATGGGCTGGCTGCACACACATAGTCAGCACTGAGCAACTGAGGGAAACACTAAGTGGTGTGGTCTGAAAGGACAGAAACACTTGCTCTCTGTCCTTTCCCAGAAAAAGTATGTTGGCCTTAACATTATAGACATAACATCAGAACAGTGAGATCTAAACCACATTACTTTTATCTACAACATGCTTCCAAAATTTGCTTTGAACACATCTCTTTTGAAAGCTGTAAACCTAGAAAAAGGGTAAGTTAGCATGTATATATGGCTGCCTTGAGAATTTCATCTGCAGGATTCAAGAAAAACAAGATAGGATGTTTCTTTGCATCTCTTTCAAGTAAATAATAAATTGCCATTTCCTTATATCACTTTTATTTTTGAGTATAGTCTCTTTTATTTTCAAACAAATACCTACCTATAAATAGTTTATTGCTGTGTATTAATAATTATTATTACTTTTCACATATTTCCTAAAAGGAAAAAAGTCACAAATAACTTGGGCATAATTATTTTATTAAAAACAACATGACACATTTCTAGAGTTTTATTTCTAATTTATATCACTCTCTTTTTAGGTATAGTCTTCTCCACTGCATATTTTATTTATTTTGTTTAGATTTGAGGAATTTAATGTCACACAAGTATTAATTGGCCAAAGAGAACTATTGGAAAAATTTAAATTGATTCTGCCCCTGGAAATAGATGTTGAGTGATCCGCGATTAATGAGCCTCAAAATAGCATTTTAAGTACACTTTTTATAGACTTTAATCATATCTCTCTTTGGGGCTTGGATGTAGGAACACTGAAGTACTGCTATTCTGGGCTAATTATACTGGCCCACCAGAAAGGTTTCCATGGCTTGCCTGACTCTGCTCAGGGCAACAGTAGCAGGTTTGCAACAGAAAAGGTAAAAAGAGATTATGTTGAGACTAATTTTGTCAATATGTAAACAACTCCATCCTGAAAAGTCACTCGAAAGAATATCATTTACAACTTCTCAATTGTGTGTATTTGGCAAACATTTGCAGGCTGTGTCCTGTCTACGTCAGAACCTGGAGCCCCTGAAGAATGGTTATAAACAGTTACCTCTTCTCACACATCAAATGGACAAAGGGCTATTGTTTAAATTCTAAGAAAGCATGATGCTTAATATTAAGGGTTATACTTGTTCTATGCCTAATTAAATACAGTCTCCTAATATGTAAGCGGTTTCAGGGGAGAGACTCAATATCTTGGGAAGCTGTGCCAGCTCTCATGGGCTATCAGTGTGACATTTGGTTTTCTAAAGAAATGAATTACTAGAGTAAATAGCATTCAAATGGCACCCTAGCAGACGCTGGATGGAATACATCTGAAACAGAGGCTCTGAGCCCACATACAACTTTTTGTTCTCTTTCATGAGGAATAGGTAAATTCCTATTCCTAATGTGTGTCGTAGAGTCAAAGTTCACTCTGCCATCTGGTAAACCAGCAGTTCAGTATCTACTTTTACAGAAACAGGAAATGTTCTAGTGTGTGGGAAGAAGTGGAAAGCACAGAACACCAGCACTGATTTACAGTGTTTCTGGCCCAAAAGCTAATATTTCTACGAAAAAAGCTAATATTTCCCTGTTCTTCCCCCAAGCCTCCATAACCCATCTCCAGGGAGTTCTCTGGGGCACTTGCCTTCACATTTATTGCAAGGACATCATGCATTACTTCTTCTAAGAGAAGTCTGCTCAGGTCCTGCCTGTATCTTCTTTGTGTTTTCTGTTTTGTACAGGAAAGGCAGCCAATAAAAATTTGACTTAAAAATTTGAACTGATTAATGTATGCCTCAAACAATGTTGATTTTCCAAGGAAATAAACTACTCATCAAAGTGATATTTTTTATTTGTTTAGGAGTTTTAAAGATCCCTACATTCTGGGGATGTGGAGAAGATCAAATAATCCAGATTTGTTTTTAAGTTAATAGAGTAAAGCTTATAGATAAGAGCTGATGAAAACACCCCCCCATTCATGATTAGTCCACACAGTTTATTAATGTTAGCAGGAAGACTGGATGCGTGAAGTGTCTGATTTTTAAAATGTGATATCTCTGTTGCACAAGAATCCCATGATGTAGGTAATTTATTATGCTCATTTTATTTAAAAAGCAACGAGGATCTGGAAGTCACAGCTAAGCAAGAAATTCCAAATTTAGAGGGAGGTGGACTGCCTATTTTTGTGTATATCTTCTGTACACAACATGTTGTATACACAACATTAGGGAATTAGAAAAATAACTATGAATCCTGTAGACAAATTATTTGCTTATTTTCATTTTACATTAACTTCAGTGTGCATTTAACATAAGATTCCACAAATAATTTTCCTCTAATTGACACTGAAATACATTGTGGATTTGGTCAAAGAGACATGTCAAGTATATTTTAATGTTTGAAGTGTTGACCTATAGTAGCAGTCATAAGATGAGTTCTGATTGGGTTAAGATTAAGAACCCATATTAAAGAATAGCCTGGCAAAGAACTTTCTACACTTAAAGTCAAAAGAATAAACTTTCCTTCAGTAATATACTAAAGGAAAGACTTGTTAATCATGTATAATTATTATACATATATAGTGTTACTCATGGTTTTACTACATGTATTCATATATATGAACATATTGATGGGTTTTGATAATAAAGTGGTTGGTTTACTAATAAAAAAATTACACAAAATCTCTTAAGAATATTCCAAGATATCTTATAAAACATACTTTAAAGCTCTCAAATGTCTCTATCTCTCAAATATCTCTATATCCCAAATTAAAGAGAAGATGGAATTTACAGAGAGAGAAAATCTGTAAGTGAAATTTAAAGATGAATATTTATTAGCTACTTTTCTGTGCTCAAATTGCACATAACAGACTGAAAACCAAACTATCTAGTGTAAAGCTCTCAACTTAAGAAGGAAACATTGTAAACTAAAGCATCTTTCCTATTTTGCTCACATACCTCTAGATCCACCATGCAGCATTTATCATTAGCACATATATCTTAGAACTTCAAAGTTAATAAGTAATGAGAAATAGCAGGGTGTTGTTTGAGGTAATGTTGGGTTTTACTGAACAAAAAAATTTAAAAATAAGTCTTTGGTATTTTTTATTTTATTTATATTATATAGGAATGAATACATACTTGGTTTTATATGGCATTGGCCATAACTACATGTTTTCATACTAGGCAATGTGCTCAAATAGAGAAGTCTATGTTAGCCAGATAATGTTTATTTCTTTTAAGACTTTGTTTCTAGGGAGATCAAACAGGATTGTAAATTGAAGTTTATGCTTTTGGTGGCTTTATGTAAGCTTCCAGTGGAATTTTTTATTGAAATCTAGTATTTGTATGTGTTTATGTTTTAAAATAATTTGAGGTTCTCAAGGTGGTTCTGCTGGTAAAGATGATTTTTACAGAAGCCAGATCATCTGAGTTCAAACCCCAGAAGCCATAGTAGAGGGATGTCACTTTCTCCTGAGGTTTCCCATGATATCTACACATGACTGTGGCATACACACTCCAACACATACATTGTAAATACGCAAGAATAAACACAATGTATAATAAAGCTAATAATTTGATATATTATACTATATAATAACTTAATCGTTATTTCATATCATGAAATTTCCATGTCTCTGTATTTATGATATTCAGGTCCTGGTATGTAGATTATTCTTTAGAAAAATTGTCATTATTTGCTGTAGTCTACAACTATAGCACTTTTCTATATCACACTGAAATTGATTCCTGCTATGTATAGATAACGTAGGGCCTTATCCATGTCTTAATTCTATATTTCTACTAATTTCTGGTCTTACAGATAGGCCTTTCATGTACTTTTTTATATACTGAGAAATAGGAATATTTGGGTCCTGTTTATTTAAACTCTCTCCACATCCATTCTCTCCATCAGCTACTTCCAGGAGGTGAGAAGATTCCATGTATAGTTGGGAACAGTCAGTGTAAAGATGAGCTAAAAGAACAAAGCTGGGGATATCAAAATACCCAATTTGAAAGCACACTTCAAAGCTATAGAAGTATAAGCAGAAAAGCAATGGGCATTCTGTAGGCCAATATGACGGAAGAAGAGCTCTAGAAATTAATCCGTATACGTAGAGTCAACTCTTGTCGACAAGAGCATCAAAAGCAAACAGGCAGAAGGGCATTCTCCTCAATAAATGATGGTGGAGAAATCATATTTGTAGGCAAAAGAACAAAAACGGTCTGTTGCCAGTCAGCACCTTTAAAACTTCACTCAAACAAATCAAAGACCTAAGTATAAACCATAGAACTATGAAGAGCATTAGCAGAAAACAGAGTCAACGCTTCTAGAAACTGACATGAACAAAGGCTTTTAGAATAACCATGTCAGAGCTTAAAACCTGTTTGGCATGCATTTTTTTCTTTTCACCAATATCATTGAAAACCAGGCAAGTTTTCCTTGGCTTTGTTATTATAGAAAATCACTGTAGGATCAAAATGACAGCTGTATTCCTCTGTAGTTACGCAATCATTTTTGATGAACTACATCATAACCTTCTCTACTCTGACATCCCAACAGAGATATCCTCATGCCATCAGGCTGGAGAAGCAGATGATGAGTAACATGCGCCCACATTGAGGACCACCTGCTGTACTGCCAACCCTGGTTGTCCTCTGCTTTCTAGCACTTTATACAAAAGCTGCACACCACAGCCACTGACCATTCACTAACACTAGCTTCTTTCAATTCATACTCTCAAGAAATAATCTTTTTGAACAATTAATACCATTTAAACTCTTTCCTGTGGATATTTATATTTCTTGAGTTAAATGCATTTATACAACACAAAAAAACTACAGAGGCTTCAGCCATTAGAAACAACGAATTCATGAAATTCTTAGGCAAATGGATGGAGCTAGAGAATATCATACTCAGTGAGGTAACCCAGACTCAAAAGGTGAATCATGGTATGCACTCACTAATAAGTGGATATTAACCTAGAAAACTGGAATACCCAAAACATAATCCACACATCAAATGAGGTACAAGAAGAAAGGAGGAGTGGCCCCTGGTTCTGGAAAGACTCAGTGAAACAGTATTCAGCAAAACCAGAACGGGGAAGTGGGAAGGGGTAGATGGGAGGACAGGGGAAGAGAAGGGGGCTTATGGGACTTTCGGGGAGTGGGGGGGCTAGAAAAGGGGAAATCATTTGAAATGTAAATAAATTATATCGAATAAAAAAATTAAAAAAAAATAAAATAAATTTAGAACATTTGGAAAAAAAGAAAACTACAGAGGCTGAGGTTTATGGAACCAATAGTGCAGAGGAAAAAGTGTGTTCATTTTTGTTTTGAGCTTTGTCTAATGACCTTTAATTTTCTGAACCTTATTTAAGCTCAGTGATTTGAAGACATCTTAAACTGCCCAATATTACAATTTATACAATGGGATTTTTAAGACCTGGTGTTGAAGGTACACAGGTAATGATGGGGAAAGATGTGCTTTAAAGAACAAATATTCTGTGTGTACAGGGCTTGCCTGTCCGCAACAGAGCATCAAATGTCTTCCTCTATCTTTCACTATATTGCCTTCAGACAGGGAGTTTCTCTCTCTGACTGAAAGCTTCCCATTCAGACAGATTGGCCAACAAGCTCTCAGGACACCCCTGTATATTTTCCTCAATACTGGAGTTTCAAACCTACACAGCTAAAAACAGAGTTTTAGATGATATCTCTCTAGTTTTCAGTCACATTGTAAAAGACATGAAACTTCCAGGATACACATGTACTAAACCAAAGTAAATTTTCAAGTTCTTGCAAATGTGGAGTGAGGTACACAAGCTGTCTTATTTTTATTGTGTTTTAGACTAATGTTCATGTAGACTTGTGCATACTACTAATATATTCTGACCTATCATATCTATTTATTTCAAAATACATCTTCCACTTTGATCCTGTGCCTGGAGCCAATACAGACCATGTGTATAGAATGTAACCAATTGAAGGACATATTGCATTTGGTTATTTATTCTAATGCATAGCTTTATGACACTTTAAAATATATCTTCTTCAGCCATCCACATAAAGACTTCAGCAGTTTCTAGTGAACCTGAAGGTCTTGCAAAACATTGTCAAGTGAATTTTAGAAATGTGTTGCTTGCTGTAGAATTTGAGAACGTATCACCTGAATAAGTGGTTTGGAAAGGAATTTTATGACTAAACTAACAATAAAGTTATGCTTTCTGGAAGAATAAAACATAAATAAGTAATCATGAAAGCATGTTGTTTTTATCCTTTTGTCCTTACATCATTAGTTACCATTTGAGTCAGTCAGTCAACAAACAAATATGAAAGACATATAAGAACCCTAGATTCATATGCACACAGCCACACACATATACATTTTTCTCAGTTTACAGATAAAAAAGCTCTGTGGATGAGCTCACTGCCTTGTCTATCCTTAGGCAGGAAGCAGGCTTTACCATCAACAAACACCCTTGCAATAACCCATCAGGATAACATATGAACAGACATGCGATCAATGAAGAATGTCACTATACTACAACAGAGAAGATTAGAATGTATTCACATGCAAATTGAAATGGCTTAGTAGGAAGATATAGCAGTGATCAGACACTTCCTCTTGAAAATATTTACTACCACCATTTTAAGTTGAAAACAATTAGAGAGGTTTGTCCTGTAGAACTTTCTAATAGTCCAATCAATTTCGTTGCAATATATTTCTGTTTCAAATAATTACATGGTCAATTAAAATAAATAAGAGGTTTTGCCTCTATCTGATTTTATTCATTGATATTAATAAAAGTCATTCATCTTTGAGATCTGCTTGTAAAGATTAAAGAAGGAACTTTAATAGATGGAACTAGCTAGATGGTCACAGCTAGTACTATAGGTATAGTATAGGCAGATATTTACACAAATATTAGGCAGACATTTAGTTAAAAACAAACTACTAGATATATCTGATACAAATATATAATATTTGAAAAAGAAAGAATTATTAGACTCTATTACTAACAGTGTAGTGTACCTGTCAGAAAAATTCCAGCATTACTTCTTTTGAATATACATAACAAATGAAACAGATCTTCCTTCAACTAAGCTCAAACTGAAAACATTACAGATTATTTAGCTTAGCTGTTTTTTTTTTGATTTGATATTCTAGTCAACTCCCATACCACCTGATTAATCTCCACCTACAGTTTGTTAACTATTGGTTTTTCAAGACATCGACTTAACCTATACATAGTCTAGTTTAGCACTGGGAGATGTTGGCCTTTGCTAGGGAAATTATGAGGGGCCTTACATTGAATCCTTCCAGCTTAAATGGGGAACTGCTTCTCTCTTAACTGTTTACTTAGTTGGTATTTTTTTTTTTTGAAAAAGATAAAGAGAGCCTCCCAAGGAAGGAAGTATGTGAGGTACTTTGTGACTTTCCAGGGAAGAATGAAGTTGAAGTCAACCTGAGTTCACCAAAGACAGGCACCTGGCTGTTTCCTGCCTCCAGAGTCCAAGCAAACAACAGAATATATTTCCAACAGGTGGACAAATAACAAGGAACAGTTTCAAGTTTGAAATAGATAGGAATGTTTGTGAATAAATTATATCATAAACTTTACATTTTTAAATTTCACAAATAAAACTTTTCTTTAAGCAAGGACATCTCTTAATGTTATCGTTTACTTGCATTTAATATTTCCCATATCTAAAATTTTCCATATGATGTTTATTGTTGTGGAATTATCTTACTTCTCACATTCTAAATGAGGGTTTTAATTTAGAATAATGTGTACATTAAGCTACACTGGGCTTTGTGCGATCATTCTGCAAAACTGTCCAAATAGTCTATTTACTGACAATATCTGTGATTCTCAAAAATGAGCCTAGAGATTGGGGTTAATACAATATAATCTCACCTATCTCCAAATGTCACAAAATGCAGAAGAACATTTTACTAAAATTTTGCTTTATTCCAGACATCTTAAAGTAAAGATTTTAAATATCAGAAAATGATGGATTTACTCCTGTTTTCAAAGCAAAGATAGGACCAGACTTTCCCTATACCATGTCAGGACACATGGTCTGTCACATAGAGTAAGTTAAAAGCTATCTTGTGGATTTTAAGTAATTGTCAATGTTTACTTAAAAACCAAAGAAAATGAAGTCCTCCAAGGACTTTATTTCTCTACTGTTCACTCACTGAAAAGGGGGGAGAGAGAGAATCTTATGTTTAAATCTAGAATTTAAATAAAACTACATAGTATGTGAGACTCTACCCTTCACTCTATCCCCACAGCTGAACAAAATGGAACACTTAAGTAAGTTTCCCTGAGTCTCGCACTTACAAAGAGTGGTGTCTTATTTTGGCAACTTATGGTTGGTTTTCATAAGGTGCATGTTCATTTGGTATTTTGCTCATGACAGAATTGCAAGGGGGTGGATAGAAGCATCTTGAAAATTAGTTTTAACCATTTTGATTTTACTACTTTTGTGATCTCTGAAAACATTTCTTGAAACCCAAAACTCTGAGCTTTGCAAAAGAGTTGTAATTTATCCTATAGCTGGGTGCCATGACCTGCAGTTATTGGCATGCTTTCATTTTGGGGTTCAGCCAAATGCAAAGCTTAATCAATAAATAGGTCCTCACAATCTGAATTACTATCAAACATAGATAGGTAGATAGATATATGATAGATAGGTAGATAGATAGATGTGCCTGTGTCTGAGTGTGTGTGTGTGTGTGTGTGTGTTGTGGGAAATATTAAAAAAAAAAAAAAAAGACTGGGAGGCTACTGCCAGCAACTTTCTGCCCCGGCTGCAGTCCCACATACCAGTAACCCTCCATCGGGGTATTCTCAGCTCAGTGGTCTCTCTGGTCCAGAGCTGCCAAAATGTCTGTTCAGGACTCACTAAGTTTCCTTGGTGGGTCACTGCCATGACTGACCCATGCAACATTGGCTTACCTAAAGAGTTTCTAGCCTCTCATATTCTTGTTCCTGGTATCCAGGGTTAGGTCTGTGTTCTTTTAAGTTCAACTTGGTGCCTTTGTACTTACCAACACTACCTAAAACGTCTTTATTTTTTTTTATTCAATATAGTTTTTGTTTACATTTCAAAGGATTTCCCCTTTTCTGACTCCCCACTCCCCGAAAGTCCCATAAGCCCTCTTCCCTCCCCTGTTCCCCCATCCACCCCTTCCCACTTCCCTGTTCTGGTATTGCCCTACACTGCTGCACTGAGCCTTTCCACAACCAGGGGCCTCTCTTTCATTCTTCTTGGACATTATTTGATATGTGGATTACGTCTTGGGTATTCCAAGCTTCTAGGCTAATATCTGCTTATCAGTGAGTGCATGCCATGTGTGCTTGCATGAGTGGTTACCTCACTTAGTATGGTGCTCTCCAGCTCCATTCATTTTTCTATGAATTTCATGAATTCATTGTTTCTAATGGCTGAATAGTACTCCATTGGGTATATATACCACATTTTTTTTATCCATTCCTCCTTTGAGGGACATCTGGGTTCTTTCCAGCTTCTGGCTATTTTAAATTGGTCTGCTGTGAACATAGTGGAGCATGTATCCTTATTATATATTTAAAAATGGGGTACAGAGCTAAACAAAAATTTCACCTGAAGAACTTCGGGTGGCTGAGAAGCATCTTAAAAAATGTTCAACATCATTAGTCTTTAGGGAAATGCAAATCAAAACAACCCTAAGATTTCACCTCACACCAATCAGAATGGCTAGGATTAAAAACTCGGGAGACAGCAGGTATTGGTGAGGATGAGGAGAAAGAGGAACACTCCTCCACTGCTGGTGGGATTGCAAGCTGATACAACCACTTTGGAAATCAGTCTGGTGGTTCCTCAGAAAACTGGGCATGTCACTTCCGGAGGATCCTGCTATACCACTCCTAAGACTTCTTTAGATGGACCATATTTGCTGCTTGTGCTTTCAGAAGTCACAAGGAAATATCAGGAGTAGCACTCTTCAATTTACTTCTACAGAATCTTGGCCTCAGGTTCTTATTTCCGTTATACTGCCTTTCGTTACATAGGCTTTTTTATGAAGTCAATTTTTTCTAAGAGATATGCTTTTCGGTTATTCTGACAATAGGAACAGGTACTGTTATCTTTTCTTTGTAACTGAATTCTATTTTATTCTTATTTATATTATATCACATCTAAGCTTAGACCCACAGATGCCATATGACAACTCTGCCGGAATGAGAAACTGGAAGCCCTCTGGGTTAGCAACTGTTTTTATGTAGATTGAAAAGAACTCTAAACCTGGGCTCGCTCCACTACTCCAATGCCACTGATGTCTGCACATTCTTATCTGGCAACCCTGTCTCTTACACATAAAGGAACAAAACATGCTCATTAACTTAACACATTATTTCATTCTCATAAATGAATTTGAATTAATCAATTTCTACTTTCTTTCTATATGTAGATTGTTACCACATGATATGCAATAAATATCACAAAAATATGCAAGTAATTTAATGGACATTTCAAAATAAAGTAAATTTAAGTACCACAAATTTTGTAGCTAGAATATTCCCTTCTCATTTAGTTAAATGGCCATTAGGATGATGAGGTCTGACATTCACAATAGAGATAATAGACAGACCTGAGACAACTGGCATTATAACCCACACATAGATCCATTCTAATTTACTCTGGTTCTTCATAACCATTAAGCATAGGAACACTGCGTGTCAACACATAAGTTCAATGCCTGAGTATACTTGGTATCAGAGCTTCCAAACACTCCATTCTTTTTCTCGACCTATTATTTTTTAACTTACTCAGCCTCAGAATGATTTATGAGAAAGTAATAAATACTTAATGCCCATTTAATAAATATTCATGGCATTGAATTTCCTACTTCTTTATTTCTGTCTCTTGTCCTTTAGTGCTCTGCATGCATTTCATCAAAATCATTAATCCATTCAGCATACCATCCCTCACCCCCAGCATACTCTTCTACCTACTTGGAAACATAAAACTAGATTGCATCAACCCTAAATTACTTTGTTATCCTTAAATTGCTCCAGTCAGTTTGAAACTAGTACTGATGAAATTTAATCATATCACCTATACATATATAAATAAGAGAGTAATTTAATTATGAGGAGCAAGTGGAATTTGGGTGAGAGTATATTCTTCATACCAAAGCAATGGAGAAATGTTGAATGTGGAATTGAGACTTTGTGGCAACTTCAGTGAGACAAAAAGCCACACATGTTTGCGTGTGCCTGAACTCCTGCCACTTAAGAGGCTGAAGGAGAACAGGGGTCATGAGTTTAGGGTTAGCTTGAGCTAACATTATCAACATTAACATTATAAGCTTCAAGGCATCCTGAGCTACATAGTATATCTCTGCTTTCCCCAAAATAAAAATAAAACAGCAAAAAGAACTAAAATGTAAATAAGCCCTAATGGTCATGTAAATAATCCTAAATAAAATGTGGATCATAAAATAAATGAATAAATCCAAAAAAAAGAAGAGTCAAAAGAAGATTTATTGGGAAAAAATAGTTCGCTGGAAGAGAGAGAAATTTAGGTAAGGGCAATCAGCAGTAAAAAAAAAATAACCAAAATTCATCATATATTTATATGTGTGTGTGAAATTGTTAAAAATTAAAAGAAAAACTTAAATTAACAAATAATCATTTGAATTGTCATTTTGAATAATTAAAATGATAAATATTCAAACGTTATATTTTAGTATGACAATTCTGCAATTACAGGCATGCTCAGCCATTCCCATCATTAAAGCATTGATGAGGAAGAATCTATGGTGGGTTTTGTGGCTAACTGGAATGTAATGCTATCCAAATACAAAGCCATAAAGTTATAACACTCAAAAGTATAATAGTCAAAGAATTTGCAAGGTAAACAAGAATAACTACAGAAAATATTGTGATTATATTTTGAATAGGAAATCAAATTGTAGTAAGGTACTGAAACTTCCAACTCCTTATTCTGATTCAAAACCAAATAGACTTTTCTTAATTTCATAAAAGGCCACATTAGGATTTTGGCCAAAGATTCACAGTTATTATTATACCATTTTATGACATCTTTATTTTACACACTTTCTGTCATTCTTATGTCACAAACAAAAAAAAAAATCTTGGAATGTATGTGACACTATGTCCGGTACTCAACTACAACAATAAAACAACAAATCCCCTCCCCAAAAAAGAAAGAAAGAAAGAAAGAAAAGAAAGAAAAGAAAGAAAGAAAGAAAGAAAGAAAGAAAGAAAGAAAGAAAGAAGGAAGGAAGGAAGGAAGGAAGGAAGGAAGGAAGGAAGGAAGGAAGGAAGGAAAGAAGAAAGAAAGAAAAAAAGAAAGAAAGAAAGAAAGAAAGAAAGAAAGAAAGAAAGAAAGAAAGAAAGAAAGAAAGAAAAGAAAGAAAGAAAGAAGGGAGGGAGGGAGGGAGGGAGGGAGGGAGGGAGGGAGGGAGGAAGGAAGGAAGGAAGGAAAGGAAGGAAGGAAAGAAAGAAGGGAAAGAAAAGAAAAAGGAAATCATATCCCACAGTCAAAATAAAAATGAATCAAGTGACAGTAATTGTAGAAATTAGAAAACTGATAAAAAAAAGTTTGAGAAAATCTAAGTTACTCAGTAAGAAGCTGAGAGGGAAAGGGACAGGGAGAGGGAGAGAGACGACTCAGAGTCAGAGACAGAGACAGAAACAGAGGCAGAGTGAATCACAGAAACAAAAATGAAGGGAAGAGAATCTAAGAAATCAAAATAACAATCATAAAGGTAACATGATCTTCAGAATCAGACTCTAGAGCCATTACTCTCTTTGTCTAAGAGTGAAAGAACTCACATGTTTAAGGAAAAATAAAGGTAAATGACTGACATGCAATAACTGCTAATTTGGTTGATATCCCTGGCAGGCCAGGTCTTTTCTGAAAGTAACCAACAAGGACTGCATCTGGGTGTGGGAGATCCAAGATGACATTGAGGTTGGGGGGGGGGGGGACTGCAGTTGGAAGGTGTTGTAAGAGAAAAGAATAAAAAGGGGAAAGGTCAGTTTTTTCACGAAATTTTAGGCAGCTCTAAGTCAGAACTATCTTTTCCATGGGAATGAGGTAGGATGTACTGAAAATGGGTCCAGAATTACTACTGAAGTTAAGACCTGTTGAGAAACTACTGCTGAAATTTACCTTGGGAAATATAGATTACCATAAAGTCTTGTTCTAGAGATAAAAGCAAGTCAAATAAAAACAATCTCTTTTAAACCAACAAAATAATAACTATTAAGGAGAAGCAGGTACAACTTCCGAACATAACAGTTCTGCCTTTGAGTTGTACTGGTTTAATGGCAGAGGCAGATTGCGTGCCACAAACAAAAAGAGTTCTCAGTGCATAGGAACAGAAGAGCAAACAGCAGAGAAACAGAAACAGAAACAGAAACCAGATGATCCATCCTGACCAAGACTAGAGGAGGTCAGTCTGTGAGAAAACTGGAAACTAAGTATCTGTTACTAAAACTAGCAGAGAGGTCAAAATGTGAGCACATTCACATACTGTAGTATAAGCTGTTCATATGCTTAGACTTTCCAAAGTCTAACAAGAATAAAATAATGTTTCCTCTTAAGTCATATGTAAATGAGGTTGAAACAGAACTTTTACAAGCATACCCGTGGGATAATCATGCACACGTCTCCTTTTAAAGTATTTTTGTTTTGTGTCTCTGATACCTTTGTGCATACTTCACACACTAACCTCCTGACAAGGATACAGATAGCCAGAGAAAAACATTATGTGTACATAAGCACATACTCTTTCACTTTGAGACAATAATGACCTATGCTAAAGTAGATTTCTAACATTCCAAAGTTCAACAATCAGAAGCATTTATAGAAAAGGAACTCATAGAAAGCTGCAATAATTTGCATTGCGATGTTTGACTTTAAAATTAACATGTAGGTTTGTGCACAACTGAAGGAAAAATAAAAGTCTACTTTGAGAATTACAAAGATTAATGAAAACTTTACTGTAGCACATAGAAGTCAAATGTTTTCACTTGCTCTGAAATCAATTTCACTTTCTTTTGCAAACTTTCCACATGAAATATCACTTCATTTTTCTGGTTATGTCATTTTGACATTTGATAGAATGTTACGAGTTGAGATTGTTCCCAATACAGTTGAAATTCTATCAAGAAGAAAAAAACAATAAATGTAAAGGTTTTGAAACTAACATTATTAGTTAAAAGATGAAATAAATACAAAATATTCAATTTTCTAAGCAAGGCAAAAAAAAAGTCCACTATTGTTTATCTGCAGTAGCATGATCAATGTGAGATGAAGTTTCAAGAACACTCATGATGTATATTTTATTTCAAAACTCAAGTTAGCTTGTTTTACAGTGTCTAAGTTAAGTGGTGTCCCTGGTAATAGTTTGATGCCTTTTCCAGTTTGAACTTCGAAATGTCATTTGAGATCACCAGTGGGAAGACCAAATAAAGCTTCTTTCTAACTAGTGAATTCTAAGGTAAAGCTCTTTTTTAATTTTTTCCTTTTTTCAAATAAATGTAAATTAAGATAGGTATGTATTCATTGACATTCTATTATATATTCATGGTTAATTTGGTCGAAATTTATGTTTTTTGTAGTTTTACAGTAGTCTTTCCCCCCAACAGAGTAGATTTGTTTGATATCGTTATTTTATTTTTATTGTGGTTTAGACCCCTTGTGACATTTTATATACCATTTTTTCCTAAGTTGTCATTAAGGGAAGTGGGTCACACAACAGAACATACAGTGACACTAGTTTAAGACTTCAGGACATGCAACACATGCAGCACAGTCTGCTTCCATTGACCCTGAAAATGTTATTCTCAAGATAACCACAGATGGGTCAAAGTGGGAGGGAGGGGAGGGAAGTAAAATGGTAGAAAGTAATACCTTCATAAGAATGAGCAGGCCTTCTTTTCTATTTTTGATTGATGCTTCACTGTAACCTGCCCAACTTTTTCTTGATCACATCATCAGATACCGTGTAACTTAGCAAACCATTTACAGAGTCCTAGTGCGGTGATTTGAATGTGCTTGGCCCAGGAAGTGGCACTATTAGGAGCTGTGGCCTTGTTGGAGTTGGTATGGCCTTGTAGGAGGAAGTGTGTCACTGTGGTGGTGGTCAATGAGACCCTTTTGCTAACCACATGGGAGCCAGTCAGCTCCTAGCCACCTTCCAATGAAAATGCAGAACTCTCAGCTCCTCCTGCACCATGCCTGCCTAGATGCTGCCATGCTCTAACTTTGATGATAACTGAACCTCTGAACTTGGAAGCCAGTTCAATTAAATGTTGTCCTTTATAAGACTTGCCTTGGTCATGGTGTCTGTTCACAGCAGTAATACCCTAAGTAAGACACCTAGCAACATTGGCAGATTAATATGTTTTCCTTAATAGTTTCTCATAAATTTTATTTTGATTATCTAAAGTATATATCATGATATCAGTATGTTTATGTCACACAAACAGTAAAGTACTTGCTAAAGGGAAGCAAGATGATATCCATTATTATTCATTAACCCTTCTTTCCTGTGGCAAATCATTTAGAAAAAAACCCCAAATTTAATATAATACATTGCTGATTCACAATATCCTCTATACTTGTTCCCCTTATTTGCATGCAGTTTGTATCTTTTGTGATGTAGCTACTAGCAATTTTCTCCCTACCTCAACCCTAATTCAAGGAACTAACATTTTTATCTTTATGTCTACATACATGAATTGTTTAGATTATAAATATAAATGAGGTAATATTACAGCATTCTTCCTGGGCCTGTCTCATTTTATTCAGTTTATTTACTACACATCATCTATGATGCACTGAGGGTCATTGCTTTTGTTGGTCTGACACAAAGCTTGTCACAAACACAGAAAGAGGAAATCTCATCTGGGAAATTGACTTGATCAGTTGGTTTGTTGGCATGTACATGGTACAGTTTTTGATTACTGACTGATGTGGGAAGTGCCTGGACACTGCGCACTATGTCATCTCTATGTAGACAGGCTGGTCTGAAGAAGAATGGGACCTTTACCTCTAGCCCAAAGAAGCAAGCTAGTAAACTGAGTTACCCCATGGCCTTTGATAATACTTCCTGTCTCCAGGTTAGAGCCTTAACTTTCCTCAGTAATGTAAAGCTACTTGAAAGCACAAACCTAAAACTCCCTTTCCACTCCAATTTGTTTTTGCTTACGGTGTTTCTCATAACAACTTAACCAAACTAGAACAGGTAGAATCCTTTTTCAAAAAGCTGAATATCCTTTGGTTCAGTTTCACATACTGAACAGGTTGTTCAGCCGTGTTCATTGCAGATTCATCAGATATTTTAAAAGTACTACTATTCATGCTGTTATTTTTTAAACAACATGGATTATTGTACTACCAGTATCCTGAAGTAGATAAGCTTAGCCCTTAAATCTAGCCTAATGTCCTTACCAGTTCGTACCAAAACTAATTCACTGAAGAATTTCATATAAATTCTATGTCAGTCACTCTTACTCTGATTTCTGTACAAGTTTAAGATTTTTGCTAGCTGCATAAAAGTTATGAAATCAATAAGTGGAGATCTTTTTGTCCATCCAAGTCCATGAAGAAAATCAATTTGTAGCTGCAAGTAAAACAACTCTATTGATTTTTCAAGAAACTTGTTTAAGTAACCATGCTATAAGATGTCATTTCACTTAAGATAATCTTGTCATACATAGATTATACATCCTCCCTTTTTAATACGTCCATGTTCTACATTCTTCCAGAAGATTCCATAGAATTCTCATTGGGAAGCCTATTTATGTTGGTAATTATTTGATAGGCTATAACAATAATCTGTATTCAATTCATGAGTTGTGTGTTCTTTGAATGTTGATTTGATTTATTAGTTTATTGTTATTTTAGTCTCTATTGTTTTACTTCTCCTATATGGTGTCAACGCAGAAAAACAATCTCTTACCTTCAAGGGAATAACAGACATTTTATTCTAGAGCTAATTTGAGAAACTGTGGCCAAGGAGCACACATTTAAGTTACCCTAATTTAAATTCTTGGTAGCAACATGGAAGCAGTTTTATGAAGGTTTGTAGTTTCACAGAAGAGAAAAAGTCATAATCAAGGCCAGGTTAAACTACAGTGGTAGGTACATCAGAGCAGTGAATATGGCAAAATGGGGGAGGCCTTATCATAGGTCAAGGTGCTCTTTGATGAGATTCTTAGTAGATCTCAAAACATTTCAAGTATTACCCACAGATGTTAGTTTAGGAAAGAGAGGAGGGCAAGAAATCGTTGCTGTCAAGGCTAAAATTACCCCAACATAAGGCACTTAGACCCTGCAAACTTCCAGTCTATACCTATTACTACAGTATTAATCAGTCAATCATCTCTGTAGACACGGCTTCTTACCGGGAACACATATTAAAATGAACATTGCATTCATGTCATGTGAAAAATATTTAAGTTTTCCAGTTTTCCCATAAAATGTTTTTCTCCCACTTCCATTAGTTTGATCTAGTTTGATTTATATATGGTAATAACTAGCATTATGTGTTCAAGAGTTTATAAGTATTATATTCTTGATATATTGAATCATTCATATATTGTATCTATTAGTCCTTTTATTTTGAAAATATCTTCAGTTGGATATTAAAAATCAACACTCTCTATGTTCTTACAGTCAATAAAAGCATGGGATAACCTTAATTGTTCCTTCATTTTCAGTCTATTTACACACTAGACTCTACATTTCAATTTCCAGCTGGAATTATACAGATGCACCAGATGTTTTTAACTATTCCTCCAATATCCTTTGGATGGACTATGTATGACATTAACGTGATTACAGATCAGGGGAGAGTTATTCTTCTTGTGTTCAGCTGGGTTTTTGCATGCCCTTCCTACTTTGAATTGATGTTTTGTTTTGTGCTTAGTTAATTTTTAGTGAAGCATATGAATTTCTTTCAGCAATTATTTCTGAAAGTCTTTTCTCTATCCCAATTTTTGTTCATTTTTTTTAGTACATATATTCTTTACTTACATTTCAAATGATTTCCCCTTTCCTGGTTCACCCTTCACCAAAAGTCTCATAAGCCCTCTGCCCTCCCCCTGTTCCCCAGTCAACCCACTCCTGCTTCCCTGTCCTGGTATTTCCCTATACTGCTGTATCAAAGATTTCCAGGACCAGGGACCTCTCCTTCCTTCTTCTTCAGCAACATTTAATATGTGAATTATGTCTTGGGTACTCTGAGCTTCTGGGCTAATATCCACTTATCAGTGACTGCATTCAATGTGTGTTCTTTTGTGATTGAGTTACCTCACTTAGGATGATATTTTTCAGTTCCACAATTTGCCAAAGAATTTCATGAATTCATTGTTTTTAACAGCTAAGTAGTATTCCATAGTGTAAATATACCACATTTTCTGTATCCATTCCTCTGTTGGTGGACATCTAGGTTCTTTCAAGATTCTGGCTATTTTAAGTAGGGCTATGAACATAGTGAAGCATGTGTCCTTATTACACACTGGATAAACCTCTGGGTATATGCCCAGGAGTGGTATAACAGGGTCCTCTGGTACTATTATACCCAGTTTTCTGAGAAACCTCCAGACTGATTTCCAAAGTGGTTGTACCAACTTGCAATCCCACAAGCAGTGGAGGAGTGTGCCTCTTTCTCCATGTCCTAGCCAGCACTTGCTGTCTCCTAACATTTTGATCTTAGCCATTCTGAGGTGATATCTCATAGTTGTTTGATTTGCATTTCCCTGATGACTAAGGAGAATAAACATTTCTTTAGGTGCTTTTCAGCCATTCAATAATGAAAATTTTTTGTTTAGCTCTGGACCCCATTTTTAATAGGGTTATTTGGCTCTCTGGAGTCTACCTTCTTGAGTTCTTTGTATATCTTGGATATTAGCCCTCTGTCAGATGTAGGGTTGGTAAAGATCTTTTCCCAATTTGTTGCTTGCCATTTGGACCTATTGAGAGTGCCCTTTGCCTTGCAGAAACTTTGTAATTTTATGAGGTCCCATTTGTCAATTCTAGATCTTAGAGCCTTAAGCTATTGGTGTTCTGTTCAGGAACTTTTCCCCTGTGCCCATGTGCTCAAGGCTCTTTCCCAGTTTCTTTTCTAGTAGTTTCATCCTTCTGCATGCTGACCTCCAGTTGAACCAGCACCATTTGTTGAAGAGGTTATCTTTTATCCACTGGATGGTTTTAGCTCCTTTGTCAAAGATCAAGTGACCATAGATGTGTGGGTTCATTTCTGGGTCTTCAATTCTATTCCATGGATCTACCTGCCTGTCACTGTACCAATCCCATGTAGTTTTTAATACTATTGCTCTGTAGTACTGCTTGAGGTCTGAGATAGTGATTCCCCCAGAAGTTCTTTTACTGTTGAGAATAGTTTTAGCCTTCCTGGGTCTTTTGTTCTTCCAGATGCATTTGAGAATTGCTCTTTCTAATTCTATGAAGAGTTGAGTTGGGGTTTTGATGGGGATTACATTGAATCTGCACATTACTTTTGGCAAAATGACCATTTTTACTATATTAATCCTGCCAATCCACGAACATGGAAGATTTTTCCATCTTCTGAGGTCTTCTTTGATTTCTTTCTTCAAAGACTTGAAGTTCCTGTCATACAGATCTTTCACTTGTTAGGTTAGAGTCACACAAGATATTTTATATTGTTTGTGGCTATTGTGAAGGGTGTCATTTCCCTAATTTCTTTCTCAGCCTGTTTATCCTTTGAGTATAGGAAGGCTATTGATTTTCTTGAGTTCATTTTATATCCGGCCACTTTGCTGAAGTTGTATACCCAAGAGAAGTAGAAGGTAGGAAATCATCAAATTCAGGGCTGAAATCAACCAAGTAGAAACAAAAAAAAACTAATCAATGAATCAACAAAACCAGGAGCTGGTTCCTTGAGAAAATCAACAAGATAGATAAACCTTTAGCCAGACTAATCAGAGGGCACAAAGACAGTATCCAAATTAACAAAATCAGAAATGAAAAGGGAGATATAATCACAGAAACTGAGGAAATTAAAAAAATCATCAGATCCTACTACAAAAGTCTATACTCAACACAGCTGTAAAATCTGGATGAAATGGACAATTTCCTAGACAGATACAAAATACCAAAGTTAAATCAGGATCAGATAGACCATCTAAATGATCTCATAAACCCTAAGGAAAGAGAAGTGGTCAGTGACAGTCTCCCCACCAAAAAAAAAGCACAGGATCAAATGGTTTTAGTGCAGAATTCTATCAGACCTTCAAAGAAGACCTAACACCAATATTCTTCAAACTATTCCACAAAATAGAATCAGAACGAACACTACCCAACTCATTCTATGAAGCCACAATTTCACTGATACCAAAACCACACACAGATCCAATGAAAAAGAGAACTTCTGACCATTTTCCCTTATGAATATCGATGAAAATATACTCAATAAAATTTTTGCCAACGGAATCCAAGAACACATCAAAATGATCATTCACCATGGTCAAGTAGGCTTCATCCCAGGAATGCAGGGATGGTTCAATATATGGAAATCCATCAAGGTAATCCACTATATAATCAACCTCAAAAAAAAAAAAAAAAACCCAAAAAACAAATGGTCATTTCATTAGACGCTGAAGAGGCATTTGACAAAATTCAGCATCCTTTCATGTTAAAGGTCTTGGAAAGAACAGGAATTCAAGGCCCATATCTACACATAGTAAAAGCAATATACAGCAAACCTGTAGCCAACATCAAATTAAATGGAGAGAAACTTGAAGCAATCCCACTAAAATCAGGGACTAGACAAGGCTGATTTATCTCTCCATTCCATATTTATTCAATATAGTACTTGAAGTTCTAGCTAGAGAAATTAGACAACAAAAGGAGGTCAAAGCGATACAAATTGGAAAGGAAGAAGTCAAATTATCACTCTTCGCAGATGATATGATAGTATGCTTAAGTGACAAAAAAAAAAAAAAAAACCCTCCATCAGAGAACTCTCTATCCCATTCTCATCTCCTCAGAGATTCCTGCAATGCTAACTTTCACTTAAATGCTGCTCACACTTCAGTCTGTATAACTCTGTGTCTAAGACCGTCTAACTTCAATTGTCCCACATTCATTCTCCTCAGCTCTTTTCTCCTGGTGGCTCAAATCTAACTTTGAAATCTTCTAGTAAAATCTTCATTTCAGTTATTATGCAGTGAAATTTCTTTGCAGATTTTCTATTTTTATTTGATGTTTTTTGGTTGCTTTAAAAATGCTTTTTAAAAAAATGGACTTTCTCCACAGCTTCCTTCATTTTTCTGAAAGTCTTTAAGAGAGACATTTATCTGTCATCTAGTAATATTTACCTTAGGATTTCTGGGAACTAAGGAGTTTAATTTTCCTTTTAACGGGGTATGCATTTTTATTTTTGTAGTGACATGCCATTTGTTGAATGCCATACATCTGAATCTAATAATGTTTTAACTCTAAAATCAGGATGTTTTCTCTCCCTGGAGATTTTACTTTTGTAATTATTTTTAATCATTGACTTCGAGGATTTGATTTTGCCAAATTCTGTCTATGTACCAGGAAACCCCCTGAGATCCAAACTAAGAAGTGTCTTTTGTCATTTCTGAAATTCTTTCTGGGTTTACATAGGTAGTTTCTAAATATCTTTAAGTATGCAATTGATTTTAAGTATTCTAGCAGTTGATGTTTGGCATTCAAAAAGATGATAGGAAAATACAGTCACTGTTTAAGTCACGTTCTAAAGTACATCATGGGGATAAAGTTTGGAAAGGACACATATTCACAGATAATATGATATTATGCATAAGCAACCAAAAAATTTACATAGGAACTCCTACAGCTGATAACTAGCTTCATTGAAATGTCTGGATAAAAAATTAATTCAAAACACACCAAACAAACAGGTAAATGCAAAAAAGGAGTCCTTTGATATACAAATGACAAATGGGCAGAGAAAGAAAGAAGGGAAACAACAGCCTTCCCAATAGCCACAAATAATGTAAAACATGTTGGGATAACTCTAACCAAGCAAGTAAAAGACCTGAATGTCAAGAACTTCAAGTCTTTGAAGTAAGAAGATATCAGAAGATGAAAAGATTTCCCATGATCATGAATTAGTTGGATTAACACAGTATAAATGGCCATCCAGCCAAAAGCAATCTCCAAATTCAATGCAATTCCCATCAAAATTCCAACACAATTCTTTACAGACCTTGAAAAAAAACAATACTCAACTTCATGTGGTAAAACAAAAAAATACAGCATAGCCAAAGAAATTCTATATAATAAAAGAACTTATGGAGGTATCACTATTCCTGATTTTAAGCTTGACTAAATAAATTAAAATCATATTATATTATCATAAAAAGAGTTAAGTTGGTTGATCAGTGGAATCAAAGACGCTGACATGAGTCCACACAACTATGAACACCTAATTTTTTTCAAAAAAGCCGAATACAATGGAGAATAAAAAGTATCTTCAACAAAGGGTGCTGGTCCAACCAGAAGTTGGCATTGATAAGAATGGAAATAGATCCTGCTCACCCAGCACAAAACTCAACTGCAAGTGGATCATTAAGCCAGGTACACTGAAGGACCCAGCTATACCACTCCTGGGCATATACCTAGAAGATGCTCCAACATGTAATGAGGACACATGCTCCACTATGTTCATAGCAGCCTTATTTATAATAGCCAGAAGCTGGAAAGAACTCAGATGTCCCTCAACAGAGGATGAATACAGAAAATGTGGTACATTTACACAATGGAGTACTACTCAGCTATTAAAAACAATGAATTCATGAAATTCTTAGACAAATGGATGGAGTTAGAAAATATCATCCTGAACAATAAATTCATGAAATTCTTAGACAAATGGATGGAGTTAGAAAATATCATCCTGAGTGTAGTAACCCAATCACAAAAGAACACACATGGTATGCATTCGATGATAAGGGGATATTAGCCCCAAAACCCAAAGTACCCAAGATACAACTCACAGAACACATGGAGCTCAAGGAGAAGGAAGACCAAAGTGTGGATACTTTGATCCTTATTGAAAAGTGGATCAAAATGCCCATGGCTCACAACCAACTAATAGACTGTGCATAGGGTCCCCAATGGAGCAGCTAGAGAAAGGACCCAAGGAGCTGAAGAAGTTTCTAGCCCTGCAGGAGGAACAATAGTATGTACCAACCAGTATCCCCAGAGCTCCCAGGGACTAAACCAGCAACCAAAGAGTACACATGGTGAGAGCCCCATGGCTCCAGCTACATATGCAGCAGAAGATGACCATTTCAGATATCAATGATAGGAGAGGCCACTGGTCCTATGAAGCCTTGAGTCCCCAGAATAGGGGAATTCAAGTCAGGAAATTGGGGGAGGAGGGTAAAGAGGGGGAGAGAGGAGGAAATGGGGGTTTTCAAGGAGTAATGAGGAAAGGGGATACCATTTGAAATGTAAAAAACCAAATATCTTATTAAAAAAAACAGATACATTGAAACTTACAGAAGAGAGAGTACAGAAAGTGGGGAATAGCCTTGAATGAATTAGCACAGAAGAAAACTTCCTTTACAGAACACCAACAGTACAGGGACTAAGATCAATAATTAATAAATGTGACATCATGAAAACAAAACGCTTCTATAAGTCAAAATACTGACAATAGAACAAACCAGCAGCTTACAGAATGGGAAAAGATTTGTACTAACTTCACATCTGACAGAGGGTATACACAAACACACAGACACACACACACACACACATATAATTACAGCAAAAAAATTCACTTTGTAAATCAAGTTGGCAGCTTCTCATAAAATTGGGAAGCAATCTTCCTCAAGACTCAGCTCTTGAAAGTTACTTCTGGAAATATACCCAAAGCACATTCACTCAACTATGTTTATAGACGATTTATTGATTTATTGATAATGGGAGAAACTGAAAATAACCTAGGTGTCCCTCAAACAAAGAATAGATAAAGAAAACATGGTATTTTTACACAATCTAGTGTTACTTAGCTTTTAAAGACAATAACATCATGAAATTTGCAGGCGAATGGATGGAACTAGAAAAAAATGATCATGAATGAGGAAACACAGACCCAAAAGGATATGCATGGTGCATGCTTACTTGTAAGTGGATAATAGCCATAAAGTAAAGGATAACCACTCTCTATAATCCATGAACACAAAGAAGCTAATTAATAAGGAAGGCTGGGGTCGGTGGCGGGGGGGGGGGGGGGTTTAAATCTCACTGACAAGGGAAAATAGAAGAAGCATCACAGGGGGATGGGGAAAAAGACTGGATGGGGGAAGGGAGGGGATAGGAACAGAAGGTATCAGGTGGGGAGAGGACTGAGAAAGAGAGTACTGAGAGAGACAACAGGAATGGGGAGGGGATACATTTCTAGGATGAGCTAGAAACCTTGGGCAATTGAAACATATTTCCTACTCTAGCAAATAGGAAATATGAAACCTGAACTGGCCGTCTCCTGTAACCAAATAAGACTTCCAGTGGAGTGATTGGGACATCAATCAAACTGAAAAACCTTTGACCTACAAATGGTCCTGACTACAAGATGGGCACGGGTAAAGATGGAACAGAAATTGAGGGAATGACCAAGCAATGACTTGTCCATCTTGGAAAGCATGCCATGAGAGAGATCCCAGTCCTGACACTGGTAATGGTATTCTGATAAACTTACAGACTGGAGCCTAGCTTCACTTTCATCAGAGAGGCTTCACCCATCAACTAATGGAAACAAAAGCAGAGACCCACATTAGAGGAAACTTGGGGAGTCCTATGGAAGAAGGGGAGGAAGGAGTCAGAGATCTCAACAACAAAAGAAAACCTATAGAATCACTTAACCTGGATGGATAGGGCACCACAGAAACTGAACAGTGAAGGGGAGAGCACACATGGGATGGACCTAGATCTTTGCACATATGTAACAGCTGGGTAACTTGGTCTTCATGTGGGACTCCTAACTTAAGTGGGAGCAGGGGCTGCCACTAACTTCTGCCTTTGGATCACTTTTTACTTACTGAGCTGCCTTTTCTATCCACAATAGATGTTCCTTCTGCAACATGTTATGGGATGGCTTGCTGATACCCAGGGAGGAGTTCCCCTTTTCTGAAGACAGAGAGAATTAGAACAGATGGGGAGAAAACTGTCAGAAGAATAGGAGGGGGGAGAACCTTCGGTCAGAATAGAAGTAAATACATTAATTAATTTTTGAAATGAAGTATAAGGAATTTTCAACAGAGGAATCTCAATTGGCTCAAAAACACTTAAAGAAATGTTCAGCAATTTAGTTATCATGGAAATACCAGCCTTAACAACTTTGAAATTTCATTTTACACTTGCCAGAATTGATGCGCTCAAAAGCACAAGAGACACTGATATTCCCGATATTCATGAGAGATGAAACTATGCCATGATTCTGAACTAAAACTGAAGCAAGATGCAATTAAGAATGGATGATAGTCAGGTTTAAAAGCATGAGGCATATGCTGTAGGGCCTTTTAAAAAACAAAACCATAGGACTAGCGTATTTCCCATATGACTTTTCTATTTTTCAGAACTACAATTCCCAGCATTCCAGAAAGTTAACTGGTCATTGGGCAGGTGGGGCTTAGAGGTTAACCTTGGTTCTTAGAACATTTTTTGCTGGCAAGAATCTGTAGCAAGGGGACTTTCCATTGTTGTTAGGAATACAAACTCGTATGTCCAGATTGGAAATCAATACAGCAGTTTCTCATAAAATTGGGAATCAATCTACCCCAAGACTAAAGTTATCCTACTCCTGGGCCTATATCCAAAGGATGTTCCAGCCTACCACAAAGACATTTGATCAACTATGTTCATAGCAGCTTTCTTCCTAATAGTCAGAAACTAGAATCAACCTACATCTTTCTCTTATATTTTATGGTTGTGAGCCTAGCCTTTAATGGCTGAGGCATCTCTCCAGCCCAACCTACATGTTTCTCAACCAAATAATAGATTTAAAGAGTATGTGATATATTTACACAATGGAGTACTACTAAGGAGCTTAAAAAAATAACAACATGCAATTTGCAGGTAGATGGATGGAACTAGAAAAGCTCATCCTGAGTGAGGTAACCCAGAACCAGAAAGACAAATGAGGTGTGAACTCACATATCAGTAGATATTATCTATAAAGTAAAAGACAATCGTGCTACAGCCCACAGACCCAGAGAGGCTAAGTCACAAGAGAAGCTCAAGAAAGGATGAAAGGATCTCCCTGGGAAGGGAAAATAAGATAGATTTTCAGATTGACTGGATGCCAGTGAGGATGGGAACAGGAAAGATCAGGTAGTGCATAAGTGGAGAGAGTGCTGGATTTGATGGACATTTCCAGGGGGAGGTAGAAATGTAGTGCAATAGAAACTCCCTGGAATCGATGTGGGTGAGCCTTGCAAAGATGCCTAGTAAAGGGAGGGATAAAGCCTCAACTGGCCGTCTTCTGTAACCGAGCACAGCCTACAGGCGCAGGATTGAGACACAAGCCTCTCAACAAAAGCTTTGACCTACAATTTGTGCTACCTGCAAGAGTTTCTGGAGTAAAAGTGGCACTGAACCAGTTGGAGTGGTCCACACTAACTGGTCCAACTTAAGATCAATACCATAAGAAGGAGTCTACTCCTGACACTTACCGGAGTGCCCAGAGCCCAGATACATAGAATAGAAGAAAACAAAACCAACCAAAAAAAATCAGTGAAATAATTTCTAATGATACTCTGCTATACTCATAGACTGTTGTCTTGCATAATCATCATCAGAAGAACCTCATCCAGCAAATGATAGGAACAGACAGAGAGACCCATAGCATTACTCAGGGAATCCCGAGGAAAATTAAGAGGAAGGTTTGAAGGATCCAGGGCTCAAGGCTATCATAAAAACATGGCCCACAGAATCATCTTATCAGGGCTCATAGGGGTTCCCAGAGACTGAACTGACCATCAGGAAGCCTGAATAGGTCTGACTTAGATCCTCTCCATACATGTTATGATTGTGTTGCTTGGTATTCTTTTGCAACTCCTAACAGTGGGAACAGGGGCTGTCTCTGACACTTTTGCCTGCTTTTGTGACCCTTTTCTTTCTAATAGGCTGGCTTGCCCAGCATTGGGATGAGGGTATGTGTGCCAAGTCCCATCGTAACATGTCATGCCAGGCCTGATCTTTTGTGAAGGGAACTGGAGGTGGAATGGAGGTCGTCAGAGGAAGGAGGAGGGAGGAGGGGACTGGGAGGAGAGGAGGGAAGAGGAAAGATGCACTTCAGTTTGGATGTAATATATGAGAGAAGAATGATTTAAAAAGAAAAAGAAAAGGCATGATATAATGATTATAGTGAATATAACAATCCCGGTGACCATATATTTATTAGCCCTTCTGTTATCAGAAGCAACAGTGAGTGATCAGTACAGAAAACCAAGCACTTGTAGGTTAGGATCTTTTTGGTCTGCCTTTGTTTTCACAAAGTGTCTGTCCAGCATGTCAGAAACACACATAACTATCCACAATGTGGCTCACAACTGAAGGGCTGGGACTGAAATGTATTAAAATTAACTGCAAATTAATGTTAAGTTTTAATCAGTTGCTGCATGTCTTTCAAGAGACCCCGGTATCCAAATCTAGCTATCAGGTAGATACTGGAGTCTCAAGAGATTCCAGTAGCTATCTACCTGGTAGCTGGAGCTATCAGGTAAACTCTAGCAGTATGATTTCTGTGTAGTAAGAATTATCTTCCTAGTGCTCTATCCTCTATCCTATTACACTTATTAATTTCTATATATCAAATAAACACATTAAAATGCAAAAAAGCAGAAAACATAAACAAAGAAGCAATATGTTGTTATAAAAACATAGATAGCATGGGATTTTACATTCCATTCAAAACAGCTTTGATTTGTGAGAGTTTTTAGAAAACAAAGATGATATTTTGCAAATATACTTTATGGCAGTCTTAAAGAAGAAAATGGTGTTTCTGAATTCAGTATATTCAATATTTATTTTTGTTGAAATGATTATTATAATTAAATTATAATTATTTATGTTGTTTTGTTGAAATAATAAAAGTTTCATCTACTCCACAAATACACACATGGAGTGTGTTGGTTTCAGAAATTGAGAACACTGCTCAGTATTTTAATAAATTTAGTAACTTATTTAAGGTATTTGTTGCTATCTGGATTCTGAAATAAAACTATTGAGAATTTCATATTCTGTTAGGTTAAAATCCATTTTTCTATATTTCATATTGGATGGGTTCTTCATTCATGTATATTTTGTACTATCAAAATATTACTTGCTCCAGTTATCCAGCTATTCAAAATCTTGGCATACATCTGCAGAATGCATCAAATATTTGCACTTGTAATGTCCATTCCAATCACATATGAAATAATGAATTATAAAGCTGTCAAGCTTCTGATATTGTTTGTTTGAAACTCTAATTTTATTACTGACAACAAATGATAGTTGTTGTAATGATGTTACACAGTATTTTGTATTTGAGAATGTATCCTTAATGCTGAGGAAGTGCATAAAAGCATTTTGAATGACAGTTGATTTATTCAGGTAGACTTGTATTCCATTAAAGAAAATACATCATTAATTTCACACAATAATTCAGCATTGAGTGAAAGTATTTTATGCATGCTCCTCCTTTTCATTAAAAACATTATTAAGAAGGCATATAATTCATAAGTTATGGTTCAGTAACACAATTTTATCACTTCCTCAAGTACATTCAGAAAAGAAATTAACATTTTTATTATAAATAATCAAATTATTCCTATTGTTACAACTTGGTACCTGTGGTGCTTTAAATGAAAAATATTCCCTAAAGTTACATGTACTTACACACTTGGTCCCCAGTCAGTGATGCAGTTTGGAGAGGTTGTAGAACATCTAGGATGTTCAGCCTTGCTGAGGAAGTGTATCATTAGGGACAAATTCTAAGGGTTCGCTGCCTTGTTTTCTCCTCCTTCTTCCTCTGTTCTTCTGTCACTTTCTGCCTGTTACCAAGCATTCTCTGCCATACAAATTCTCCTTCTGGAATCATAAGAAAAAGTAGAGCCTCCTTTAAGCTGCTATAGTCATAATATTTATCACAGCAACAAAAATCTAGCCAAAACAGTCCCTTTTATCTTTTAAGAAAATGTTTCTTTATTATCCATTAATTTACCATCAGTACAAATGCAAACAGTAAGAACATATTCAAATCACATTTTGTAATAATTATTAGAAATACTTTAACCTCCCAAACAATATATAAAAACCCAAGCCACATGACCACATTACACTGTGTTTCTATTATTATGTTGATTTTGCTATGCTCCAGTCCTAGCATACTCTGCAAACAGGACAATTCTGTAGGTGAAAGGTTTTGTGGCTGGGTTGGTGTCCTGATTACTCCAATTAAGTCCTTGACTGGTTACCCAGTTCAACCCCCAGTCACTCACTCATGACTATGGGTCTTTACTAGAGTTTCCTTTACACAAGGTTTCCAATGGATGACATTTTAGTGTCCAAGTCTATTTGCTGTGAATAGTTATTTTACTGATTGAGCCATCTCCAAAGCTCACACACAGTCTACCCTTTAATTCAGTATAAATTTAAATCTTGAAATGTGGGATTTTGCATGTATTGCTACAAAAAAGATCTATATTGATTATTCAATTAATAGATAATAACCAAATACAATCTAAAATGAAATAAAAATGGTCATATATTTAAGAATTTCTACATGTTTATTCTTCCTGATACTTCTCTAAAATCTGTGCTTAAAATCTGCTGCTTTTCTGTTCGCTTATTAAGGTTATCAGTTAGCTGAACAAAAATGTTAGAGAGGATCTGAGATGGTATGATGGTAAATTGTATTTGACCATTGATAACTCATAAGGGCACAGCAGTCATAGACATTTTCATACAAATAGATAAGGTTTGTGAGCTTATCTCCATATCATCTCCTTGCCTTCCCTTCAGCATCTCTCTCACATCCTACTAAGACCTTTTATTCCCTTGTCATGAAATATATGCATACATGATTTTATGTATCTATACAACATTTTAGGTACCATAACTAAATAAGTTTGTGTCTTCCTGCAACTGGCCTAATTGGATAAATATTATATTTTCTAATTGCTGCAAGATGATATATATAACTTGTTCTTATTTTAATTTTCATAGCATCATAGTTTTCTGTATAGTTATACAGCTAGCAGTAAGCAGCACATTTTTCCTGGTTAGTTTTTTGCCAACTTCACACCTTCTCACTGAAGAGCAACCTCAGCTGAGAAAAATGTGAGCATCAGATTGCCTGTAGGCAAACCAGTTGGGCATTTCTCTGATTAATGATTGTTGTGGAGGACCAGGCCCACTGTGAGTGATGCCATCCCTCATGGACAGGTGGTCCTAGGTAGTATAAGAAAACAGGCTGCAAAAACATAGGAAGCAAGCCAGTTATCAGTGTTGCCCTCATCCTTGACTTCCCTCAATAATGCACTGTAACTTAAAGGGGAAGTGAATCCTTTGGATTCCTTTGACCACGTGATGTTTTAGCACAGCAATAGGAAACAAACTAAAACAACTATAATAGACTGACTTGCTATAATTATAAACAGTAGGACACATAAAATCTTTAGGGTTATAACCCTGAAGAATTTTTTTAGGTATTTTTAATATTTAATTGACATTTTTATATTTATATAATGAACTTTTGTTATTTTCAGTCTCCATTCCCTGTCTTACCCTCTCCCTTCCTTGCTGGAGTCCTTCTTCTCACTAAAACCACCCTCACACATTCTTATCTGCTTCTTGCATGTGGTCTACTGAGGTTTATTATTTTCTCATTTTGGTGATTACAATATAAATACATTTTTCTCCATTCCCTTTTCTCCATCCAAACACTTCCACATAACCATCTTTATTTTTTGTCAAACTTATGGACTATTTTTCATTATTAAAAATGACTTAAATGAGTTAGTATGACAAATGTGTTTAATGACTAGCTATCTCCTTAATGGTAAATATAATTAAAAAGGAAACCCAACTTTTACAATAACCGCCTCAAAGGATAATACAGGATGAATTATTTTGCAACGCAAAACTGTTTTCAAGATTTTAATTTTTCTCATTTTTAACTGAACAGAACACCAATAACATATGCTCTAAGACTCATAAAATTACAAAGTTTCTGTAAGGCAAAGGACACCATCAAGAGGACAAATTGGCAACCAACAAATTGGGAAAAGATCTTCACCAATCCTACATCAGATAGAGGGCTAATATCCAATATATATAAAGAACTCAAGAAGTTAGACTCCAGAAAACCAAACAATCCTATTAAAAAATGGGGTACAGAGTTAAACAAGGAATTCTCACCTGAAGAAATTCGGATGGCGGAGAAGCATCTTAAAAAATGCTCAACTTCATTAATCATTAGGGAAACGCAAATCAAAACAACCCTAAGATTTCATCTTACAGCAGTCAGAATGGCTAAGATTAAAAATTCAGGAGATAGCAGGTGTTGGAGAGGGTGTGGAGAAAGAGGAACACTCCTCCACTGCTGGTGGGGTTGCAAATTGGTACAACCACTCTGGAAATCAGTCTGGCGGTTCCTCCGAAAACTGGGCACCTCACTTCCAGAAGATCCTGCTATACCACCCCTGGGCATATACCCAGAGGATTCCCCACCATGTAATAAGGATACATGCTCTACTATGTTCATAGCAGCCCTATTTATAATTGCCAGATGCTGGAAAGAACCCAGGTATCCCTCAACAGAAGAGTGGATGCAAAAAATGTGGTATATCTACACAATGGAGTACTATTCAGCCATTAGAAACAATGAATTCATGAAATTCTTAGGCAAATGGATGGAGCTAGAGAACATCATACTAAGTGAGGTAACCCAGACTCAAAAGGTGAATCATGGTATGCACTCACTAATAAGTGGTTATTAACCTAGAAAACTGGAATACCCAAAACATAATCCACACATCAAATGAGGTACAAGAAGAAAGGAGGAGTGGCCCCTGGTTCTGGAAAGACTCAGTGAAACAGTATTCAGCAAAACCAGAAAGGGGAAGTGGGAAGGATTGGGTGGGAGGACAGGGGAAGAGAAGGGGGCTTATGGGACTTTTGGGGAGTGGGGGGCTAGAAAAGGGGAAATCATTTGAAATGTAAATAAATTATATCGAATAAAAAAAATAAAAAAAGAATGTTTTTGTGTATTGTCTCCCCCCAAACATTACAGTTATTATTACTGTTACCAATGCTATTGCTTATTCAACACAATGTGAGCATAAAACTCTAAAGGCTCCACATGTTTATATAATCAAATAGAGCTCACGCTAAAGCTCAACTCAAAACATCACTCGTACTGGCTTTCATGGTAATATAACATACTATGTACACTACTGCAAAAAAGAAAATAGTTATCAGTCTCACCCAGCTGCATACCACGGGAACTACTGCAACAGCCTGCCTGTTAGATCTACTGGGGCAGTAGTATATGCACAAATGTTATGGGGTAACAAACACTGTTTACTTGAACATAAAACCTATTAAATGAGCTGGATTAGAAATGGATCTTTCCCGATTCATATTAAGCAAAATCCTGCATAATTGTGTCCCTCAATTTCGGGGTTCTAGTTAATTCCAGATGTAGTCAAGTTGATAACAAATAATAGTCATTACATATAATAAATATATAAATGAAACCTATTGAGTCAATTTTATGTGGATAGCCTTTGTAAGGTTTTGGGGTTGACTATTGGTGTCAGATAACCAGATAGGAGGCCCATCCCTGGGGATAATGAATTCTTTCTCTCTTTGCAGTGATTAGTTGCATGTCATTCTGTGTCTAGAACTGTAGCCCATGAGTTCTCCTCCTTTCACTATAGCTTGTCTACTGATGTTTTCCCTGTTCAGACTGTCTGTGTGATGCCAAATTGTTGAGATTCGTGAAAGGAGCTTTCTGATTTTTTAGAGGTAGAATCGCACAACAAATTTCCTGATTTTCCACTTTCTATAATCTTTCTTCTTCCTCTTGGGTGATGATACCAGAATGTTAGGTGCAATATTTGTGTTGTAGATATACCTACTGGGGCTTGGCAACCCCACCCTGTTGCCATCTGCATTTAAACAAGTTGTTTTCTGTAAGTTTCTTTGCTCCAAATAGAAGCTTCTCTGAGGAGAGTTGAGAGCTATATTTATCTGTGCGTATAAGGATAAGTATTTATAATACACTTACTAATTATTCTGATTTGATATGTGGCAGTAGTAGGCCATCCATCAAGATCCATCCCCTCACTAGGCCCAAGTAGTTGACTAGGGTTCCAGTACCAGAAATGACTACTCTTCTGTTGGAAGGGTCTTAAGTCTAATTGGATTTTGTTTACTACCAAGGTATGAGTACACTATTACATGTTTACGCATATCTTGCCTTTCTAGTCATTGTTGTGGTACATTGGCAACACAGTCTGTTCAGATCACTGGTCACTTTTCTAAATTGGATGGCTCTATTTGTACTGCTGCTAGTCTTAGGGGAGAATGCTTTCAGGTCAGAGCCAGTTCAAATTCTCTTAAGTCATGTGTCCAAATGTTCAGTGTTTTCAAAAATGGGGTTTCGACTTCAACATCTGAAAGGTAACCAAAGACAATGGCAATAGCCTATACTGTTTTAGGAGTGTCTGTACATGCCTATAACCCAGGCACATGGGAGGCAAGTGCAAAAGGATGATGTATTCATCCTCCTCTGTAGTGATTAATGATAGAAGCAGAGACTTCAGCAGGCAGAGAAAAAACAACCAGGCTGAGGTAAGAATAAATCTCCTATCAGCCCAGTCTTATTATGACTGGCACTGGACAAAGACTTCTGTAGTCTTGTCAAGATAATTTTATGTTACCCATATTTAAACAAAGCATAATCTTGGAAAAGGTATTCAGATAGCAATTAACTCAGTCTCAAGTGCACCACAATTTGACATGTTTACATTGAGATTCATTACAATGTGCATCTTGTTTCTTTCCCAAGGATGGATACAACTGAGATAGAGATAGTGACCAAGGTTTAAGGTCTAGGTAGCATTGCTGTGGTAAACATAATGTCTATTGGTGTTAGAATTGGGCTCGCCCTAAGATGAAGTAGATGTTACTTGTGCTGTTGCAGAGCACAGATAATATCACTCATCAGAATGGGATTATGATCTAAAAGCAGTGCTCAAGATTTAAGGGAAAAGAATATTTGGGGGGATAAATAAGTTCTAGGGGATACGCTAGAGTCCTTCTCATCAGACAGCAAAGGATCAACAGGTTGTAAAATTTCATTATCCAGGAAGAGCAGCTGTGCACCCATTCCCTTGAAGAGGTAAGCTGTGTGTTTAGCTTTCTTGCTTTCCTGTGTGCACAAGGTCTTTGTTGCACTCTATCTTCCTCAGCATCACACTGAGTTTAAAACCAGCCTAAGACTGAGTTGCATGGAAAACAGTCTCAAAGAATGGAAGTGAGTGGTGAGAGAAAGCAGACAGGGAGAAAGAAGAAGGAAAAGAGAGAAGAAAGTTGGTGAGAGAAAGGAAGTAAAAAGACTACCTTCACCTAAAACACACTACTTTTATGGATCCACTATAATATGGCAAGTTATAATAATATGCCAAAATAAGTCAAAATAAATAAATGCAAAAAATTCTAAAAATATTGTGAATTGATTACAAATACAGAAATTGTAGGGTTTTGTTAAACTATAGATAGATAGATAGATAGATAGATAGATAGATAGATAGATAGATAGATAGAAATATATAGATATATAGATATGTGAATTCCTATTTGTCTTATATCATTTAACATAATTCTTTTTTAATTATAGTAATTTGCTTGCCTATAATATAAAATATTTTCCTGGATCATGTAATTTCTTGACACTGAAAGATATAGGGATTTATATTTTAGAACCCATTTCAAGAAGCAATAAAGGAACAGGAGTCATTTTGGTATTAAAATGAAATGAGTTAGGTATTATTAATCATATATAGTAGAACTTGAATCTTCATCAAATGTTCTGTTTGAGGTTCTGATCATGTCTAAGATGATTTGTATGAAAAGAAGAAAGATCATTTATTTTAAAGCAAGAGCATTCATGGTAGTGTTTCTGATTAATGATGTCTCAGTTAAAACTAACTCATAATGACAACTGTGGTAAGGACATAAGGATCATAGTCTTCAGTAGCCTCTGACTTCTATATAATATACTCTCCTTAAGGCATATTTTGTTTTCAGCTTGAGATGTTAGTATAATACATAGTTGGCTTCCAAAAGTTTACTCTGGGTTGCAGAATGTTAAATTTTCTAGCACCTGGGCTACAGAAGATCATATTCATATGTTACAGAAGAGATTTCTGCCTAGAACAAGTTTTCTCCAATACCTGTACTTCTAGGTTAGATTACAGAGAAGATCGAGGTAAGTGTGATAAGAATTAAAATATATGAAAGACCATCCAGAAACTTCCCCACGTGGGACTCCTTTCCATATACAGTTAGCAAACACAGACACTACTGTGCATGCCAACAAGGGCTTGCTGACAGGAACCAGATATAGCTATTTCCAGAGAGGCCCTGTCAATGAAATAAAGAGGGTGATGCTCTCAGCCAACCATTAAAACTGGTTATATGGTCTCCAACGGAGGAGCTAGAGAAAGGACCCAAGGGGACTACAGGCCCATAGAAGGAACAACAATATGAACCAACCAGTACCACCAGAGCTCCCAGGCACTTAACCATCAACCAAAGAGTACACACAGAGGGACCCATGGCTTCAGTCACATGGATAGTGGAGGATGGTCTGGTTGGACATCAAGGAGAGGAGAGGCCCTTGGACCTAAGAAAGCTCATTGACCCTGGGTAGGAGAATGCCAGGTCAGAGAAGTAGGAGTGGGTGGGTTAGTGAGCACGGGAAAGGGGGATAGGATGGGGGGTGGTTGAAATGAGGAAAGGAAATAGAATCTGAAATGTAAATAAAGAAAATATCTAATAAGAAACAAGTTTTATGTAAAAAATATATATAACTTATCACATAATGCTCATGTTTGAATTAGCAGTCTTTCAACATGAGAAAGACTTCAAGGGCCAAGAATAAAACTGAAGTTTCTAAAGTTTAGAAAAATTCCTATTGGCCTAATATATGAACTATGGTGGAATATGTATTTATAATAAAGGTAGGAATAATAGTAGCTTAGAAAAGCAATGGTAGAAAACTCTCCTCTAATATCCTTGACCTTACTAGCTCTAGAGTCTAAGGGTAGTTGACTAAGTTTCCACTTTTTCCCTCCTGTTGATTGGGCCTTATGTCTGATTAGACAACTGTTCATTATCACCAAGATATGTGTGCTACTATTGTACATTTAGGGCTATCATGGCACAGTGATCATTATAGTAGTTTATAGGTTTCACAGCTGATTAAGAGTATTGATTGCTTCCCTCCCTTGGCAGATTGTCTAGTATATAATACTACTATGAGAACTAATCCTCAAAGAGAAGACTTTCAGGTCAGATCTAATTTGAATTCTCTGAGTCCTGAGTTTGAAGAGCATGGTGCCTCTGAGAGGCAACCCAGGGCAACAGTAGCTGCATTCTAAATGCTTAACGTTAAAGTCACAGACAAGCATAGCTCTCAGCCCTCATAAAAGAACCTTCTATATGCAGCAGAGACCATTAAACACACACACACATACACACACACACACACACACACACACACACACACAGAGAGAGAGAGAGAGAGAGAGAGAGAGAGAGAGAGAGAGAATGTGAGAGAGTTAAAATGCTGAGAGCAATTGATAGTGGCGTGCCCAGATTTAGGAGGTATAGCTACAGTACAGTTCTTGACCATACATACATCACAAGGATCATTCTGAAGGAGAAAACAAAAAGGAGTGTAAGTGCCAGAGAACAAGAAAATATGTTGTGAGATTATGGCCCCTAGAAATGACAGGGAAGCTACACTGGTGATGATAACATAGTAATAATGCTGCCAAAATGAGAAAAGAACAGTGATAGCACCAACTAGTATAAAAGGTGAAATCTCAGAGTCCCATTCCTAGAATATAGGTAACTATAGGCAACTCAGGAACACTGAAAAAGGAAGAATTAGTCAGCCTTAGCGATGAGTCTCCTAATAGATTATCCAATTCCAAGTAACCATTCCTGAAGTCATGTATATAGAAGAAAATTAAATGCAGATTTGAAAATATTTCATCTGTGTATATATATATATATGTTTATAATATATACTTATATATTCATAGAAAGTGTTTGTAAAGATAACAAGGTAAAAGAAGCAATAAATTTGAGTGGTAGTGTGAAGAAATAGTAAATGCAAGCAATGGAAGTAAGGAATGGGAGGGGAGGAAAAGATGTAGTTATATTTTAATTGTAAATAATATTTAAAAGCTAAGTTGGAAACCCCAAAGCAACAAATTAATCCTTTTAGATATTTCTATGAAATAGAAGAAATAAGGTATGCAAATTGCTATGTCTATCTTCTGGTGAAGACACAAGAGGAAATGACAAGTAATAAAGCTCCTTGAAACTAAAGTCACAGAGAAAGCATTGCACATATTCACAACACAAAGAATCCAAATGCAAAGATATCATTGCTTCCTAAATTTTCACTGAATTATGATTATGATATGTTGGTTGGAGAACCACAGTGCTGAATTTAAAAAGCTCATAACCATAAAGCGCATCCTGTGGTATCCTAAGTTTTATTCCAACACAAAGCAGCTTGAGAAGCTCTCCCATCATCAAGTAGCACATACTATCCAAAGCATTCTTCAGATTTGTTGTGGCGGTCAGGTGCACCAAGGGTTGTGCTCCAGTTAGATAATGCCAGAGCTTCTAGGAGCATCACAATGGTGGCTTAGCCACTTCTCCCAGTTTGCTTTGCTCCCTTCCTGTTTGGACATTTCTAACAGTTGCCCACTGAATCTCCTCTGTTGGTATTAAGGAGGAAGAAAAAGTCTGTCTTATTATTGGGGACTCTGAATTTTTAAAAAGCTGTAATCAGGGCAGAAGAAAAACTGAGCATCATTCAGATAATACTGTTTCTGGTGGCTTTGTGCTAGAAGCAGTGAATTGAGAGAAATGCATGTGGTGTCTCCCGGGAGGGACTAGGTAAATTCCAGGTGAAATAAAAGAAGCATGTGTGGATCCTTAGTGAAGAGAAACAGTCTGAGGGAGACACAGCTGGTAGTATACCAAAGCACCACAGAGCCTTTAGTAAAAGCAGCAGCTCCCACAGCAGCAACCTCAGAAGTCACCTTGAATCTGGGTCAACTGGCCTCTAGGTAAATAAAATGCAGGAGCAGGATACGTGCAGCACAGAGGCCATTTTTAGAAATAGCTGTTGAGATCAGTAAGGATATATATTTATGTTTTGAAATGGTTGAAAAACAATCAGACTGAAAGTAGTATTTGGTGACATTTGAATATTATTTGAAGTTTAAATTTCTATGTGTTTTTAGCATTTAGCTAGAATACATTCATAGTCAAGCAATCATGCATTACCTATGGCTGCTTTCAAATTAGGGCCATAGTTGGATATATAAGATCCACAAGGGCTAATATATTCACTCCCTGGCTATGCATAGAAAACTTTCCAGAGCTTCTTAAACAGCTTGTGCTTCAAAACTGCTCTTTCTAATTAAACATGGGGCAGAAGTGGACATAAAACATCCTGGTTAACTTACAAGAGAATCATAATCTTTTACACCTGATTTTCATCCTTCTAGTCTCTTGCTTAGCTTTCTACCTTGAGAAAGAATGGCTGGAGAATAAGTATAAGGGAGAAATCATAGATCAAAAAGATCTTAAGACCTGCTTCAATGTGTGAAAATTCTGTTCTTGGAGTAGAAGCACCAGCCAGAACTAGAGTAGCAAACAGGCACAAATGAGCACCAGCTTTACTGGAGCAAGATTGTGTAGTGTAATATGCCACAGGAATAAACTTCTACAAACTGGTATAGGTAGCTACATTTTTAACTAAGAAGCTGGTAAGTTTCTAACTTGCATCGAAGGCCTATGCTTAACTGACCTCAGGTATTCCTCTACTTCTGTCTCACCAATTTACTGCACCTACCTATCTACTATTTTATTGAGTAGTACTTTATCTCCTGCTAAACTGTGGAACTTGAAATAAATAAGGGTTCCTTCCATTAAGCAACTCATAGCATTTAAAATGAGAGAAAACACAAATACCTGAACATGATAAAAACAACAATTGTACAAACTTCAGAACTTTCCTGGTTGTCATAAAAATGTCCTCAGTGGAGGGAAATATAAAAACAAACATAACAGTAATCATTTATTTATTATAGGTATCATGTTTGACCTAGTGATACAATTACAAATTATCCTGAGCTCAGTTCCAAATAATAATATTATTCCTCCTTTATGCTAAAGGAAGGTATTCAGCAACTATATGGTTCCTAAGAGGCCATGTAATATCTGAGAATACAATCTAGTTACTATCATCAAGATTCATTACCTACTCTACAGGCTTTGTTCATGTGACAGCCTACTCACCAGACACAGATGACATCCACGAAGAATTTTGTGTGCTTAATGAGAAGAAACGGTGCAAAGAAAAGTCAAATTGTATGACTTCTTCATCCCACTGCATTCAAGCTTAGACATTAATGAGGCTTCCGCTTTTAGTCTTCATTTATTCATTCAGGAAATGTCTTTCAACTTCTTCCTGCTGAAAGGGTCTGTATACAACATGGAAAATTATATCCCAATGAAACAGACTTTGGTGTAATCATTTTCCAGGTGTGGAAGACAGAGAAATCCAAGTACTGCCATAGCAAAACCAGAAGCTCTGCCTGCCTAGTCTTCCTCTTGCAACACTGAAATAATTCATAATACTCTTTTGGATTAGCAGAGGTTTTGTTCATGCTACAAGAATATTTGTCATCAAGAGAAACTGGTGGATGATAATCCTATCCAATAAATATGCAGGCAGGGTTACAGCAAAATAATAATTATAGTAGTAGTAGTAGTAGTAGTAGTAGCAGCAGCAGCAGCAGCAGCAGCAAAACTGGTATCCATGATTCCATAGATTTGTAAATGCACAGAGGTTATATACTACACAGAACAGAGTCATATATATATTATCCTGGGGAAGAGAAAAATGATTTGTAAAAGGAGAGGTTCCTAAACTATTTTCTAAAGTAAAAATACACAAGAAGACACAGAGAAGGAAATCTTAATAAATAAGGAGATATATTTTATTTTATGGTGATGTGCATGATGCTGCTGGTACCAAAAACATACACTTATAAGTTGGGAGAGCTTAGGCAGGGATGGAACTGCAAAGTGAGAGCAGACCATAGAGTGTTCTGTGGTAACTAAAGTTTCTGAGAATCCAAATTGTGTTAAAAAATATTTTTGTCCTAAAGGATTGTCTGGATCACTCTATGTAGGCAAAGGATGTTAAATTAAAAAAAAAGAACTAAGACCCAAATTAGGAAGAAGCAAATAACATACAGAAATCCAAGAAAAACTCACTGCCTGAAAAGAGCCAGTGTTAGGACCAACAAGAGGACGGCTACATCTGCTCTTCCGGACAATGGTAGATTTAATTCTGAGTTTTTACATGCTAAAAATGGAGGCAAGAAATGGCTCCAAAAAATTACCTCTGCAGTTTCATAGTCAAAAGTGGATTGTAGCATCAGATAGCAGAAGTGAGTTTTCATGAACTCTCAGCCTGAACTGTCCACTTGCTACAACTAACTAAAGAAAATAATACCACCTACAGCAAGAGAAAGAAAATGAAAATGAAATGGAACTAGTGGTGTGCTTGCTTATATGGCGATGTGAATGTGTCCACAAACCACATAAGCCTGACAACTGCTGTCACAAATCAGATTGATGTTTGTAGTGACTACCTAAAGGACACTTACTCATGGCAGTAGTTCAATGACAGAAAGAGCAAAGAATTTTCTAAAGACCACCAGAGAATACAAGACATCCCTCCAGGTATTTAGAAACAGGTTGGGCTAGAGAAGGCAAGGGTGATACCTAAGAATATCTGCTGTGGATGGTAACAGAAGCTTCCATTTTGAGAGTTTGAACTCTCCTAAGACTAAATATCCATGTACATTATAAAATGTTTGTATTACAGAGTCTGTATCCTACGCCAATGATATAAATTTTAAAAATGTAAATTACAAAGGCAGCATGTATACCCATGAAAATACATAGAGATATCCAAAGAATGAACTGAAAATGAAAAAAGCATGAGGATTAGTACAAATCAATGAGTATTGGTTCGTTTGTCCTAAAATTATCAGTCCATGAAGCACAGGAAAGAGAAAACTCTTCAGAAGGTAGCCTGTAGCTCCATACAAACCTGCAACAAGTTCTCACTTCTGTGAACATGAATTTTCTCAGTCTTTATGTTATTTCTCTCATTGCTTTATAATTGCACTATTTAATTTAATGATATAGTAAGTCATTCATTCACCCAATCATTCATAAATTTGTACTAATACCCATTTAAAAATATGCTTCATTTTTTTTAGATATATGCCTTGTCTGCTGGTCATGCATGGTCATAGATTTGATATTGGTTAGTCCTTCCACAGCACCTTGCTGCATGAATTACAAATTTCCAAGATGGTCACCATGTTCATTACCAATTTACTAGCAATTGTGGTGAGTCTATTGGGATAAGACTTGAATTCATCTATTGTACTGATCATCAGATACATGCCACATCCACTCCTTTTCATGATGCCATGTGTATATTTCAAACTTCCTCTTACACTTTGGTAATCAGCTTGAAAGTTTCCAATGATAAGTTCCAAAAATAACATACAGCATGGTTTTGAATATTTAGTATAACCTTTAGTGTGGGAAATGAGTGTATGAGAGAGAAAGAGAATGAGAGAAAGAGAGTGAGAAAGGAAGAAAGAGAGAGAGGGGCAAAGAGAAAGAATTGTTATCATGTTCTAGGTGATACATGGATTCTTCTGTGACTGATGCTGAGGAACTACTGAACAGGACTCTGATGTGTGTCACTGGTGAATTGATAAAGGCAGCAAGTTAATCACAAGAAATAAAGAAATATCTAACTCTGCAATGCAAGCTTTCATACACACAGTTTCAATTTTTATAAACAGTTGTGGTCTTTTCACCCATTTTATTATTTTAATGACAAAGATGAAAACAAAAATCTTTGGTATTGCTTTTATAAAAATCACATATCTTTAGGCTTCCAATGGTTCAGGATTGATATTGGAATAGCTAATCACAGAAAAATGAAGTATAGTATTTATTTTGAATATATCAAAGGGGAGAGTTCCTTTACTTACTGAAGATAAACTGATATAAATGGTCCATCAAAATCAGATCTACATAAGTAAAAAAAGTGCTAAAAATGTCAAATTAAATGTATATCAAATCTTTTCACTCAAAGAGGTTGAGCTGGTGATATTTAAATTATTAAACCTTTTTGTTATGTTTATTTTGATTCAGAGAGCTTATAAAGAAAACCAGCCTTGACATTATGATAGACAAGATGATTTAAGTCCCTATTTTCCAATTCAAATACCTCATAGTCATACATTTTTCCTATCTTAAAATTCCATAATTTATTTGCAAACCAGGGTAGCTGAAAGCAGTTCAATTTTAAAAATATTATTGTCTTGGTCACATTCCAATATTGTTTCATAAATATCTCTTCCAAACAAATTTCTGGTATAAACTGTATTTATATTTCATCAATATTCACTGCAGTTACTTGATGGGAAATGACAGCCATGGTATTACTTTCACCATTTTACCTGTTTATTAAGAAAATGTGTTCTAATCTTTGAGCATTCAGATTAAAGCTCTTCAACTCTATCTCCCTGTCTCAGTGAAACTCTTGTTTGTCAGGCTTACAACATCCGTATTATCCAAACCCACTGCATTAATACTGTAGTTAGTATAACAGTACAGCTGGAAAATTAGAGATGTTAATGGGCATTTCTAGGCTATAAAATTCATGAATCAAACTGTGGTGGTTTTAATAAAAATGGCCCCCATAGGTGCATAGGGAATGGCTCTCAAGTTGTGGCCTTGGTGAACTAAGTATGGCCATGTTGGAGAAACTGTGTTACTGTGAGGTGTTACTGTAAGGACAGGCTAGGCTTCGAGGTCTCATGTGCTCAAGGCAGTTCCCTTCCTGCTGTGCGATGACTCAGATGTAGAAGTCTCAATTCCTTCTCCAGCACTATATCTGCCATGCTTCCTGCCATGATAGTAATGTACTAAACCTCTGCCAGACCCAATTAAATGCTTTCCTTTATAAGAATTGCTGTGGTCATGGTGTCTCTTCACAACAACAGAAGCCCCAACTAAGACTTTGACTGGAAAGGAAACTCACAGATTTTTCAAATCTACTATATTGTCAACTCTGTGCCAGGCAGTGGTGACGCATGCCTGTAATCCCAGCACTTGGGAGGCAGAGGCAGGCGGATTTCTGAGTTCAAGGCCAGCCTGGTCTACAGAATGAGTTCCAGGACAGCCAGGGCTATACAGAGAAACCCTGTCTCGAAAAAAAACCAAATCCAAAAATCCAAATAAATAAATGAATAAATAAAAACTCTGTTTTAAATACCTTGCTGTACACAAAAATAAGCTTATGACTCATTATAGAATTTGACTTTTTCTTGGATTAAAAAAAATGAGAGGAGATACATTTTCCAGTTCTTCCAGATGTATAATGCTCACATTACCAGCTTCTGAGTTCTTTGTAATATAGCAATAACAAAATCAGGGACATCCCTTCAGGTAATGGGATGTCATTCCCTGTCATTCATTCATTCTCTCATCTGTTCATAAGTTCAATAATCATAGTACAGTATTCACCATGTATGAGGCTGTACTATGATCATCATCCAAGAGCTAATGATCTAGTAAAGAAGGTTAATATCAAATTAACAAATTATTAAGTCTATCACCTAAATATAGGAGATTAGTAATAACATTCAAAGAATAAATTAGAGAATTCAGATTTTTTTCCTACCTGTTGAACTCTCCAAAGAGATGTTGCTTAAGAAGGTATCTGAAGAACATGAAGGATTGGACCAGGGAAAATTAAGGGAAAGGAAGAATCTACAAACATATTAAGTATAAATGAAACTGATACATTCTACTACTACTCTCTGGAGCTGAAGTGAACAGGGATAGTATGGTAGAATATTAGAGAGAGAAAAAACTGCCCTCAGATTTTATATTCTATGAATTTTGAATTTCTAATTAATCATGAATGTGAAGTGAGGTTTCAAATAGTGGTGACATGTGAGTGCACAAAGCAAGAACCCAGAATAGCTTTAGAGTCAGTTTCAGTCATTGTGGAGATAAGTTGTCCAACATGTGTTTTATTGTTAATGTAAGAGTAGCAGACTTTCTAATAGAGTGTATAAAATTGGAGCAGTTGAATAAAGTATCTCAGGCATAAGACCATGAGGCACTGACATAATACAATGTTCCTGTTGCTATGAGTTAGATATTCCCAAATTTGATTAGCATGAAACACTTCACTATTATGTTCATACACCCTTATGGTGAGAAATTTCCCTGAGGAGTTACTGTCCTCTGCACTGTGCTTGGGAAAGACCACAGCTAGAGTTCCAGGAGGCCATAGGCCAACATTATATAAGAGCATACTCAAACAACTACTATCTGTCTTTACGCTGAACCTACAGGGCAAGTTCTAGGTTAGAACTTACTCTGAAGTCAAATGATTTTTCTATAGTTTGCTAGAAATTCAGCTTTTGCCTTTTTCCTTCAAGTGTTGGACTTTTTGAAATTTTTGGGCTCTTTTGAGATTGTACAGACTCTAGGGTAACCATCTGATCTGGAAAGGAGCTAAAATCAATCTTATTACTTCAGATTAACCTTATTTCAAAATATTTGCCACTGGGGATGATTAATGGTAAATTATCTCCAGAACCAAGGTAGAAGGGTAGGCAACTCAAACTCAGCTTTTCTCTGCTTTGACTAATTCAAATTGACAACCAGATTCATAAAAAGGGTTTCTTTTCTCTGCTTCACATTGTGCAGTGATTGTTTTCATATAAGCACAGATGTGTATCAACCCAAGATATAAACAAGCATCCCCCTCCTACATAGTTCATTAACCCATTTTCTCACACAGCTTTCTTTACCATGAAGGAAGTAAAATCTATGAATCATGGCAATTAAATAAATCTCCAAAACTTTTCCTTCATCCCTTATTCATGTTACAAGCTCCAAATCACTGCATAACAATCTTCTTGTCTTCAGCATTAGTCATCTTTAAATTCCTCTTTTTTCTACATTACTATGAGAGTTAAATCACCAAGCTATAAACCATGACATGTATGAACAATGACTCCTGTGAAATATCTTCCTTAATAACATTGTGCACATTCCAGAAATGTATCAGTGGATGAAAAACCATGGTCCAAGGTGAATTCTTATTTTAACTTAAAATGCTTTGTAATTGAAAGTCATCGGTATTTTACTTAAAAGTACCAAGTTAAATTTTCCTAATAATTTTTGTATGGGCATATAACAGTTAGCAGGGTTTCATCCATAAATTAGGCTGACTTTGAACTACTATGTAGCCCAGGCTCTCTCAAAACTAACCTTAATTCTTGTGTCTTAGCATCTGAGTATGAGGACTCCAGACCTCTGCCATCATGACTATGTGAACTTTTCTTAATGTTTTAAGAGTAATAGTTCACATGAGTTTCTTCACAGGTTTAAAAAGAAATTCTGCCAGTCTTCAATATTAAACTTGCATAGCCATACTTCAATTTCAATTTAATTTACAAATTTGTTAAGTAATTCGCTATCCATATATAGCAGTTAAAATGGCACAATTTATTCCTTGAGGGACTTTTTAAAAATATGCTTTTAAACTATATGAGGTGCAGATTCTGGCTTCTGTACTAGACTCTCACCTTGACAGTCCTTATTTTTCAGAGTTTAATAAGATACATGTGGCTACTTACCTATGGGATTATCTTGAGCAGCCACAGCTTTGAGGTTTCTTTATTTTTTTGAAAGATGCCTTGAGTTGTAGAGTTTACATAATTACACAGAAGCCTTCAGATTAGAGATTAACTCAATACAGCTATGGCAAAACCAATTAAAAGATTGCAGCATCCAGGAACTCAGTATGCCATTTTTTGTTTACTTTTAAATACATTTTAAGGCAGAATGTTTCAAAGAATTCCATGGCAGAAACATATATTCTCCTTCATGAGTCCTTGACTGGAAAAGCTAATAAAAAATATTCCTGCTCACAGTTCCTGCAGAAAGACAGATACTTTTTCCGACAAAAGAAACATTCGTTTCCAAAAACTGCATATAAATATTTTACACAGTTACCTAATTTTCTCAAAGTTTAAATTGATTATAAATAGTTTATGTGCTTTTTCTGTATCTGAGACCTGCAGAACTCTTTAATGAAATCTTGCTTAAGCCTTCATCAATAAGCCAGATTGCATGTGCAGTACAGCAGTGCCCTCTACAGCCCTGTAGCTTTGCAGACTGATATTTTCTAGCTGTGTGACTTGGTTCAGAACAGATTCCTACAATCTAAAGAATAATGTGAATATGACAAAAGAATCTCACAGTTTTATTTTCTTTGATCTCTTTGATTTCCCTGTCTACTGAACTGTCCATTACTGACTAGCACACACATTGGAATATCTGCGTGCATCTAAATTCTTCCTTTAGGGACATTACTTAGAGATTTCGCTTCAGTCAATTTTGAATCAAGCCTCATATACCTACAAGGATCATTCATTGTCTTAAGCTCATGTACAATAGGTGTATGTTGTAGAATTTATAAGAAAAGTAAGATTTTAAGCCAGTGGGTATCTCAGATAATGTCTAAAACGTGCTTGCTTCTTCAGCTGGGTGTGAGGTTATCTACACAGCCACACAGCAGAGAATATAAGAATGCAGAGAAGGAAGAAGAATGAGAAGACACACAAAGAACAAAGGCAAGTGTGGAGGAATTGTTTAAATTTGAAGTGAACAAAATCACTTCAGCAGGGTTCTTGCTGCTAAAGTCTAAGTACTGGTTTGGAAAATGAACAACAGATCCTTAACCATCCACGTCCTTCTCATGGATGCAGTCCTAGGAGGTCAGAAGTCTCATATTCCAAACTACAGAAAGTGAAGGTAAGAGCCATGTCATATTCTTGTTATGTTCCCAAAGGCAACAGCCTTCATTTGGCCATGGCCTCCGAGGCAGGGAAAGAGGTCTCCAGGGAGACATCGAAAAGAGCTACAGTAAACAGCAACTTGGTAATGGCCTTTCCTCCTCAACTTTGACTATGAATTTTCTGTAAAGAAAAAAAAAACCACTATTTGTTTTGGCTTGAGGCTGATGTAAGCTTCCTGTCTATGTTAAAATACTGTCTTTTCCCCCTTGGGAACTCACTACATATCTCACAAGTCTTGCAGATAAAAACAGATTCCTTTTTCATGAACTCATTTTAAGTCACTATGTTTCTTATATTATTGTGTTTTTTAAAGCTGAACAAACACATGTGTATGAAGTCATAGAAATACTGATACTTTGAAAATTTTACTAAAGCACTAGTAAGCAAATATAAATTCTTGATATGTTAATAAATAAGTATAAAATATTGAAAGATAACAGCAGATAATTCAAAACCTGTTTTTGGAGTATACATTTATTTTAGTAAGCTAACTAAACTCGAAAACATTTTGAAAGCATAGAAAACTTGGTTTAAAATAAAAACAGGAAGAATCCAATCAAAATATAGCCAATTGTCAAGAAGAATATGAATATCTAAGCTATGAAATCATGGGAGAGACAAGTGGTATAAAGTTACATTAACAAAACAATTCAATTATTGTGTGGATAAAGCCCATAAGCAATCATTAAAGCAAAGATATTCTGGTAGGACATAGTGAGCAACTCCTACTTTCCCAGAGCTTGGTTCAAGGTCAGATAAGATTGGTGGTACAAACTATGAATCCCAGAATTTGTACCCATTAGGCAGAGTCAGGGTCATCCTTATGAGTTTGTAATCAGTCTGGTATATACAGAAAATTCCAGGATATCTAGGGCTACATAATGAAATATGAAGAGAGAGAAAGGGGAGGTATTAAATATATGATAGATAGATATACGGATAGATAGATAGATAGATAGATAGATAGATATAGATTGTGTATTTACATCCTCAACTACATGATAAATATGAGGCCAGCCTGGGTTACATGAGACCCTGTCTCAAAAATAAAGAAGTAAGAAGAAAACGAAAAGGAGAAGGAAAAAGTGAAGTATATTCTATAAATCTAAAAATCCAGGATTCAGTTTCTTATATAAAATACACTGTCATATATGCCAGATCTTTTGAAATATATTTTTCAAGTATGATTAAACAGTTTCCTTGGTAAACATTCCTTTAAAGCAATTGATTAGAAGATGCTATTATTATACAATCTTTGCATTTATTACAAGCAAAATACAGTATCATGACAGTGACATTTACAAATTGGTGGACGACTTAGCAGCTGAGCTGTGAAACTTCCCGCCTCGTTCAGAAGCATCTCTAAGGATCTGGGGTCATGCAGACAGTGATTAAAATCTTAATGTGGAGCTCACCACCACATCAGGCAGACGACTGCATTTTCCAACTGCTGTGAAAGGTGTGATATTGATACCCTAGAATGCACAAACAGAGCTCCAAAGACTAAGCACATCTCTATCAATTTCTTAAAGGACAATAAGTCCTATACAGTTTCAAGCCAACTATCGAACCAACCCTCGAATGCTCCAATGTGAGACCATTGCATCTTTGCAATCTCCACAAAGTTGTTCCTCCTTTCTGTGGCTGGTTTTACTGTCAGCTTGCCACAAGTTAGAAATCACCTGAATTAGGAGCCTCACCTGAAAAATTCTTCTCACTGCTTTGATTGATATGGGATAACCTACCACATAGTGGGAACCACTTCTCATACTGATCAGATAAAATTCCACATAGCAGAAGCTCTGTTGCCTTTCCCCCTTCTTCCTAAGTTGTTTAGTATAGTTGCTGCTGCTGCTTCTGCATCTACTGCTTTCTTTCCTGACATCAGAATGAGCCTTTCCAAGCTTTTATGATGAACTAGGACCAGTTATTCTACAAGCAATTTCCAGGCTTCAGTCACAAAACTGGGATGACCGAGGGGCTCTGCCTTGTGCCTTGTGCAGTAAGTGATTAACTACAGGCTCTGCCACCACCACCACCACCAGCACTACTACCCACACTGAGAGAAAGCGAACAATTGTAGGACTATTTCTATTATCAAGGCATCCAGCTTAAAGGACTGAGTAAATTCCAGGTTCTTAGCTTCTCAGGTGTGGTTTAGCTATGGTTGCTACTCTAAATCTCACTTAATAAATTCTGAATAAATACATATATGGACATATAATTTCATTTATTTATTTATTTATTTATTTATTTATTTATTTATTTATTTATTTATTTATTCCATCCCAAATGCTACACCCCATCCCAGTTCGTTCCTCAAAATGTCTCTTCTCCATACCCTCTCTCCTTCTCTGAGAGGGTAGGGCTCCTCCTGGGTATCCCCCCCCCAATATGGTGCATCAGTTCTCTGCAGGATTAGGCACACGCTCTCCCACTGATGCCAAACAAGGCAGCACTGTTGGGGAGTGGATTCCAAAGTCGAGGTACAACTATAGGGACGGACCCAGCTCTAGTTGTCGGAAGACCCACATTGAGACTGAGCTGCTATATATGTGTCAGGGGACTCAGTCCAGCCTTTTTTTGCTCAGCAGGTGATGGCTCAGTCTATAAAAGCTCCCAGGAGTCCAGGTTAGTTGCCTTTCTTGGTCTTCCTGTGAAATTCTTATCTTCTTCAGAGTCTTTAATCCTTCCTCCAATTATTTCATAAGAGTCCCTTGTCTCCATCTAATATTTGGCTATGGGTATGCAGATAGCCATTTCTCTCAGTCACCTACTGGGCAGAGCCTCTCAGAGGATAGTTATGTTAAGCTATCTGCAAGCATAACAAAATATCAATAATTTCAGGGATTGGTGTTTGTCCATGGGATGGGTCTCAAGTTGGGACACTTATTGGTTGGCCATTCCCTCAGACTGTGCTCCATCTTTGTCCCTGGATTTCTTTTACATAGGACAAATTATGGTCTGAACGTTTTGTAGGTGCATTGGTGCCCTTATCCCTCCATTGGAGGTCCTGACTGGCTACATATCCTGACTCCTAGGCATCTGGGCTAAGGTCACCTGCATTGACTCCTGGGAGCCTCCCCTATCCCAGGTCTCTAGAATTTCCTAGAGATATCCCCAACCACATGCCTGGCAGCTGCATATTTCCATTTATTTCCCTGATACTCAGACCTTCTCTCCTGTCTTTCCCCACACCTGATCCTGATCCCATAATTGGCCTCCCCTCCCATTCCCACCTATTTCCATCCCTCCCTTTGCCTACTATGACCATTTTATTCCCTCTTCAAAATGAGATTCAAGTATCCTTACTTGGGCCTTCCTTCTTGTTTAGCGTTTTGGGGTCTGTGAGGTATATCATAGGTGTCCAGGATTTTATGACTAATATCCATGTATTAATAAGTACATACCATGCATGGCCTTTTGGGTCTGGGTTTCCTTACTTAGGATGATATTTTCTAGTTCCATCCAAATAAAAGCAATATACACAAATCAATAGCCAACATCAAATTTAATGAAGAGAAACTTGAAGCAATCCCACTAAAGCTAGGGATAAGACAAGGCTGTCCATTCTCTCTCTATCTGTTTAATATAGTACTCAAAGTTCTAGCTAGAGCAAATAAGACAATAAAAGGAGATCAAGGGGATAGAAATTGGAAAGGAAAATGTCAAAGACTCACTATCTATAGATTATATGATAGTATATATAAGCAACATTCAAAATTCTACCAAGAAACTCCTACAGCTGATAACCAACTTCAGCAAAGTGATTAGATATAAAATTTGCTCAAAAAAATCAGTAGCCCTTCTTTATACAAATGACAAATGGGCTGAGAAAGAAATTAGGGAAGCAACACCCTTAACAATAGTCATAATTAATATAAAATTTCTTGGTGTAGCTCTAAACAAGCAAGTGAAAGCTCTGTATGACTAGAACTTCAAGTCACTGAGGAGAGAAATTGAAGAATACCTCAGAAAATAGAAACAACTCCTAGGGTCATGGATCAGCAGGGTTAACATAGGATTAAAATGGTCATCTTACCAAAAGCAATTTATAGATTCAAAGCAATTTCCATCAAAACTCATCAAAATTCCAACACAATGTTTTAGACCTTGAAAGAGCAATTCTTAACTTCACAGAGAAAACAAAACAAAACAAGACAACTAAAACAATCCTGAACAATAAAAGAGGGCCCACCATCTCTTATCTCAGCCTGTACTACAGAGCAATAGTGATAAAACTGCATGGCATCGGTACAGAAACAGATAGGAAGATTAATGGAATCAAATCGAAGACCCAAAAATAAACCCACAAACCTGTGGACACTTGATTTTTGAGAAAGAAGACAAAATAATACAAGGGAGGAAGAATGCATCTTCAACAAATGGTGCTGGTCTAAGTTGATGTCTGCACATAGAAGAATGCTAATATATCTTTATGTACTCTGCTTTTCTATATAATCTCCCTCTTGATTTCATTTATTTAGAACACCTTGACTGATACAAATTGTGATGCCAGAAGTGGTTCTGGAAAAAAATATTAAGGGTGAATTTTTCTAGTGAACTTGTTGATATCCGAATATGGTCTTCCAACTGAATAAAAACATATAGCCACTAAAGACTCCTTTGATATGGTAAAGAGCATCTTTGCACTCTTAAGAGACCAGGAGTGGCCACTAATGAAGGTGCATTCTGTGGACACAGCTGCATGTAGGAGATGCCAAATCCAAGGGATTCTCAGCAAGCATAACCACAGCTCTAGAGTAGGTCTGAGCTTTGAGTCAAACTGTATGTGCTGTGAATGATGGCACCTGAGATGTGAATCTATACAAGCCACAGCACCACAGAAGGTTTTGAGTGAATTCAAGTTGTGGGACATAGAGCTACGTGATATGATTTATCCCACTGAGGTTTGGTTTTGCTTTTATTTAGTTGCAACTGTGCCTTGATTCATTTAGTATCTCATTTATTTTATAGGAGCCTACAAGTAAGAAACTTTGGAGTATTAAAGGCACATTGAAGTTTTTTTTTAATATAACAAACTAAGATATAATAAGAGAAAAGAACTGTCTTATCAAAACTGGACAAGACAAACCAAGAGAAGGAAAACACCAAATAAGGTACATATGTCAGAAACCCACTCATTTGCACACACAGGAATCCCATAAACAACCTAACCTGAAAGCAATAATATATATGCAGAAAACTTAATGAAGACATGGACAGTCCCTGTACATGCTGTTTTAGTCTCTGAGTTTTTAAAGAAAATCTGAATTTTTAAAATGTTAGAAATTTTAAAGACTGTAAGGCCTTTACATTTATGTTCCATTCTTTTTTTAAATATTTTTATTTTCTATATTCTTTGTTTACATTCCAAATGATTTCCCCTTTCCTGTATCCCCCCCCCCATATGTCCCATAAACCTTCTTCTCTCCATCCATTCTCCAATCACCTCCCTCCTTTTTCTTTGTCCTTATATTCCCCTCCAATGCTAGATCAATCCTTTCCAGGATCAGGACCCTCTCCATACTTCTTCATGGGAGTCATTTGTAATGTGATTTGTGCCTTGGGTATTCAGGGCTTCTGGGCTAATTAATATCCACTTATCAGAGATTGCATTCCATGTGTATTCTTTTGTGATTGGGTTACCTCACTTAGGATGATATTTTCCAAATCAAACCATTTGCCTAAAAATTTTGTGAATTCATTGTTTCTAATTGCTGAGTAGTATTCCATTGTGTAAATATATCACATTTTCTGTATCCATTGCTCCTTTGAGGAGCATCTGGGTTCTTTCCAGCTTCTGGCTATTATAAATAAGGCTGCTATGAACATAATGGAGCATGTGTCTTTATTGCATGCCGGGGAATCCTTTAGGTATATGCCCAGAAGAAGTATAGCAGGGTCCTCCGGAAGTGTCATGTCCAGTTTTCTGAGGAACCACCAGACTGATTTCCAAAGTGGTTGTAACCATCTTACAGCCCCACCAGCAGTTATTAATATTAACATGGTATGGTTGTTTGAATATACTTAGCCCATGGGAAGTGGCACTATTAGAAGGTATGACCTTATTGGAATAGGTGTGGCCTTGTTGGAGGAAGTGAGTCACTGTGTAGGTGAGCATCTTTGAAGTCACCTAGCACCCAGTGTACAATGGATTCACCTCTTGGCTACCCGTGGATCAAATATAGAACTCATGGCTCTTCCAGCACCATGTCTGCTTGAATGTTGCCATGCATTCTGATGTGCGGATACTGGACTGAACCTCTGAAACTGTAAGCCAGCCCCAATTAAATGTTCACCTTTATAAAAGTTTCCTCAGTCATGGTGTTTCTTCATAGCAATGAAAACCTAAGATTCATTGGCATCCTGAGAACACTCAAGAAAGGTAAATCCTCAGTGTAACTGTGACTTGTGGCAAGTTGTAAAGGGTTAATTTTACCTCATCTTTGGTTTTTGTTTTGTCAAGTTTTTGATTAGGTTTGGTTTAAGGTTTTTTGTTTGTTTGTCTTGCCAAGGAGGACACAAACTAAAATTTTCTAGAAGAAGCAACATTAATCAAGAAAATGTATCTATTAGATTGGCCTGCAGGCAAAACTGTGCAGACACTTTCTTGATTGATGATTGAAGTGGAAAGGACCTTCCCACTGTGAGAGATGCCTTTTGTAGGCAGAGTGTCCTGGGGTATATAAGAGCACAAACAAGACACAATGTGGGAAATGAACCAGTCAGCTGCTTCCTTGTTGGTCTCTGCTTCATTATTGCCTATAAGTTCCTGCCTAGTTGAGTTCTTGCCTTTGCTTCCTGCAACAATGGGTTGTTACCTGGAAGTATTAGATGAAATGAACCATTTCCTCCCAAGTTGCTTTGATCGTGTGTTTTTATTATAGCAATTTGGAGCAAACTAAAACAGTAGTTTGCAATTTAGTTTGCCCCTAGAACAAAACATTTCATATATAATCCGGAAACTGGGGATTACTTTTTTTTGAGATATCAGAACAGAATTCATTTTGAGATTAAATCAGATTCCATTCACACTTGAAATTCCCACTCTCCCTGTTTCCTCAGAAATGGAGAAAGTTACAATTTCCAACCATTTCTGTACCTTATGGTACGTTTGATTGACTCAGTTTCTAGGCTATTCCATCCTGTAAATAATTATTCTTGTAATGTAAGAGTTGTATACTTGAAATTTCTTCTACTAATGTTATCAGTGCCAACCACTGATGATCATTTAAAATTTAAGTTTTTAGACTGTACAAGTGATACGTACATATGATGTGAAATCATGAAGATGATATAGATCTTCTTCTGCAGCTTGTAACAGCACCGTTTTCGAAGCCTGTGATTCATATCTGAGGAATAGGCTGTAAGAAACAACTTACATTCTCTATAGTATTTGAATCAGTTTAATAAGCTTCAACACTCTGTATGGATAAGTTTCTAATTCAATGCAAACATGATTAGGTGAGAAATAGCCATGAAGATAACTAAAAAGGTTACTACATGTAGTATCTAAAAAGATATTTCTCTCAAGAAAAGCTACATTGATAAAGTAGCTGTCATAAATAGTTAGAATACTTTTCAGGGTAAGAAATCAAAGCATGTACAAAAATAAAAAATAAATAAATAAATAAACACTAATTTTATGAGCACTATTTTTATGTGACTAATGGAATTTTTCATATTTTGTGGAATATCTTAAAAACTAATTCTTTAGCAACTTGGTATATTATCTTCAAATACATTTGTTTGTTTGCTTGTTTTTGTTTATTCATTTGGTGGTGTGATGTTTGAACCCTAAGACACACGAGGGCCCTACTACTGAAGTACTTCCCAATCCTATTCAAAGATAATTCTAGTTTGATAATAGTTTAAATTAGTTCATTCTTCTGCAAATAGTAAAATATAGCATATAGTGTTGGGGCTAAGTCTACTCTTTCTTCATGTGTTTAGATCTCACTATGTTTCCCAGGCAGGTCTTGAACTCACTCTCCTCCTGCTTCATTTGCTAATGTCTCTGGCAGTTTATAAGCACGTGCAAGGCCATAGATTAGTATAATATTGCCGCAGTCTCTAACTACCTGCATTCGTTCCCAATGGAGAATTATTTTTCACAAATTGTTTTCCCCCTTCATGGCATATGCATAACCAAACATGCATGTTATCCCATTGCTGACTTTTGATTTCTGCTTTATCATGTGTCTCAAATTTCCCTTCTTTCCTTTAATTAAGATTATAGTGTGGTTTCTTCTATTTATTTGAGTAGTCCAATATCCTAATCAGCTTGTTCTTCTTTGTGATACTAGTTTAACAGTAACAATATATCAATCATGATTTAAATTAAATATATCATTTTTATTTTATGATAGTTTCACCTAGACTATGGTTGAAACATATTGAAAACCATTTTGTGAAAGTATTGGAATCAATGGATATAAAGAAATAAAAATTATATAGAGTTTATATGTTGTAACTTATTTATGGAGATAAATAGTAAAGGGGACTACATCTTTCTGAGATTCCTTTGACCTATATCAGACAACAGGAAACTTTTCAGGGCTACAAAATTTCATTTAGAAGAATGTTTAGTTAAGTATTTTTGGAAACTTAGCACTTAACCAAGGACAGAGCCTAGTAACCAAACTGTCAAACACAGTTAATACAAAAAAAAAAAAAAATTCAAGAAATGTGTAAGGAAGTGAAACAAGCTAACATTAAATATTCTGACGGAAAATAATTCCTGTCCTGACTATCCCAGAAAAGACATTTTCAAAGGCAATGTCTTATTAGAAGATAAGAAGCCAGAGTTCATTAAAAATTAGCAGTAATACAATTGAAATATCTATTAGGGCAATAGGCTTTGAACAAAGGAGATTAATGTGTATTTTTAGTTAGTTCTGATGCTATCTACCACAGACAATTCAAATTAAATATGAAAAGGCCTTTGTAATTAAAATGGCCAAGTCCTGATGTCTCTATGTGTAGACTTGTGCATCACATCACTCATACACTAAAATTAAACCTAAATAACCAATATGTCAAAGAAATGAAAAATCACTAAAATTCACATTTAAAACATGAGTAAGCATCCACTATTATAATTAATTTTATATCACAGGTTATATGGAGGTTCAGTTAGACTAAAGAAAAGGTTTCCCATTTATATATTTCTATACTTTTCCAAAGAGAGCAATGTGAGATTGAAAGAAATAGAAATAGAGAATTTTTTAAATTTCCATTAATAATCACCAATTTTGAGGGCAAGCATGAAGATGGATACTTGCTGAGATGTTCTTGAGATCATCAATGGTTTGGAGATGAAATCCTGGAAGGAAACAGTTGCAAGATATCTCTGTCCCAGTTCCTAATTACCATTTTTTTAAAAAAATAGATATACATGTGTGTTTTATCATTTCATATTTTCCTAAGTTAAGAGAGAGAGGATAATTATGTATGATAATGAGGTTCTATGTTGAGCCCCAGGAAACAGTAATGAGTCTAGTCAGGCTACCATGCTCTGTGCCTGTTCTGTTCACTATAGACATCTTAAGTAAAATTTACTAAAGACAAGGAAGCAGTTCTAGACTTTAACTGGAGGAAGTATGGCTTGTAGCTTTTTGTAAAATGATAGGGAAAATATTCCTTTATCACAAAAAATTGATCAAAAATCTAACAAATGGAAAGAAGAGCATTCTTACTGAATTCCATAATGAGATTTGAGAAAAATTCTCAAAAGCCTGTGAATACTCATACTAGGTGAATTTTGATATCAGTAAGACTACAGTAGCTAGTGTGTCAGAAAAATAAATAATTATAGAATATTATATCAATCAAATGAGTAACAATATGTACATTTATACAGGGGATTTATTTAGTAAGGTTTAATGCTCATTCATGATGCAATAATCTTGAGAAACCAGGAATGTGACAGAGGTTATGAACAGTATGCTCATTGTCAGCCTCATAGTAAATGGTGTAAAGATGGAATACAATACTACAAAAGAAAAAAACTTAAACCTGAATGTCCATTTTCACTATCAATATTCAGCACAGTGGTCCAAGTCATAATCAAAGGAATAAAGGGAGAAAAAAAAAGAAAGACAAAATTTAAAAGAGGTTATCCAAACAGGAAAAGAAGGTTCATATTATCTCTCACTGAAAATAACATGTTCTATCATGAGCAAAAAGCAAAAATCTAAATGAGCTGGTTAGTTCATAAACTTTCAGTTAAGAAATTTACATATAAACCAAAAAGAATTACATATAATAAGATCATAAAAATACAACCAGCTTTCCAGAGCAATCTGCAAATACATTTTCTTTCAAGAACCAGTGAATGTCTTCACAGAAAGACAAGAAATAAAAACAAAAACAAAAACCAACAACAAAACTTCAACATTAGTGTGCGTCAAAGTGTCTTCAAGTAAATCTTCAACAAAAGAACAGGCCTACCCATCTTCTGTTCTGTCATATATTAAAGTCTCCTAAAGTTTGACCAAACTTTCCCACTATACTCTACTCTGGGTGTTTAATGTTTTTTTTTTTTTTTTTTTTTTCTGGCCTGAAGTACCTAGCTCTTCCACATTTCAGCTATAAAACTTTTCCAAAGGCTAAGAATCACAGGATCAGGTTGATTGTGTTGAAGAGGTCAGCTCAGGAACTTTGGAAAATTCCACCCTCCTGGAAGAGAAAGGTCATAGAGCACATAGGCACCCCTCCCCTCCAGAAGGGAGAGAGGCTCATTACATTCCTCAGACCACAGAGGGGCCCAACCACTGATGACCTGCAGATAGGGGAAGCCAGAGCACATAGAAACATTCCTCAGGAAGAATGGACCGTTGTCCCCCCGCCCCCCGCACCCCAATACTAGAACAAAAGCAAGTTAGGGAAAAAGAGGTTCTATCACAATTGAAGATACAGCTGATCACAGCAGAGTAGTTTGCAGCAGCAAAAACTTGGTAGAGCAGGTCACACTACTCTAGCAATAAGAAAGCAGCAGGGACATACTACCTGCTAATACCCAACCTGATTTGTGCATTTTATACAATCCAGGATCTCCTGTTGAGGTTTTGTCTTTTATTGTTTATTGTAGTGCTAAGTGCTGACCTCCAAGATCTGCAGACTGCCTATAGTCTCTGAGACCCTGCTCCCAAGTTAATTTTGATTGGTAAAGAAAGAAAGATGCTGGCAGCCAATGACTGGGCAGATGAGAAATAGGTGGGGTTGAGGTATCACAGGCTTGGAGAGAGGAGACCAGGAGGAGAAGGAGAGGGAAGAGGAAGCCATTTTAACATGGAAGAACATGTAGGAGAAAGAGAGCCAGCTTGGGCTAAGAGCTACAAAAACATGGCCAAGAGGGCTGCCTGGTTGGAGTTGTGAGCAGTCCAGATGGAATATAGAATTAGTAAGGAGTAAGTCTATATTCCAGATGGAATATAGAATTAGTAAGGAGTAAGTCAGTAGGAAGGTGGATTCTAACAGTGTAAGGATCCATGATTCACAAAATAATGATAACCTGGACTCAAATTGTATGCAAATTCAAAGAGTGTTTTATTCTGCAGAAGTCCAGCATACTGGGGTCTCCCTATCCCCAAGATAGAGACAACCAAATGAGCTCAAAAGCTAGATTTAAAGCACATTAAAGGGTGTCCCAGTCAGGATTTCTATTCCTGCACAAACATCATGACCAAGAAGCAAGTTGGGGAGGAAAGGGTTTATTCAGCTTACACCTTCCACATTGCTATTGATCACCAAAGGAAGTCAGGACTGGAACTCATGCAGGTCAGGAAGCAGGAGCTGATACAGAGGTGATGGAGGGATGTTTCTTACTGGCTTGCTTCCCCTGGCTTGCTCAGCCTCCTTTCTTATAGAACCCAAGAGCACCAGCCCAAAGGTAGGACCACCCACAAGGGACTAGGTGCTCCTGCCTTGATCACTAATTGAGAAAATGCCTTACAGCTGGATCTCATGGAGGCATTTTCTTAGCTGAAGCTCCTTTCTCCTTGGTAACTCCAGCTTGTGTCAAGTTGACACACAAAATCAGCCAATACAGGGGGTTCCGGGGAAAGTGACCTCTATCTTACTCCATCTGTAAAGGCTTTCCATTACTGGAGCCTGGGGATTGGAACTTGTTTCTGTGGAGGTCTGGAAACTTGCTGACTCATTGTCCTTGCTTCAGGCTTCCTGGCTGGACATTTCCTAGTTTCTAACTAATAGCCTGATGTCTGTTTTTTTTTTTTTGTTGTTGTTGTTGTTTGGTTGGTTGGTTTTTTGTTTGTTTGTTTGTTTGTTTGTTTGTTTTGACGGACTTGCCAGAACTTGACCAGTTCCTTAGGCATCAGCCTAGGCTTCTCAACAGCATGAAGTGTAGGCAGTAGCTGAGCTATTATGCTGCTAACGCATATTTAAAAATATAAAACTGTGTGTCTTTTATCAAGGAATACAAATGGTCTCAGGTGGGTAAAAACCCTGCATTAGGGTTTTATTTAATATTTTTTCCTACAATCTCCTGCATCAATTTCTCATTTCAGTCAACAGAGTCAAGGGAATCTCCCACATACATGCCTGGAGTACCTTCACCAATGAGTCTAGATTCTTTTTCAAGTTGGCAATGAACAATAAACATCACAAGCAGTAAACTTTTCTTGCTCACACTCTTCACCGGAAGCACCTTCAACAAGAGCTATAACTGAGCCTTACCACATCACTTCTTGGCTTACTTGAGTGTTGAGAACTGTTTTGTTGTTTTAAAGCATTAATCATTCTGTAGTAGAGATTCTTCACAAAAGGAACCATATTTTTTCTAAGCCAAAAGAAAATGTATTAGTAGTTCAAAAATGTACTTGCTTTTTTGTTGTTGCTGTTGTTATTTTTAAAACATAAATTTCTTTTGAGAAGTGTAGTTAGTGCCTTGGGAATAAAAATATTTAACAGTTTCTGTTCATCCAAAGCAAAGAAGCTCACATCATAGATGCCCTGAGTGTGAGCCCTGCGTGTTCTTAAATGATGAGCAGTAAAGAAATAGAAGTATCCCATGTTTTTATTGGTTCTAGTTGTATGCAGTGTCTTAATTTATTTAAATTCTTGGGTCTAGGTCAGAATGTCAGAGCTATTGTTAGTACCCCCTCACAAAATTGTACTCTCCAGCAAGAAGAAGTACAACAACACCATTGTCTGCACCCACACTGACCATTTAGTTTCTGTTTCTTCCTAGTCTGCTATATTAATGCCATTCTTCAAGCACAGGGGAAGCCTCTCAACTTTTCTCCCTTCCTCTAAGGTACATTTTTGAATGTTACTTACTTGGCAACTCCTTTTGCTATTATGAATAAAACACATATAAAATGCTTAACTAACTATACATTAAGTTATCTTTCTCTACTTCCCCAAAACTGGATAGACCACAATTTTCCAGAACTTTTATATGCCATTCCTAAAGTTAATTATTTATGTATATCATAATTTTTATATAAATATTACCTAATCACTTGAAAAGTAAGTAGACTATAAACATCATTCTGTCTTTTTCTGCACATATTTAACCGTCATATCTATTACTTATTTTAATGACAACCTAATATGAATATCTATGTATTTTAAGATATTCTATAACCAATTTTTCTTCCATGATAATTGATTAACTATTGATTTTTGACTAAGAAGAATAAAACAACTATTCAAGTAAATATCAAGTTATATCCACTTGCATGTGCATATATGTGTATCTTTAAAATATACTTGTAGATGATCAAGGATATGTGCTTTCAAATACAAAATCAGTATTAGCAATGAAGGAAAGAAAGCAACATTGCAAAGACTAGTCTTTAGTTTAAATCTATTCATGGTCCATAGCTGAGAAACATGAGGTTTTTGAACTTCTCCAGTCGTAAGTGTGATCTTCTGTCTAATCTTGACAGGCAGGTATGTAAGGATGAACATGTTGAATTATAACCTAACATGAGCTATTGTCACATTTATAATATTTTTAATTTTTATATTTGTGTCAAGATATTTTAAATAGACGTCAAAGAATTAGTAAATTATCTTAATTCTTTCTTCACATTGAGTATATAGTTCTGATATATTTTCAGTTCCAGTTCATTTGCTGTCACCATAAACTCCCTGTGTGATAACAGTTTTATTTCTCTCAACCTAGAAAACTGGAATACCTAAAACATAATCCACACATCAAATGAGATACAAGAAGAAAGGAGGAGCGGTCCCTGGTTCTGGAAAGACTCAGTGAAACAGTATTCGGCAAAACCAGAACGGGGAACTGGGAAGGGGTGGGAGGGAGGACAGGGGAAGAGAAGGGGGCTTACGGGACTTTCGGGGAGTGGGGGGGGGCTAGAAAAGGGGAAATCATTTGAAATGTAAATAAATTATATCGAATAAAAAAAAATTTAAAAAAAAATTCCACTCTGCTGCCATCTAAGCTACAGTGAGGCTGCATATAAGAGAAAAAACATGAGACTTCATGGTAGTGATTGGAATGAATGACGAAAGAGAAACTTGCCACATGTGACAAAACACTGGGATAGAAACAGAAGACATAAGAGGAACAGAATTAGTAAGTATTATGGGCAGAAATAACAGAATAAGAGCAAGGGATGCAAAGCCCATTTGGGGATCAGCCGTCAATGGATGGGGAAAATTTCTAAGTTGCTTCCCTCAAATGGCGCTGCTCAAGGGAAGAGTGGTCCCGTAATGATGGAATATTTTCAATCTCCCTCAGTATTAGATGGTGATGTTAATTTCATGCACCATTTCCTCTCAAAAAATAAAATATGGGATATATAAATTTCATTGGAATATTAAAAAAACCTGTGCACTTGACTAAGTATCTTTATTTTTCCTATATTTAATATGCTACATATATAAAACAGCACCTCATTTGTATCAGCCCCAAGAGCAAATTCTAGATAATTAGTTTGAAAACCGAGTGCGTGAGTCAGGCAACAAGGAAAAATGTCCATCTTTTCTTGCTTTCTTCAACAGAATACCTGGGGCATTAAGAGACTTTTCTTTAAAATGAATATCGAGAATTTCAGCCATAGTCCCAGGGGCCACTGTGCTATGGTTTTCTCTGTAGTACTTTGCCTTTCTTTCACTGTTCTCTCCACACAACACTATATTTAATTTCCTGAATTTTTATTTAATGCTCTAACATTTGAATTAGCACATGTCCTCAGAGATAGAGATGGTTAAATTTTTACAGGTGTGACTATAGCAGTCCACGCCATTAAGGGATGCATCAATGTGGTTCAGAAGGGAAAGGCTTCCAAAAATCTCACCACCACATACATCAAGTGAGACAATCAATGGCTTTTTACTATACTTATCCTGACAATACTGACTTGCCATACAATATCTTCAGTCAGAATCCATTCAATAATTCTCTCTCAAACTACTTTAATATGTTTGTGTAGTGATGCTCACATTTAATACCTGCACCCAAGAGTTAGAAACTGGATGATTGGGAGTTCAAAGCCAGCCTCAACTCTGCAATAAGTTCAAAGGTCAGCCTGACCTTCATGATACACAATCTCAAAAATAAAACCAAACAAACAAACATTGTAATGGACATGTAGAACAGTAGTTCTGCTGAAGACAATTCTTCCAAGGAACATGATTTTTGTCACAATTTGGTTGACTAGTAAAATATCACTGATATGTGATGGTTGTTTGTGTAATCTAAAGGATACTTTATTGTTTAGCTTTTTAAGATAAATATCACACTTAACCTCAATTGTTTGGATGTTTGTTTTGAGCTAACACTGACTAGCATCTACTCTTCTCTTAATTAAGACACTCAATCTCTAATGAATTAATTGTGTGTTTCATATCTGGTTGTTATACACTTAGAACTTTCATACATAAAATTAGAAAATAAAACAGCTAATGTATGCTCATTATTTTAGTATTCTATTACTTCCATAGTAGCTGTTCTCTTAACAAGATATAAACACTTGAAATCTTAGCATGTTTATAGTATCTGGGAAAAACAGATAATTTCATGCCACAATTTCATTTTACAAAGTCCCCATAAATACCTGAGAGTAAAATCTATATCTACTCAAAACTAGGTGGCTTAAAACAACTAACAAGGAAAACAACAGGGAAGGAAAAAAATCAAGAGAATTGAATTAAAATTGACTGTGCTATCTACAGGGAATCTCAACCAAAGCTGCACTGAGAATAATAAGTAGTTTTTTGGTAAATACCTCCTTATGAGCCAACACTTTGTATACAAATGCCTTAAATCTTCATTTTGGCATTTTAAAATGTGAAATTCATTGTTAGACAAGTCTGTTGACATCCAAATGTCATAACAAAGGTGAAGAAAATTTGTTTTGAATAATTTCAATATATTGGTCTTTTAGGATTGTGAAATAGATCATTTGTTGTTTTTAATGCAGATTTTCTTTATAAATTTCTGACTGCTGTCTGGACAAGTAAGTTTGTTGAAGAATACCAAGCTCTGAAAATACTCTAGAATTTCTCTAGAAATGTTCAAAATTTAAACATTAAGTTCGGGAGTAAACAAAGAGGCTTAATTTAAGATCAAGATTAGTTAACATCAGCTCAAGGTCTTTATTTCAGAGGAGTCAAAGAAATCAAACTATAGTAATCAAGGCCTATAGAGCCAAGGTTGACCCAGATTGGTGCATCAATTTTTCCGTTGGACTTTTGTTCCAATCTTTCCATTTGTTATGTACATCTGAACTTCTGTAGTATACATCTGCATAAGAATAACTAGGTACTAAAAAAGTGCACAATGATATTTTTCTAACTATAAATAATATGTGGCTGTAATCTTTGATATCAATTATTACAGTCATAAAGTATACAAAAATATGAGTTGCATTGGGGAGCTAAACTCAAATTAGGAAATCCGGCCTGAGAAAAGGTACTTTTGCTTTGTTTTATTTCTCCAGAATGAATTCATAAAAACTATTTCTACTAGTGTTTTTCCTACTTAAGTCTTAGTTATGAAATGCCCTTAGCCTATGACAGCTGTTCATATTCTGTGCCTTGACTTCCAAGTTAAGAAGAGAATTCTGTCACCCTGCCCCTTGACTCTCAATATCCTTGGGACTTGTTTCTGCTTTTTACTATTCAATAGAATTGACAAACAGACAGAAAGAAAAGCTTCCAGATGAGCTACAGAATGTCACTTCTTTTTAAAATGCACTCATTCTCTGACAGTTTTATACATGCATGTAAGCAAATTTGGATGGTTTGACCCATCTTCTCTATTCGATGAAACTTTTTTATCCCCAATAAATACCCTCCCCTCTCTAATATCATGTCTTCTGTGTTATTTTTTGTTTCTGTTTTTTGTTTTGTTTTGTCTTGTTTGGGAACCTCATTAGGATTCCACCCATGAACATTAATAGGAGGTTATATGTCGAAGCATGTACAACTTCTCTGTGATTATAGCATCAACAAAAATATTACCTCTTCCCCTAGTTACCATTGATCATCCCTTGGGGAGAAGTGGGGCCCACCTCAACCTGCAATGTAACATTGATTATCACAGTCTTGCGCTGGATGTGGGAACATAACTACAGCTGCAGTGTCCTGATAGAAACAACAGCTGTGTCATGTCCTGAAGGTATTTTTCAGTACTTCTCTCTGTTCTCTCAAGCTTATGCTATTTCTGACCCTCTCACTGTGGTGGGTTTTTGACTCTGGAAGGGGTTGATATAAATGTCCCATTTAGGACTAAGAACTGCTTTCTTTAATTCCTAATAACCACAGTGTAAATGAGTATTTGCTAGGCTGCTCTGCCAGGAGAGAGTGAATAGGAAGCCAAGAATTGCCCTGAGTAAGATCCAATTAGAGCAAGTGAACTTCAGCAGAAGCATGCCTCTGTGAGCAGAGAAAATAAGAATTTTCCATGTGAGTCCAGTTCAGAATAGTGACCCACAAAACTGAAAGATTAGTGAAATTTATTGTTTTGGAATGTTTTGCAACATGGCACTAGGTAAATAACAAATCAACCATTAGATAGCTCATAATACTAAGGTATTGCTAGAAGGCTGCATTCATCTACCATATGATTTGTAAGAACTTGGTATAGCCATAGTTTTATCTGTTAAGACACAAATCGTATAAATTAAGACCATAGCAATAATAAAGCTTTCAAGAAAATCTAAAAGAAGAAAAGGACTATGGTATTTTATATTCAATATATTTCAATTGCCAGGGAAAAGCTTTCAGTGAAATATTAGCTTAAAGGTACACTTTAAAGGTAAGATGGCCCTTTTCTTGATAAATAAAATTTCGCAAATCAAAGCAGTGTCTTAGAAAAGACACAGAATATTTTTTAATCGTGCATATTTGTAGTGTTCATTTTTACTTTATTCTTTTCTCATTTGGAGCAATTATCAGCTAATTCGTCAAAAAAAAAAAAAACAGTTTCATATCCTAACTTTGGAGCTAGTACCCTCAAATACTACACTAACTTCTGGATTTAAATTTAATAAAAGACATAAACAAACATATCTATAGAAATGCTCCAGAGCCAAGGGACATCACCATGTGGTTAGTAAGCGTTTGGTATAGGTGTGGTTTTTGTCTGTCAAGACAGAGTTGGCATAAGTTGAAGACCATAGCATCAATAATGCTTTTATGGAAAATCCTAGAAGAGAAAGGGAAACATACATCATTTTGAAAGGAAGAGGACTCTACAAAACAATTTACTACAAATGCAAGGAAAATGCCATATTAAATCAACTTCAGGAAGTTATTCAATGAGACCATGATATGAAGAAAGAACAGGCCAACTTGGAAACAAAACAAAACAAGATGAGACATAAAGTCAATATGTGGAGATGAAAAAGCAGCTCAGTGAGATAGGGAAAGATTACAATAAAACTAAAATTGCAGAAGTTGGGTAAAATGCACACAAGATTTACTGGACAGAGTTACTGACTTGAGAAAATGGAATTAGGAGATAAAAACCTGCAGATTTCTTCTTCAAGAATGAAGAGGGAAAGTAAGAGGTGAGATGACAATGGGTGAATTTAACAGGGAACATTGTGGGATTCTGAAGCCATGCAATCTTATCTCCATACCACTCATGATGTCTAAACTACCATGAGTTCAGAAAGACAAGGAGCCTCAAACACTGCACTGTGCACATGGAAATGCTAATGGCCAAGCTGTAACAAAAGGCAGGCTGATCTGATTCTTAAAGTCAAGCCTGCATTACAGATGTGGTACCTTTGCTCTGCTGCTTTTGGAGATTCCAAAATTAAAATCAAACTGTTCAGATGCATTAGACAAAAAAGAAATAAAAAGTAAAACTCTGTGTAAGTAGGTTAAAGAAACTTACTGAAAGATAAATAATTTTAGATTGTTATAAGGACCATGTTTAAATAAAAGAATAAAACAAAAAATTGGACTCCATGTATCCACACACATGCATGAAGACATGATATATGGAGAAGGATATGGTATATGAAGACTGGAGGGAGGAAATGAGGCATGTGTCTGATCATATTTCGTTGTATGGAAGTACTAAATTCTCAAGAAACAAAAATAGAATACAAATATATCTTCAATATAATAAAAATAGTTTATATTCTCCAACATAAAAAAGACTAAAGAAAATAAGCAAAGAAATAGAAACAAAATAAACAGTGGCAGAAACATAAGGACAATATGTCAAAATATCTATCACATTTGTATTCAGTTATTAATCAGATTCATATCGTCATAGACACATGCCACCTTATTTGGCACAGGCAGTGCATCGAGCATGGTAGCTGAGACATGCAACCCTAACACACTAGAAACTGAGATGAGAGGACTGGGGGGACTTCAAGGCCAATCAGTTCTAGGCAGTGAGTTTTCAGCCTGCCTTGCTATGCTTGAAATTCTATAAGCAAAAATAAAGAGAATTTGATGAGATATTTGTAATTTCAAAGGAGTTCTAGTGATAAACCATTCAATGTGCTACAAAGTAAGTTATTCCAACAAAGAGGATGTAAAGAACAACAACCTAGAACTGAATGTAAATTATGAAAATAAATAGAAAACATTTGGAGTTCCAAAGATCAAATTCTGGACACTTAAATATAAAATTAGTTCTCTGTGTGATTGTGTGTGTGTGATTTGTGTGTGTGTGTGTGTGTGTGTGTGTGTGTGTGTGTGTGTGTGTGTGAGAGAGAGAGAGAGAGAGAGAGAGATTTGTGTGTGTGTGTGTACGCGTGTGTGTGTAAAGGCAGAGAGACAGAATCAGTAAAACTGCTTATATTATAAAGTTATAAAGCAGTAATGACGAAATCAACTTCAAAATGGACAGAGACACCATATTAAAATGTTAAAATATCAGACTTAGAATAGCATTGAAAATTTCATCTCACTGACATGCGATTCAACCAAGTAATCAAATATGTCCTAATAATGGTAGACTCAACAAGAAAATGTAAAAAGAAAGATCATGTGAATAGATGCCAAAATCTTATCACTAACATCCTTTCAGTTAAATCCTAAGGGGGCAAAGAATGAAAAAATACTTAAAGACCAAGACTATGTATTAAATTCACAGAGAATATTAAAAGCAGTAATAAGATTCTGAAGAAAGACAGAAAAGTGCTACTACAACATAAATGAGAGAAATTCTGTTTCTGTTACCACTCACTATTATTGAAGTTCTGATAAATGAAATAATACAAAACCATGAATAAGAAATATGAATGATAAAATAAGTACATTGTATGGTTATTTTGGCCATGTGTCAGCTTCACCAGTTTGAAACCTCCCATACACATAACTCTGATGATACCTCTTGCCTGAGTCACCATTGACTTCTAAACATCCTTGTGGGAGAAGTAGGACCCACCCAACCTGCAATGTAAAAAGAATCTTTTTATAATTAATTTATTTGTTCAATTTGTATCCTAATATCAGCAACCTCTGTCCTTCCAGCCCCACCCCCAGCTTCTTCTCCCATTCTACCTCTTCCTCTAAGAAGGGGGCATGCTCCCCCACCTCCACAGATAAGTCACCTCAGAACTAAGCCTCTTTAACTGAGGTTAGACAAGGTAGCCCAGTTCAGGGAATGGGATCCATAGGGAGGCAACAAGTTCAAGGACAGCCGCTGCTCCCTGAGCTCTGTCTAATGTCTGATTGTGGGTTTATGCATCTGTTTTGGACAGCTGTTTGGTGGAGCCTTTCATGGGGCAGTTATGCTGGGATCCTGTCTGCAAACTTAACAGAATATTATTAATAATGCTAGGGATTGGTTCTTGCCCATGTGATAGGTCTCAATTTGGATCAGTCATTGGTTGGCCATTCCCTGTCACTGATCTATACCTTTACATCTTGAATGCAGGACACATTTTCAGTTGAAAGTTTTGTGGGTGTGTTGCTGTCCTTATCCCTCCACTAGGAATTTTGACTTGCTATAGGAGGTGGGTCACTTCTGGCTCCATAGCCCCTACTGCTAGGGGTCTCAGGTAGGAACATTCCTAAAGACTCCCCGGGACTTCCCCCAACTCCATGTCCTAGGGCCCTGGCAAGTCATAGATGCCCCTTACCTGTGCTTGCAGCAGATTTCCATTCTCTCTCTCCTGCTCTCCCTACACCTGATCCCTGCCCTCCATTCCCCATCTCCTCTCCTACTCTGTTATCCCTCTCCCTCCCTCCCTCCCTCCACCTCATATCAATTTTATTTCCCCTTCTGAGATTTCTAAGCTCTTCAGTGAGTTAGTAAGAAGGATTTTAGTGGGTGGTACCAGTCAATGAAACTAGTACATCTGTGTTGTTAAGCACCAGTTACCAAAGATGCTTTCCCACTTTCCTACTAGCACTGGGAAATTGTGGATTTCCTTTAATAATCAAAAGGATGTCTCCAGTAAAGCATGAACAGTGTTAGTATGATCAGCTTGAGTTTGAGACACATCTACAAGGTTAATAACTATGGTTTTCTTTAGAGTGACTTTGTGGGCTCTCCATCAATCCCTACGTCATGTCGTTCCTTTCTAAAGATTGTTCTTATGTAGTGATAAAATTACAACTTGAATGCATCAAAGGTTTCTACACCTGTGACAACTGAAACATAGTTGAAAGAAAGGACATTCCAAGAACGTACCATTGGCCCCCGCCCTTTTCCCATTGCACTCTGCTTGCTGCCTGTAGTGAAGTAAGCACCCCTTCCTGCACACACTAGCTCACTAGCAAACTCTGTCTCAACAGGAAAGCCTAACAATGAAGCAAATGAACATTGTTCGGAGACCTCAGAACTTGGGAACCATATTTTTGTTCTTGCGTTGTTTCCTTCATGTGTCAGAGCGAAGGGCAGCTTGAATAGTATGAAGGCAATCCCTGGCTCTGGAAAATAGTAAAATGTACACAAATCCCATGGCAAAGAAATAATTTACACTATTTACACTTGAAAGCTTTTTAGTGTTCATGCACAACATGCTTTATAAGAAGATGATTAGCTGATAGAATTCTTCAAAACCTTAAATAAGATGAGGGGTAAATTAGTACTGTCAATGCTTATTTTGAGTATGCTAGAGTGTACACACAACTGAGAACATGATGGTGAGGGGGTACAGATGGGAGTGATTGGCTAAGCAACTTAGGATAAGTTGCTTAGCCAATCAATAAGTAGACTTACATTTTTAACTTTTGGTTAAAATATTTGCTTTCATGAACAACTTTTAAAACAAGGAAATAACCATGATTGAGTCTTTTAAAAATATTAGTTCTCCAGCAAAACAAATATGGCGACTCTGTACCAAAAAGGCAAGTCCTCAGAAGGGTCCTTTTATTTATCACACAATAAGTCATAACAATTAAGTAAGGCACAGGCATATCATAGGCCCAAATGACTCACAGCATGACACTAATTGAATTTCATCTAGCTGTTTAGTTGACAAAATATCGATGTTGCAGATTACTGTGGTCCCGCCTTGGGCTTCTGCTTTTCAGCTAGACACCTATAAAGTGCCATATCAAGAAGACTGATTGGTACACATATGGAACCTTACATTCTTATTAAGAATCTCAGCAAGCCAATTAAAAATGTTTTATAATGTGAGTAGGCCATAATTACTGACAGGTTTCAAGATTTCTCTGTAGCTTGCTCTCCATACACCTTGGAATGTTGAGTTGGTGTGTAAATGTAAATACTGTTAGATTAATGTTTTTTCTGTGGTCTTTACTTTGAATTTACAATGATCACGTGCCTGTCTGATCTGGCATAAAACCATTTTTAGAAATGTGTCTTGGCTTTGAACTATATGACCCTGGATTTAGTGACAACCTTGTTCCTGTTTGCTATGTATTATCTATCTCATTTTTTTCAGCTGTTGTAATAAAATATAAGATATATTTGTGTTAAACAATATGCATGGGCTGGAGAGATGTCTCAGTGATTAAGAGCACACGTTGCTATTCCAGAAGACCCAAGTTCAATGCTCAGCACCCATGAGGCAGCTCACAACCATATATAATTCCAGTCTGAGAGATCAAGAATTGACAAATGGGACCTCATAAAATTTCAAAGTTGCTGTAAGGCAAAGGACACTGGCAATAGGACAAAACAGCTATTTTTATAGTAGGACTGGGAAAAGATCTTTACCAATCCTACATCCAATAGAGGACTAATAGCCAATATATACAAAGAACTCAAGAAGTTAGACTCCAGAGAATCAAATATCCCTGTTAAAAATGGGACAGAGAGCTAAATAAAGAACTCTCAACTGAGGAATACTGAATAGCTGAGGAGCACCTAAAGAAATATTCAACATCCTTATTCATCAGAGAAATGCAAACAAAACAATCTTGAGATTCTACCTTATACCAGTCAGAATGGCTAAGATCAAAAACTCAGTGACAACAAATGCTAATGATGATGTGGAGAAAGAGGAATTGCTGGTGGAAATGCAAGTAAAACCACTCTGGAAATCAATTTGGTGGTACAACAGGAAACTAGACATAATATTACCAGAGGACCCAGCTATATCACTCCTGGGCATACACCCAGAAGATGCTCCAACATGTAATAAGGACACATGCTACACTCTGTCTTTAATAGCCTTGTTTATAATAGCCAGAAGGTGGGTGTTCTCAGCCAACCATTGGATTGAGCAGAAGGTCCCCAGTGGAGGAGCTAGAAAAAGGACCCAAGGAGTTGAAAGAGCTTCCAACCCCATAGGAGGAACAACATATGAACTTACCAGTACCCCCAGAGCTCCCAGGAACTAAATTACCAACCAACTTATGCATGGCTTAAGTTGCATATGTAGCAGAGGATGGTCTTATTGGATATCAAAGGGAGGAGAGGCCCTTGATCCCATGAAGGCTCAATGCCCCAGTATAGGGGAAATACCAGGACAGGGAAGCAGAAGTGGGTGGGTTGGTGAACAAGGGGAGGGAGGCATGGGATAGAGTATTTTTGGAGGGGAAACCAGGAAATGGGATACCATTTGAAATGTAAATAAAGAAAATATCCAATAAAAAAGAAAAAGAAAATGTATACATACCTGTTTACAATGAACTTAAAGGTGCTCTGTAAACTTACCTCTACCTGATACGGTGTGACACCATGCTTGATATTAGAGTCACCAAAGCATGTGAGGTCTGAACCCCATTTTAGATTTATATTTTGGAGAAGGAACATAAAGAAAATTCAAATATTAGGTAGAATTACCCTAGGATACACCCACCCTGGATGGATTCCAGGTCAACTTGAGAATTGGGCAAAAGCTGACACTGAATAACCACAAAAAATAAGTATCTGTCAAGTTATTAAATGCCAAATGAAGAAATTCTTTCTCTCGTAACATTTGAAAACTGAAAGGCACAAGGCAGATCATGGACTCTGGGGATAGACAGATGAGAAATGACTGGAAAGAGCCTGATACAGCAGACGCCATAGAGCAGCGAATCACATACACAGAAGTGTAGGGAGTTTCACACGATGATGAATGGAAAAGCTTTTCTACAGCAGAGATGCTTTGTCGGTTTCAATTACCTTTGTTCATGTCTCACAGCTGATGTTGGTAAATACCTAACACAACTTAAATGTGTATGTCACTATCTCGTCTAAGAGAGTGAAGTGTTCATTCAGTTTTAAAGGCTGGAGATCCTGTAGACAGGACTCTTCACATTCCACTTTGTGCATTCAAGTCAGATATTTCATTTTCCAGGGAAACATATGGATATTCACTGGGTGTTTTTGTGGAGAGGAAGGTGATTTATTGAGACAGCTTCTCATGTAGCTGAGGCTGGCCTTGAATACTACTATAATGTAGCAGGTAGCCTAGGGCTTATGCATGACCTTAATACTTCTAGTTCCCGGTGAAGGGTTTACATTGTGATGACCACATAGGATGCTCAAACAATAGGTTCTTTCACAGTCTTAAAAGTTAGTATTTTGAGGACTAGATATATGACTCTGTGGTTAAAATTCTCTAATACATTCTTCCAGTGGGTACAAGGTCAGTTCCTAGCACCTATGACAGGCAGGTCACAACTGCCTATAAATCTTACTTCATGAAGATTTGACACCCACTTCTGGCCTCTGATAGCACTGTTCTCATCTGCTATAGCAAACCCCATGTCCATGTATGCATCATTAAAGTAAATATCTTTATTGCTTTTTTAGCTGTATTGAGTTAGTTGATAGGAAAACAAAGGATTTTGAAATATTAGGAAGCTAATTGTCCAAATTAAAAGTAATTTAATCATATAAAGCAGACATAATAAAAATTAGGTAAAGAAATGAAGCAAAGGAAAGATGTGCTCAAGATATTTCTGTTTCTGCAATTTGAATGAATGACAAGACCCAGAAACGAAATGACCTACAAAAGAGACAAAGTTTGGAACTGAAGTTACTGACAGCCAACAAAGGAGAAATAGTGTTGGAAGTTTCCAGTTGGGAAATCCATACATTTCTCCTTTATGTGATGAACCTATTTGCATGTTCCTGATTCCTCTAATCTCCCTGCCCCTAGCTGCACAGGCTTTAGACATAACACTTACTGTTAACATTAGGCTCCAATTCTCACCTATATTACATTCCTTCTTACTTGGTACTTCTTAGTGGAGAGTCTAATTGCTACTGTTGCTACTGGTGGCCCCCTGTGTTCTTGTGCAGATCAGCATCACACAGTCTCTGTAATAACTTGACCACACAAAAAATGAGCCCCAGCAACTTCTCTGTACAGTGAAGTGGGCTTCTTTTTCTTCTGCCCCTTTGTCTTTTTTTCTTTGTAGCTTAGTAATAAAAAGAAAACTGGTGAAGCTGAAAGGAAATTGGAGCAAAATCCACAGGAGCCTCTTAAATGAAATATCAAGAACGAGGTCCATGGTGTAAGTGGTTTTCACACAGCCATTCACTGTGAACCCCTATGAAGCTAATGCAAAGTGCCCAGTGAATTAGACATGCTAGTCCTACATCTAAATCTGTCTCATGGGAAAGATCCTGCACGCAAACGCATGTAAGCATCAGTAGAACTCCCCCCGTTCCATTGTTTTTTACTTCCATGAAATATTTAAATCCCACACATCTTCAGTTTGTGAAGGGCCAATGAAGCACGCAGCAGACAATAAAAACAATCTGTTTATAAAGGCTTAAGTAGGCAATGTATCAATAAGTATTGTTTCAGATTCCAAATGTACATAAACATTATTAAGACTAAAAGTGAAGTGATTAAATTCCTGAGACTTGGCAAACCACTTTAGACCACGTGAGTTATAAGTGATTCTCAGTTATATGATAAAATTAGATTGCTCCTTATCGAATCAGAAAAATGTACGCATAGTCAGATGTAGGAAAACATACCTGAATTCTCTAATAGACCAGCTAGATAACTTAAGCAGTAATGTTGATAGTGGTAGCAGCAAAAAATGAAGTCCCCAAGTATAATTATTTTCACAGTAAACACACACAAAGTGCACACATACTGCTAAAATGAGTTACCTGCTGCACCTGTTATTAGGCAATTATGTATATACATACAGACATGTCTATGGAAGTTGGAAAATAGAATGAACTGTTAGATAATGTCCTTTCAGGTTAAGCAGCTGAATTAAAACAATGACTTCTTCACTATATAAACAATAATGCCTTTAGTATCTAATAAAAGAGGAATAAAGATAACAGGTATTTTAAAGATACATTAATTTTGTATCAGTACATAGTTTGCTGACCAACAGCTTATGATATTTAAAATAAATTCTACATATGTCTGTAGCAAAGAATATTAGTAAAAAATGAGAAGTATAAATGAGATCTAAGGTAAAGGAAAGATGAGACAAAGCACAAACATATTTGACCCAAGGAAGTTTCTGGTGAGAATCTGAGAATCCTAATCATGTAGGTGTTTAGGGTTTTGCAAGCGTAGTTGTCACATTTTCTCTTCACTCTTGCACCTTCACAAAATAGTTCATGATCTGCCAGGTTTTTGTCTCGGCCCTTGCTGAAATTACAAGTGCCATGGCCAACAATGAAAACCAAAATGTTGAAAATAAGCCAACATGTTGCAAACCTCAATCTTTCCCATCTACCTAAATATGTGCAATCCACAATTTTCGAGATACCTACCTATCTATGTGACAATCTTCAACTCTAACTCAAGTTAAACTTTTTTAATTTCTTTGGAAATTATACTTAACACATAATATCCCCTAACTTTGATATTCTCAAACAAGTCTTGATAGGATGTTGAAGCAGAAGAATTGTCCTGAGTTTGAGGCCAGCTCAATCTTCATTAGTAAGACATTTTCAGAATAGACAAACAAATCTGTTGGCCTCCTAACTTTGCCATTTGCCCTTACTGGTTTTTTGTATATGTAGTTCCACTAACCTTACACTTACTATAAAGCCTGCAATTTTCATTGTCCATAATATTTCAAATTGTGTGGAACTGATAGCTGCATGGATAGGTCAAAATACAAATGTGAAAGGTATAAAAGATGCTCCAACAATCCAAGTCATATTTCTTGACTATGTAGGAGAAAATGCAGGAATAGACTGTGTAGTAGCTATTTCTGGTTGTCAACTTGAATATATCTGGAACGAACTCTGACTTGGATCTTGGCTTGGAGATCTTGAGGCATAGTAGCTATGAATCCCGGATGATTAAGACAGGGGATCTCTGAGCTCAAGGTAATCTGGGACAAAGCAAGTCCCAGATCCAGCTGTGGGTCACATACCTCTGATCTGGGCCACACCTTCTGCTGCAGACCTACAAAAGGACATTGGAAGAAGAATGATTCACTCTCTCATCACCTGCTTGCCTTGTGGGACTGAGCAATTTCTAGATCCTTGGATTTCCACTCACAGCTGATGCTGACCATTGTTGGGCAGTTGGACTACAGACTGTAAATCATCAACAAATTCCCTTACTATGTAGAGATTATCCATTTGTTCTGTAACTCTAGAGAACCCTGACTAATACAGATGACTAGTGGAAAATTACAACACAAGGTACATTAATCCTAGGCAAGACCTTGATAGGATATTTGTAACCAAAGGGCACAGGAAGTTCGAAGTAAGTACAAACATGTTCTACAAGACTTACAGCCATATCAACCTAACCTCCCAAGAGAATGAAGTTCACAGCAACAAGGATTGACCCTACAAATTTCTTCAGTATAAATCCTGATAAAGTTTCTCCCTAATGGGATAAATTATAAGCTTATATTTTCCACAACCAACTTTAATAATGGTTCAACCTTCACTCTAGCCCACCACCCACCAGAGGTAGAGGGGAAAAAAGGTTACTAGGATACAGGGGAAGTGGAACTATTTAGAAATAGTTCTTTCGGGAAATTCTGATCATCTTTGTGCTCATTTCAGTCCACTAGTGAACATCAGCAGCTGTAGTCAAGTTTACTCAGCAGGCACCGCACACAAATGGGCAAGGGCAGTTAAATCCAGAAGAAACCTCAGGCTCAACAATAGGCCTATGACCTTGGAAGCAGCAAGAAGCAGCAGGAACCTCACAAGAAGTTCTTGGGTAAGTTTTTCTCTATTAAGTCACCACAAGTTAGGCAAAGCAATGGAAGGTGAACTAATACATATGTGTCATTAGTGAAGAATTGTGAGGTGGAGCAAGGCAAACCAATGTTCAAGCACCCACTGCCATGGAGTATATTTATATTCCTTCTAAACATCATGAATCTTTTCATGTGTTTGCTAAAGTAAAACATCCTTTAACCTGTGTCTGCTTCAGCAAAATATTCTTGCACCTGTCTGCCCCAGCAAAACATCATTATAACCTAAGTGAGTTTCCAAAGAAACCAGAAATTTCCATTTTAATAAATAATCTAAAAGCTAGGAAACATATGAACACTGATGATAACACTGAGTATTAGGTCAGGCTCCTGGACATGTCAGTGTGAGCTAGAAAGTGACATTAGAAGAGTAATTAAAATATCAGACATAGGGTCAGAGATTGATTGATATTTTTCTGCTTTTTCACTGCACAGGCATCAAATCCTTGTACGTACAGTGGTTTCCAAATTAAGAAAGTCTTGACAAGAGTAAGCACAGTGTGTGTACCAATGTGCATATGGTTATTTGTGGCAGTATGTATGGAAGAATAAAGGAAGATATTGTGCACCCTGCTTTTTCACTCCCTGACTCATTTCCTTGAGATGTCTCACTGAACTAATCCGAAAGTAAAATGTTTTTCTGTGAGATGTTACAAAACGTGAAGACTGTTTTTAATGAATTCCATTGTACTTTGAAAACAGAAGAATAATGATTGTCAAGGATGTTAGATAAAAACATTTAATAAATAATTGCTTGATTAAGATCTCCAGGAGCAGAACAAATTATGGTCTCAAGGAACAGAACCTGGACTCATCATCACCTTCCAAGATCCAGTTTCTTATATCAGATTCTCCCACCACACACAAAACTTTGAGTTAAAAGTTTAAGTGGCAATCAACTAAAAAGTCAGAACTCTCTTGTCACTACACCATCTGTCTCTGTCTTTCTCTGCACCACTGCCCCTCCCCATCCTCTTTCTCTTGGCAGGCTTTGGAGTTCAGTGAAAGTTTGCTGCTATAGTTTAGAATCTAAGTGCCATAAGATAGCACTGCGGAAGGCCAAGCAAGAACGTCTTATTGCTGTCCTGACTCAAGCTCTTATTTTTTAAGACCTTCCTCTGAATGGTTGAGGCCCAATCATATGAATAATATTCATTTTTATTACAAATTTACAGTGGACATTTCAGCCGGACATATATGACTAACTATCACAAGCATACAGAGTTATCATATGATCCCTACACAGCACACAGTTTCTCGGAAGACTGACATCTTGAATCGATAATGTTCATTTGTTACAGTTGATGAATAAATATTTACACATGACTGCCTAATAAAGGTTAAAGAATTTACATCAACCATAGTTACTAGAAATGGGGGAAATGGAAGTAAAACAGGAAACTAAAGAGGAGAAAGAAGGAGTAGAAAGAAAAAGGGTAGGAAGGAAGAAAGATGCTAAGAAGGAAGAAGAAAAAGAAAAAGGAAAAAGAGCAGTAGGAAGATTTCAGGAACGGAGCCTATCAGTGAATAAACCAAAACCCCATACTTGTCACAGTTGGATGCTTGGCAGTAGCATATATCCAAAGAGAGCATTACATACCACGTCACTTGAAAAGAGGACAGAAACAAGTTTTACTCATTCCCAACCTCAAACTCCTATTGAATGATATCTTTCCCTAAGAAATCCACTCTGTACATTCAAGATACTGCCATGTCCAACTCAGTCCGTCTTTAGGATGCCAGAATTCTGCTAGCCTGAGTCATGGATGCAGTGGTCCCAGGTCTAGTAGGTGATGTCATAAGGGGTTACTCACTATGAAAGAGTTACTCACTATAAAGCCAATGCTTCTGCAGTGAATTGGGAGCTAAAGGCTGCTGAAGCTATTGTCTTTAGAAATTCCAAAGAAATTCTTAAGATCAGGAGATCATTTTTGGATGAGACTGAAGACCAACAGGACATTGCTATCTCTTATCCTAAGTGTGTGTGTGGGGCAATATATAAAACATAGTGCCTATTTATTTTTGCAATAAAAATGTACTTACATCTCTATTTCCTCCTACGTATGTCATGTCACATTATGTAACACTTTGATAACTTTATCTTTTCTTCATATGTCTCTATTCATAGTTAATGTCTGCAATAAGCAAACAAATTTTCACAGATGTATACCTTAGTCAGAGAACATAAAGATTATTTCATTTCACTGATCACTTTAGTTCAATACATTTATATACTAAATATTCATTTGAACTATTTAAATTATATATTAATTTTTTGGACTACAGATGCTTCCCAAATTACTCCATGTTTTGCCAATGGGCCTCACAGTTTGAGACATACAGTTAAAGAACTAGTAGTGTCCAAGGCTTAGCTTGCTTCATAATGGCCTTTCTAATCAAGATCCTTTGACATTTGTCTGCCTTTTTATGCATGGGATCCCTGTGCCCAGGACTGTGCTGGACACTCAGGATGCACTGAAAATGCATTTTATTTTATTTTATTTTTTTAGATCAGTTTTTTTTAGTTTATTATATATTTATTTTATTTATTTATTTATTTATTTTTATTTACATTGCAAATGATTTCCCCTTTTCTGGGTCCCCACTCCCCGCAAGTCCCATAAACCCTCTTCCGTCCCCCTATTCTTCCATCTACCCCTTCCCACTTCCCTGTTCTGGAATTCCCCTATACTCTTGCACTGAATCTTTCCAGAACCAGGGCCCACTCCTCCATTCTTTTTGGACATCATTTAATTTGTGAATTATGTCCTGGGTATTCAAAGTTTCTAGGCTAATATCCACTTATCAGTGAGTGCATACCATGATTGATCTTCTGAGACTGGGTTACCTCACTTAGTATGATGTTCTCCAGCTCCATCCATTTGTCTAAGAATTTCATGAATTCATTGTTTCTAATGGCTGAATAGTACTCCATTGTATAAATATACCACATTTTTTTTATCCATTCCTCCGTTGAAGGACATCTAGGTTCTTTCCAGCTTCTGGCTATTACAAATAGGGCTGCTATGAACATAGTGGAGAATGTGTCCTTATTGCATGCTGAAGAATCCTCTGGATATATGCCCAGTAGTGGTATAACAGGGTCCTCAGGAAGTGGCATGCCCAGTTTTCTGAGGAACCGCCAGACTGATTTCCAAAGTGGTTGCACCATCTTGCAATCCCACCAGCAGTGGAGGAGTGTTCCTCTTTCTCCACATCCTCGCCAACACCTGCTGTCTCCTGAATTTTTGACCTTAGCCATTCTGACTGGTGTGAGGTGAAATCTCAGGGTTGTTTTGGTTTGCATTTCCCTAATAATTAATGATGTTGAACATTTCTTAAGGTGTTTCTCAGCTCTCCGAAGTTCTTCATGTGAAAATTCTTTGTTTAGCTCCGTACCCCACTTTTTAATGGGGTTATTTGGATCTCTGGGTTCTACTTTCTTGAGTTCTTTGTATATATTAGATATTAGCCCTCTGTCGGATTTAGGGTTGGAGAAGATTCTTTCCCAGTCTGTTGGCTGACGTTTTGTCCTTTTGACGGTGTCCTTTGCCTTACAGAAACTTTGTAGTTTTATGAGGTCCCATTTGTCAATTCTTGATCTTAAAGCATAAGCTATTGGTGTTCTATTCAGGAACTTTTCCCCTGTGCCCATGTCCTCTAGGGTCTTCCCCACTTTTTTTTTTCAGTTAGTTTCAGTGTGTCAGGTTTTATGTGGAGGTCCTTGATCCATTTGGAGTTAAGCTTGGTACAAGGAGATAAGAATGGATCGATGCGCATTCTTCTGCATGCTGACCTCCAATTGAACCAGCACCATTTGTTGAAAAGACTGTCTTTTTTCCACTGGATGCTTTCAGCCCCTTTGTCGAAGACCAAGTGACCATAGGTGTGTTGGTTCATTTCTGGGTCTTCAATCCTATTCCATTGATCCGCTTGCCTGATATTGTACCAATACCATACAGTTTTTATCACTATTGCTCTGTAGTAGAGTTTAAAGTCTGGGATATTGAATCCCCCTGAAGTTCTTTTACTGTTGAGAATAGTTTTAGCTATCCTGGGTTTTTTGTTATTCCAGATGAATTTGAGAATTGCTCTTTCTAGCTCTATGAAGAACTGGGTTGGGATTTTTATGGGAATAGTATTGAATCTGTAGATTGCCTTTGGCAAGATGGCCATTTTAACTATATTAATCCTCCCAATCCACGAGCATGGAAGGTTTTTCCATTTCCTGAGATCTTCTTCGATTTCCTTCTTCAGAGATCTGAAGTTCTTGTCATATAGGTCTTTCACTTGTTTGGTTAGAGTCACCCCAAGATACTTTATGTTGTTTGTAGCTATTGTGAAGGGTATCATTTCCCTAATTTCTTTCTCAGTCTGCTTATCCTTTGAATATATAAAGGCTACTGATTTGCTTGCGTTAATTTTGTAGCCAGCCACTTTGCTGAAGTTGTTTATCAGCTGTAGAAGTTCTCTAGTAGAGTTTTTAGGGTCACTTAAGTATACGATCATATCATCTGCAAATAGTGATAATTTGACTTCTTCCTTTCCAATTTGTATCCCTTTGACTTCCTTCTGTTGTCTAATTGCTCTAGCTAGGACTTCAAGAACTATATTGAAAAGATATGGAGAGAGGGGGCAGCCTTGTCTAGTCCCTGATTTTAGTGGGATTGCTTCAAGTGAAAATACATTTTAAAAAATGGTAAAATACCTGAATTTGTCTTTCAGACTCAAGATAAAATATACAAATAAATAAGTTGCTGTAGTACAAAGTGTTTTGAAATTTTAAAGATTTAAAGCTCAAGTATATGTCAATATAAATTGTGAGAAATTGTGGCTTGGATATTCTTAGATATTAGCTTTAGAGGATTTCACTATGGAGATGCTAAGAAGTCCCAGTTTCTCCACACAATTTTCAAATCAGCTGCACCACAGACTTCTGTGACACTGATGATATGCAATGAACCCCCAAGGATTCACTCCATCCATTGGTCCAAAGAGACTCACTTCCAGATAACTCTAACCCTGTTAGCCACAGCCCAGGCTATTTGTTTATCTGAGTCATATTTTTTTAAATCAGCATTTTTTTCAGGTGACTACAAAACAACTCTAGTCTCAATCCTGTCAATCAATCTCTTTGAGATGGTCATGTCACCACATGAATCTGTTTGAAAATTTTCTTTCTCAGAAAATTCTGAGCCTCTCTATTGGTCTAGCTTCTTCCCTAGAGCTTCCATAGGGATGGTTCTGCCTTGCAAGGAGTTTTATTTCTAATCACTCAGATATCACAAAAAGCTTTATCCTTGGTTTTGTTCTACTTTTTCTGACTACTTCCTATTTGTATTTCACTTCTTATTTTAGAGTACCTTACTTTAGGAATCTTTGCTTAATACTTCTCAAACATTAGCTCTGACACACAGTCTGTGCATCTGACTATCTGACCTTCTGTTACAAGCCATAAAACCTTGTGGTATTTTACTTCATACTTTTCCAGGTACTATTTGTTTCTTCCTCTAGAATGACCTCTGCTATCTATGAACCTTGCTGCTTTTAGGGACTCAGATCAAAGAGTATTGCTGTGAAAACTTCTTAAAGTCTTGATTCAGACTGAATTTCTTGCTTTGTGTGTCATCAAAGCAGCCTTTCTAAATCAGAAACTTACATTCATCCAACTGATATCATCCTTGCCAAAAGCTTCTAGATCATGCCAGAATGAGGCTTCTTTGCAGAACTGAATACCTGGCACATATCAGAAGCATAATGTACATCCATAGAATAAATGCAAAAGATGAATCTATCGATACACTCTACCTTCCAAGTAGTCATAATAGAAATTTCATAATAAAGCAAATAGAAGAAGTGGAAAGGAATTGGAGGGTTCATGCCTGTAACCCTAGCAGTTAGGAGGTTCAGGTCAGCTGGTTCCATATGGTACATTCTACAAACTTACATCAAGAAAGCTGCCTCTCTGCTTATTTTCTTACCTGGAAGGAACAACTAGGAAGAATTGCTGCTCCATTCTCTCTACCATTGCACCTCAATTTTGGTGTAATAGTATTCCCTTCAAAATGAATCCCCCTTGCCATTCCTGAAGTTGCCTGACTACACTCAGCAAAACAAGACAGCCTACAAAGACATTACAGGGGAATCTTCATTATTGAAAATGTCTGGGCAACAATTCCCTCTTGAGTTAATTGTTTTCATTACCTGAAGAGTAATGGTAGTTCATCAGAACATAATGTGCTAATTTATTGAGATTATTAATTTGGACATTGAATGTAAATCAGTATTTCTTGTGATGAGAGGAAAATGATCAGTACCCTTTCAAAGTATCACCGCTGACTCCATGGAAACAAATGGTACATGAACTCTGTTCCACTGTTCTCTGGATACTGCTAGTCAAAGCCCATTACCTACCTTCTCACGGACAAGTTTTTAAAAAGTGTTCTTATCAGTCTGCAAAATCCATTGTCTCAGCAATAGGAAGTGTTCAAAAGCAAGGTGAGACAGAAGGTTTCTTCAATGAGTGTGACATCCTTCGTCTCCTTAGCTTTTGATCTACTTTGTTTTCTTTCCCCATTAGATGCACTTCTGCAAAAGATTAATCTTCACAAATAACTTAAAATCACATTCTATTTCAAGGATTATGTAAATGGAAAACAGTACACCAAGCATTCCTACAATTAATGAAGACATATTAGTTTGCAGCAGCTTTCCTTAGAATTTACCATGTAAACTGAGTTGGAATATGAAGTACCTGAGTTTGTTCCTGTAACACAATAAAATTTCAAGTCATCGTTTTCCTTTTAGATTGCTGTATGAGTTTATGATTGAATAATTTTGTGTGCATACTTTTCCAACTATCCCATGCAAATGTATTATCTTCCTCCTCAGTCTCAGAGATTGAGTTCATGTATTCTGGATACAAAATTATTGTACCTGTTCATTTCTCTAGCTTTTGAAATTTAGAATGAGTATTTACATCATTAATATAATTTGTGTTCGATTTTATCAAACCTTCTATATTGAAATAAATCATTAAAATCATACGGTTAAAAACACTGTTTTTCTCTCCAAAGGAATGATTATTTCCTCATGACTAGTCTTCTACTCAGCTACCTGTCCTCATTTGAGTGATGGGACTTGAGGCTGTCATTTCATGACCCAGCTGAGCAGGGATGTTAAATGAGTGACTGTTTATTTCTGACAGTCATATTCTACTAACATCTTATGCAAAAGGGTGATATAGGTTTATAAGCTCAACTTCCCACTCTCTCAAGTTGGCTAAGGCATTTATTAAAAGGTCAAAAAAATCTAAAAGAATCCTATTAAGAATTTCAATAAGATCCCATCCTGATAGAACCAGATGGAGAGAATTTCTTTCACAGCATGAAATTTCTAGCTTTCTCATCAGTAAATGATATTGTTCAATCCTTCAAACCTCTGACTCACTAATGTGTTTACACATCTCCCATGGTATATACACTCTATCTCTACTTCTCGCTACCTTGTTCACCTCTCCAGGTATCTAGAAGGATGGTCTGCATGAGCTGTGAAATCCCAGGTTTTGGCTACTCATTTGCAGAATTCATCCCCTGGTCATAATCTTTTAGAAACAATTTTATGGAAACTGAATTCCTATCTCCAAGACCATAGGTTCTATCTGTGGCCCTTTTTTCTACACCTATATCTGCCGGCATCACAACCATTCCAATTTCTTGTCCTTTCAGGTCTGCTGATAGTCACGGATTCTAATCCCAAGATACTTACCTTCTCTCTTGTTGATCCCCTTAAACTTTTTCAACTTGAAACAGTCTGTTCATTAAACTCACTTTAATTACCCTTTCTGGATATACCATCTGTTTCTTGACAGTTCCTGACTGATAGACTCCTTATACCTGAAACCAATCACAAATTCCTTTGGGGTACACACCAAATTTCATATGAACATTTCATCTTTGTATATTCTGTACATAAGAGAATATTGTACAAAATACTCTCTTAGTTCATGTTATAGTCTAATTCTCCCAGTATGCTTTAAGTGCCCCCAGCTATTTCTCCTTTCCAAATCATTCTCCCCATTAAAACTAGAGTGGTAATTCAGAAATAAACATCGATTATTGATTCCCTAATTACTTCCCTCCTTTAAGCCACTGACAACCTTGACTTTGCTCCAAAGGTGATCAATAACCTGTATAATGGAAACTCTGCCTATGTCCTAGGACTCTTTCGTACACACACACACACACACACACACACACACACACACAAACACACCTCATACACACTTCTCTAGCAACCTCAAAGCCTATATAGATTAAAGACCATTGTCAATTCAATTGGATTAAGAAACTGGGCGTTAATGTCAACCACCACTAGGCTTCTTTGAGGGCATCAAAGAGGATTATTTGGGAGGGAAAACTGTGTGTTCCACATTCCAGTACTGGAAAGAGAGGAAGGTCATGGAAGGTGTAGGAAGTTGAAGAGATTGAATAGAGATATAGGCTGTCAGGATATGTTTTATTCATTCCAACTGAGAGCTGTAAGACACTCAGGCAAACATTGACTGCACACAGGTACACACACACACACACACACATATACAGAGAGAGAGAGAGAGAGAGAGAGAGAGAGAGAGAGAGAGAGCGAGAGGAGAGAGAGAGAGAGAGAGAGAGCGAGAGGAGAGAGAGAGAGAGAGAGAGAGAGAGAGAGAGAGAGAGAGAGAGAAAGAGAGAGAGAGATATGCACATCTGCACATTGGCTGAAAGAAGTAGCCACACAGTTCTGTAGGCAAACCTACATTCATACTGGCTAAGGCTTCAGCAAAGGTTCAAGCCTCTAATCTCAAGGCCATATTTATATAGAAAGCAGATAAAAGTGGGATTCTGCCAGGGATGGTTACATAACAGATTATCTAACTGTTTATTTTTGGAACTTCCCCAGGCATCCAGGATCAGCCATTTTTGAGCTGACTCATATCCCCCTGGATGTCCAACGCCAGCCTTGTTTTAGCTGAGTTTTACCTGATCGCCACGTCATCATTGCATTATCTAAACTTAAAATTTAACTGGTAGCATTCTGTTTTTTAAAAAATGTCCTGAATGAAGTTGGAAAACTAATGCAAAAGAAAAAATAGAAAAGACATGGGAACCTGAGAATCAGCATTCATCTCTCACTGTTTTCAGTCAGTGGGCTGTGACTAGCTGCCACTATTGAAGAAATAAATTTGAAAGAAAGCAAAAAGAGGTATATGGGAGGGCTAAGAGGGATCAAAGGGAGAAAGGAAATGATTTCATTACAATCATGAATTAAAAAAAAAATAAAAGTGACTGCTAAAGGAAAGAATGAGAACTAGTGTAAAAAAGAACAAGTGTCAGGAAATTGAGAATAAGTAATAACCCTTCTATCTACACTGGTGACCTGCTTGTATGTTACATTGTTTCAACAGTGGCATAAAATTTCTGGGACACACAAAACAATATATGCTTGGATGTACTGTCCATTCCATGAACTGGAATCGATCCATAACACTGCTCGGTAGAACAAAAACAGGATACTAGATAGGCCATAGACTTAGGGAGGGAAACTAATTACTACTGTCCTACTAAAGGAACATAGAAATAAAATAACCTCTCACAATATTCTGCTGTATTCGTTGATTCATGATGGCTTGTTCAGCCATCGTGAGAGAAGCTTCCTCCTGTAGCATTATTGAAACAAATACACAGACCCCACAGCCAGATAATGTGCAAATTGTGGTAGAGCTTGGAACATTCAATCCTAACTGAGATTACTTCATCAAATCCCTCTTGTCAGGGCTCACAGAACCCAGTGGAAGAGAAAACATAAATATTTTAAGAGTCAGAAGAGATGGAGGACACCAAGGAAGCAAGGCATTTTAAACAGGAGTAGAATAACATATAACATATTTAGGTAAAGTAAATGATTTCTATATGCTTAAAATAAGATCAGAGTTTTGAAAACTATAAATAGATAATGTATACACATTAACAAAATAGTTTTGTGAGTAAACATATTTGCTATATAAGTCTACAAGATGCGTTGAATACCTGAAACCTACATGAAAAAGCCAGATGCGATGGCACAGATTTATCTTAGCACACCTACTTTAAGAAGGGACATAGAAACAAGACAGTCCACAGAAAGCTCATGGTCCCGAATCGTGGAGCACTCAGTGTAACAGAAATGCTAAGAGACTTGCATCAAAAACAAGCAAGAAAGAGAATGCGGACTCCCAAATGTTGTCTTGGGATCTCCACATGCTTGGAATGGAGTGTATGCACATGCATCTCTCTCTCTCTCTCTCACACACACACACACTATATATATATATATATATAGTGTGTGTGTGTCATATATATGTCATGTACTACAATTATTATTGAAACTTTTCTTACCTTTTCACTGTGAAGAGCCAACCTGAAGATCCTGTCAAGCAAATGCCTTCATTTATGTAATGAACATCATCATTGTAAAACTTTCCTACAGTTCTGCTCAAAAAGCAGAGTTCCAAAAAGCCACATATCTGAGGGAGCCTACCATTTCTGTTAAAAATCTGAGGTCACACAATCATCTGCTGAAGGTTTATTTAGCCAGATAACAATGATCAAAACCCTGTAGGCTAAAATAACACTTTTAGTTCTACTGTTGCTAGCTGCATGCAATCCAAAAAAAATTTAGGGACTCTCTAAAACTGTAAAATTGATAATGAATAGTACATCTGACTTGGTTTCAGCCAGGGTTCTGAAGTGAAAGGAAAATTTTACCTTGCAAGATGGCTTTCTCCTTCAGCAAGTCCTACCAACATATGCCGCCACAACTGGCCAAGATGGCATTCTCTAATGATCAATTTTACTTCTGAATATCATTGTCAAGTATTAAGTAAACATAAATGGATTCATAAATGTTTCCTAGGGATAATTCTGGCCATAATAGTGTTTGGTTCATTATCCTCTGCAACTCAAAAAGACTCACCATGTTTAATATTTTGGAAAGAGAATAAATCAATATTTATTCAAGTTGGGCAAAGTCCAAGTTTACCCATCTTATTTATTATAAGTATTTTGGAAATGTTTATTTTTTTGTAATTTAAATATTTCCTACTTATGGTATCTAGCACAACAATAAATTGTGACTTAATGATAGTTATATGCTACAACATTCATGTTTGTTTAATCTATATTTGTCTATGATTAATATAACTACATGTTCACTTGGAACTTTTCAGTTTTGTATAAAAATAACTTAATATTTGGGTAACTGTAACCTTTGAAACATGTAAAAATCAAATTCCCTTCTTAATCCTAAGATAAGTAAATTCATGATATAATTTACAATTCATAAGCAAAATAATCAAAATCCAAGAGCAATTAATAAAAATAAGATAAATATAAAATTGGATTCTTAGAGAATGCTAGTTGATTAATTCTTTCAAATTTTTATTTATGATGCTGATATTTTAATTGACAGAACAATTGATAATAACTATTTGTATGTGATCAGTTAACAGATGAAATGCATGGCATATTGATGTTTTAGATAAAATGCCAGCACCAAGGACAGCTACTATAGGAGAAAGAAGTGGGTGTATTTAATATAGGCTAATTTGTTCCTAAAAAGAAGTGATTGGATGTATTTTCCAAAGTCCATAGAAAGCATTAGACTAATGGTGAATTACTAGGAAACACCTGAACTAGATGTTAAAGTAACATGTAATACGAGTTATCTCATGTAGTTCATTTTCCATTCAATATGTGGACAGCTACGTTAGAGGGATAGAATTACAACATGAGTTCAAAGGGAACAAGTATGCCAATATTCCAACACAACAAGAGTCAGGGAAAGTTAACCATAACACTACATTTGAAGTGTTAAAGCCTATATTACTTACAAAGTTAAAAATGGTATCAGGGTTATTAAATTCACCATAAATTAATAAAATAAACGATTACTATTTTTTAGAAATGTATAATATTGTGTATTTTCAAAAATAACTCAGATCTACATAGAAAACTTTTACTGGCATATCTATAAGCAGATAAAACATTTGATTAAAGATAAATACAGTAAAGAGAAAGGAGAGGTATCTGGTCATCATTGATTAAATGCAGAGGAAAGACAAATAAGATAGCCTCATTCAAGGAAGGAACACCTTGCAATCCCTGATGAACTCCAAAACAGCCCAAGACTGCAATCTGGATTAAACATCAAAATATATTATGTATATAATATATGAACAATAATTTTCACCAATAAACCAATGTGAATTCTAAAACATCAAAAAGTGTTTTAGAAAGGGTTACCTATTGCAGTTTTCTGTGCTCTCTTGCTCTATCTCCTCAAGGTACAACTACATATGAAAAGTAGCTATTAAAGTCTTCTACTTCAGTCAAACTATGTATGAACTAACTTCCTTTGTTAAGGATTTACTCTTATGATGATGAATATGGTTAAAATATCATTAATAGTAGTAATTTATTGCATCCTGAAAACAACTTTTACATTTTAAAAAGTTATCTTATGATCATTAAGTGAAATTTATAAAACATTGGTTACTGGACAGTAAACAACATTCAAGACTCCATCTAAACAATAATACAACAAATAATATAAAGTACTTGTTATGACTAAAGACAGCCAGTGGGAAAGATTGCACATAGTATGACCATTCTAATAGCCCCTAGTGGATGTACTAGCTGAGGAACAAATGATGCATGGTAGAACGCTAGAGAACAGAAACACATACATTGGCAAATGGTAACTAATGGGATAGAATGTAAAAAAACAAAATATCTGCATAAAGTTGGCCCTGTGAATGATGATTATGTAAGAAAAGAACAATGCATACCAAGAAGCTTGAACAATTTTTTTTTTAATTTCTGGAACTTTAAAGTTCTTACAGAGCAGAACTCATACTCGATCAAATTTGGGTATCATGATAAAGTAGACAGAAAAAAATAAAGAGGGGATTATATTGTCAATGTGTTTTGCATATAAAAGTAAGAAATTTTGATGTAATTTTGTGCCAACTTTTTGTTGCATATCATTTATATTTGAGGAAAAGTCAAATTGACTGTAATATGTCCACCCAGAACAAAAACAAAATCAATTAGAGAATCTTTCTGAGTAATTCAAGGTACCAATTGGGTAACTCCCAGAAATGAATGCAAGTCAATTTAAAGAATACAATCATCCTAGAAATAAATCAGATGAGTAGTACCTCAATCCAAGCTATAACTGATATGAAAGCTTTCTCCCTGCTGTGTAGATTTCACGTTGATAGAAAATGCTATATAGACTGGTGAAGGAGAAGAACCCAGGGTCTTACCCAGCTGCAAGCTCCATGCGAATGCTTCCTGCCATGTAGGCTATACCAAACTACATGCTAGAGTCATGGATTTCATGTAGGTGAGCAACAACTCTCTGATTTGACTTGAGAGTCAAACCTCAATAGCGAGTGCATTTCTGATGTTGTAAATTCCAATTAAAAGCCCATATCTGCAGAAGTAATGGACCCTAGGTAGAAACCGACTAATGCTATTTGGTTAAACTGACATAGTATCAAAAAACACTTCTAATCATTAGTGTTTATACATGTAGACAAATGCTATTCTCAGCCCTAATCAGAAAAACCTTTCTTTTCAGGAAAGGGCCATGAATTTAGGGTTTCCATGATTGACAAAGATCCACAGTAGAAGTGAATGTTGAATTCTCAGCCATAAACAAGACCTTCATAATTCCCCTATTAAGGTCAAGTAACTTTGCATATAAAGGGAGAAAAAGGATGTAAGACATGGTAAATGAAAAGAACTATGGAATATATGTGTACATTTTCTGGATATGATATAGTCACTCTAGTCAGAAACAGATTCCAACCATTTTAAATACCCAGAGGCTGCCCTCAAATGAGCCTGCCAATACATAACCACTGATGAGGTCCACCTGATCCACTCCTACTGAATTATTGGCTACAGCCAAATATTGGGACTTTAGTCATCACTACCATCAATTGGGTATCTCAGCAGATTAAGTTCCAAATCTATGGCCATGCAGATGGTCCTGGTTGAAGTAATCAGGTCTCAAAACAATACAAAAATATAAATATGGAAAAGAGACTTCTAAGGTAGATAGGGGGTTGATAAGAGTAGAATAGAGACAAAAGTAGAAGAAAGTCACAAATGGTATACCCTTGGGAAGTGTCAGAGAACAAATTTAACAAACGTAAATAAATGTTAATCATATAAAACTATATACTTTTATTGAACTAAGATTGTAAGAGAGCACTACTGTTCACCATTGCATCATGTGAAGAGAGAAAGTTTAAACTGAAGGTTTTCATTGGGTCCTTCCCCTCTGGAGCTCAGGAAGCCTTGAAGAAGAAGGGTGGAGGGAATGACTATAAAAGTCAGAAGAAAAGGAGGACACCAATAGAACAAAGACCAGTGAATCAATTAGACTTCTCAAGGTCCTTTGTCTATGTGCTATGGCTCTTACCTTGATGGGTTTTGTTTCTCGGAGTCTTTTGTCTGTTCTTAAGACACTTTTCCTCCTATTGGGTTGCCTTGTCCAGCCTTGGTATAAGAGATTTGGATCATCTCATTGTATATTGTTATATCATGCTCCATTGTTACCTTTTGCAGGTCAGCTGCTTTCTAAAAAAGAAAGAGAAGAAGAGTGAATCGAGGGGAAAAGGTGGTAGTGGGGATCCTTGGAGGAAGGGGAAACTGGACAGGGTGTACTGTATTTGAAAATAAAATATTTTCAATCAATTTCATATTTATTTATATATACTTGTATATATTTACATATATATTTATCTATAAAAACAAATTTTAAAAGTAAATTTTAAAAACATGTTAATCATATAATACTTTATCAAATGAGCATTGCAATAAGTTTTTAGTTTTGGGTGTTTGCATCAGGAACAACATTCAAGATACACTTCTAATTGGTGCATTATGTGGACCTGTAAATTATGCAGCTATGGCTCAAATTTTGGTGAATTCTTGGCACTACATATATATTAATAAATTAGAACCTAATATTTGTATTGCATAACCAATAATTAAATTATCGAATGATTCCTAGATAGTAAAATTATACCCCTTCATAGGAAGTGTTTTATTTCTGATGGCTAGGATTGAAGCTTCATCCTCTAAAGAACTATTTGTGAATCAAATCACACATCCTTTTGGCATCATGTGTCTCATCATTTAATAACATCCTATGAGGTTTTCAGTTAACTAGATCAGGATGAGGCATCTGGCTTTGGTGACCTCACTGACAGCTGAAAGTGTAATTGTTCATGTGAAAGTAATCAATAGACTTGAATCTGGGAAGGACGGGAAGCTTGTGTCAATGGTAGTTGCATAATCCATCCAATATTGACATAAAACCTCACAGTATGTATGTTACTTATGTTATTCCCCTCCTCCAAAGACCTTATGTAAGTCTTATAAATATTTAAGTAATGAGAAAATGTGGGAAGTAAATATAAGAGCACTGATCATGGAAGGGCTGTCTTCATGCTCATTTGAAACCATCATGGAGTTCTGAAATTTTTTCTTAGTTGCCAAATGCTTTTAAGCCACTGGACAGTGCCTTGGTATCTGAAAGAATATTTCCTGTGTCTTCAAAATCATCATGAGGTTTGGCTTCTGTGACAATTGAGATAAGTTATATAAAGTAAAGGTCTTATGCCTAGTAAGTCTCATAAAACTGAGTGGCCCATTTCCTCAAATTTGCACTCCGGAGTATCTCAGAAAAATACCCTAAATATACTTGGATGTTTTATTATCTTAACGTTATTTTATCTCTTACTGTATATGTCAGGCTAAGAATGACCCTCTAATTATCATTTGTTTCCATGTTACAAAGTCCCCACTTCTTTTTCTGGAACATTTGTTGCTCAAAGTTGTAATAAATTTACTTCTTCATGCTCTCTTCAAAAAGAAAGGTTAAGTATTTGGAGTTAAACCAAACCTTGCCTGGGATTAAATTTGGTGTTCAGGGTAGAAAAAAGTCAGAAACTGGTGCCATCAACACAAAGTTGGAGTCTGCCCTGTATTTACTGTTTAGTGCTTTCTGTGTTAGAATTTCTCAACTTGCTATATTTCTGTGATCCCGGCACCCAGAGGATGGCACAGAGGATGTCACTGATTAAGAAGGCTTGGTTTTATGATATAAGTTTTAAAACAATATATATTTTATTAACTTTTTGAGAGGCTATTTTTTTTCAGAGCTGAGGACCGAACCCAGGGTCTTGCACATGTTAGGCAAGCGCTCTACCACTGAGCTAAATCCCCAACCCCAAGAATCTAATACAATATATTTTGATCATATCCAGCCCCAACTCCTCACCTTTACAAAGTTGGGGGTTAGAGCCTATCCCCCAACTTTGTGTTCTCTTTATGTTTAATAACGCTCTGACTGAAGTCCGTCCTGCTCGGTTGAAGGATGATCTTCACTAGATACCTCAAGTTTAAAGCATCAATCTCAGTATATGTCTAGTTAAAATGCATATATTGAGCAATCACCTCAGACAACACTCACACAGACAAGAAATATATATATGAATTCTAAAAGAATTGTACACCTGTGAGGTGGTTCACTCACTTAGTCCCAGACCTGTGGATGCAGAGCTAGACAGATTTACATGTGTTCTCGTCTACATAGAGAATTCCAGGCCACCCAGGATTATAGTATAAGATGATGCCCCACAATTTCATAATCATATAATATACAATTTTATATATATTTACATATTACATATAATTATAATATATTATATGATATAATCATATGTTAATTTAAATCATATAAGAAGGAGTGAGGGAAGGAGTGAGGCAGTTTGAAATACTTTAATAAAAACCTTTGTCTTGTAAAAAGTAGTCTGCAAATCTTGTACCTCTTTTATTAATATTTACCCATTGATACACACACACACATACACACACACACACACACACACATATATATATAAAACTTTTCACACAATAAAATGAATATAATTTCAAGTAAATTGGAATTCATGGGTGCTTTGTCATGAAAATATTTCCTAACTGTGTCTCTTACTGTGTACCATCAAAATCTACAATATAGCCATCCCTGTTCATCTCTCACTTTATTTTGTGTCTTGTCAGTAACAAGTCATCAATTATGATCTCAATTCTTTAATGAAGTTTTTATAAATAAATAATTTAAAACCTTTGGTGGCACATGATTCTATGAAGTTCCATGAACTCACATTTGCCTACTCCATCTTCTCAGAACATGAGTCACCCAGATTGTAACACACCCAGACATTATACTCTGCCCATTTGCTGCTCACTCAGTCACTTTCTGCATTATGAAGTCAGAGTTTGCTGGGTTGCAGTACTGGTGCTTTAGGGTCCCTGTTTTAATAATAATTACCCCCAAATAATGATGGGAGTTTGGTCATTCTAAAGACAGGGAATAGTGTACCCATAGGTAAAAAGATCAAGCTAGAATAAAATATTTGAGAGCAAAAGAGATCATGTTTGAATTACTTTTACTGCAGAATGCTGCTTTAATATTCCCTTAGTTAATTTTATTCTCTGCTGCCCCTAACTCTTAAATGGAATTCTACCAAATATATATGTAGATAGGAAAGACAACACCTCTAGAGATGAGTGCTGTCAGAAACTTCAGGAATCTGTCAGGTGTCTTGGATTGTATTCTACCCCGGAGGCTATGTGAGATCTGCTGTATATGAACTTCTCCTTTGGGGATAAACTTTGCATAATATCCTGGTGAACAGTTCTGATTTACAAGTCTCCGTGCTGAGCCCTTTGTGCATCTTATTTCATGGAGCCCTCAGCATAACTCAGCTGAAGTAGGCTTTCTCAATTAAACTTACTTTCAGCGGAAGAGTACAAAGCATGGAGTTGTTGTGTTACTCGCTCAGAATCACACGACCTGCGTGTAGTAGTGACAGGATTTGAAATCATCTTGGTTGGCTCCCACTTTCACATTTAACACCTAGGCCACCTGTCTGCATGCTTAAAAATGGAGTCTAATGCAAAGGCACGACACCAAACCTTTTAATTACCTTACTCTGTCATGTGTTATAAATAATGTCTTCACTCCGGGAAGGGAAGGTTGATTTTTTTTTAAAAAAAAATTCAACATCATAAATATAGTTAATGTTGCTCTAATGTATTTCCACCACAAAGGTAACCTGGAGAACAAAATTAGTGGTACAAACAAAACTGGGTCTGAGTGGCCCTATCTTTCCTTTAAGTCTATAGTTTTAAACTTGAAAAGTAGAATCAAGAGTATTTGAATTGCAGAAAAATAGAACACAAGTAATGAAAGACTAGGGATCTCTGAACTAAATATAACCAGATATTCTGATGTAAGAAATACCATGCTGGGAACTGATTTTTCCTTCACCAGCCCTGCTCCTTTGAGCAGTCAGTTAATATTCTTAGAATGTGAAAGAATAAGACAGATACTTGAACAACACTGAGTTTCAAAACAGCAGTACAAGTTAAAGAATACACCCTAATTATGATACCACAAGTTACAGTAACAGAGAGGAGGGGCTGGGATACAGAGCTCAGCGATGAGTCATGTATGCACATATGCCTTCCCTCTGAGGCATTACCTCATAATCTCTACTCTATCAAATCAACCATATCCAATCACCTCTTAACATTGACTGATAGGATTAATTTTATTTATTATGAATCTTTTCCCCTCAACATATGCTATTCTAAGTCCTATACTTAAATCTTGTTGCCTGCTTTGTCATAATGATCCTCATCTCACCAGGGGAAACATAAGAGCATCTAGCCTTGCTTTGTTTTCATGTGGCTGCATGCGAGGCATATGGCTGTCTCCTATTGTAAAGTTCAGAGTGACAGTTTTAGAATACCAGTGCCTTATGCTGAGGGAAGTGCATGCCTCTGACTATTAATTATGAGATTAACATTTTTAAGCAGCCCATACTTTTTAGTGTTCCATAAAACAATTTTATAAATAGTGTCATAAAGGAGTACTTAAATGCCATATATTAAAAGCAAGAAATCTTTCATTTTATTTGATAACCTGTCTGTGTATAGTCTTTATGTGGTGAAAGGTTAACTCTGCTGAGTAAATTGCAAAGCTAGAAATAAAAATTAGAGGCTTTACTGTGAGTTTGGTTTTGAAAAAACAAACAGTTGTGATACATTTATTTTATTAACCATAACTAGAATATGCTTAACAGCTTAATATGTTATGACACTGTGAATTTATTGATTAGTTTTAAAATAGGTGGAAGAATGTCAGGTCTTTTTAGAGCTAAGACAGCATAAGGAGAGGGCATGTGTGAGATTTTTATAAAAGTGAATTATATCCACGCCTGAAAACTGATGATCCCCATCACCAAAAGGACTCCAAGGTAAGTGCCTGCAGTTTCAACCTTGTGATGTTTGAATAAGAATAGTCTCCAGAGGTTCACATGCTTGAGTGCATGGCCACTAGGTGCTGAAATAGTTTGGGAAGGCTTGGGAAGTGTGGCCTTGATGAAGGGGTTCTGTCATTGGGAGTGGGGGGTTGAGAAACTAAGTCTATTCCCAGTCAGGACTCTCTCTCTCTCTCTCTCTCTCTCTCTCTCTCTCTCTCTCTCTCTCTCTCTCTCTAGTTTTTCTTTTTTTGTCTCACCACGTAAGGAAGCTCTCCATTTATATCCTCAAGAACTATTCCTGTATTCCTGCTGTCAAGCTCTCCCACCATGATAGTTATAGACTAACCATCTGAAACTGTCATCAAGACCCCCAGTATATTCCTTCTACCCCAGGTTACTTTGGTCATGGTATTTTTTTTCACAGCAATAGAAACCCCAGTTAAGACAATACTCAAGCCTGATATTCTGCTTTTGAAATATGAGAGCAAAATATCAGGCTTGGGACAGCCTTTGACTTACTAAGATAAGACAGAAATCAATTGGAATGGGCCAGAGATAGAATATGCCAAACTCTTACAAGAATGTCACTGAGAAGAGGTAGCTTAAGTCGGCAACCAACAAATTGGGAAAAGATCTTCACCAATCCTACATCAGATAGAGGGCTAATATCCAATATATATAAAGAACTCAAGAAGTTAGACTCCAGAAAACCAAACAACCCTATTAAAAAATGGGGTACAGAGTTAAACAAAGAATTCTCACCTGAAGAACTTCGGATGGCGGAGAAGCATCTTAAAAAATGCTCAACTTCATTAGTCATTAGGGAAATGCAAATCAAAACAACCCTAAGATTTCATCTTACACCAGTCAGAATGGCTAAGATTAAAAATTCAGGAGACAGCAGGTGTTGGAGAGGGTGTGGAGAAAGAGGAACACTCCTCCACTGCTGGTGGGGTTGCAAATTGGTACAACCACTCTGGAAATCAGTCTGGCGGTTCCTCCGAAAACTGGGCACCTTACTTCCAGAAGATCCTGCTATACCACTCCTGGGCATATACCCAGAAGACTCCCCACCATGTAATAAGGATTCATGTTCTACTATGTTCATAGCAGCCCTATTTGTAATTGCCAGATGCTGGAAAGAACCCAGGTATCCCTCAACAGAAGAGTGGATGCAAAAAATGTGGTATATCTACACAATGGAGTACTATTCAGCCATTAGAAACAATGAATTCATGAAATTCTTAGGCAAATGGATGGAGCTAGAGAATATCATACTAAGTGAGGTAACCCAGACTCAAAAGGTGAATCATGGTATGCACTCACTAATAAGTGGATATTAACCTAGAAAACTGGAATACCCAAAACATAATCCACACATCAAATGAGGTACAAGAAGAAAGGAGGAGTGGCCCCTGGTTCTGGAAAGACTCAGTGAAACAGTATTCAGCAAAACCAGAACGGGGAAGTGGGAAGGGGTGGGTGGGAGGACAGGGGAAGAGAAGGGGGCTTGCGGGACTTTCGGGGAGTGGGGGGGCTAGAAAAGGGGAAATCATTTGAAATGTAAATAAATTATATCGAATAAAAAAAAAAAAAGAATAGAAAAAAAAAAAAAAAAAAAAAAAAAAAAAAAAAAAAGAACATGAGCAGAAAAAAATGTGCAGTGTGTGGTGTGTGTATGGAAATTTTACAGAACAGATTATAGAGAGAACAAGCTAGACATAGGAAAATAGAACTAGCCAGAGAATCAGAAGAACCAGAAGATTGCAACATATTGCCAAATTTAGTATGAATCCAGGCAGAGAAAATAAGTTAAAAGTGAGAGAGAAGCTATACTGGATCAGTGAGCTTGAAAGATTAGATTGTAGAGAAGCTAGAAGATTCTAGGTTTGGGCATAGGAATAGTTAAAACAGAGAAGGAAATGTTCTGGGCTCAGCCCAAGGCATGTATTCGTACATCATGGGTACAGCTTCCATCTCTCATCTGAGGGGAAAAAAAGCAAAATTTATAGCATTCAATTTAAGCATCCACAAAAATACTATTTAACTAAGATAGTATCTTAAATGTATATTAGATAAGTTAGAGTATTTAAAATGTTCTCCTTTGTCTTGTCAATGGAGGATATAGAAAGAGGCTGAAAAGAAACCTGGAAATTCAGGAGTAAACCATGCTTCTGGAAACCATAAATGACTAACTGTGAAATTTACTAGCAAAGGCTTTCAATAAGGGAAAGGATATCATGGCAAAAGTTAAGCTTCAGTATGATGGGTCTGAAAGTAGAATATAGAAAGGATTAGAGTCTGGAAGAGAAGGTGATACTAAAATAAATAGGGAGTAATTACAACTGGAGAGAACAGAGGATGAAAGCACGCTTTTCCCTAGGGGCTCCTAATTCAACAATTCAGAAGAATTTTTTGTTATGGCTACAGAGTGTTCTATGTGTGCTATGTGTGTTTAAAGATTTTTGCAGCCTGAATCTTGTCATTATCCTTTAACTTATCCTTTAGTGAAAAAAATATAATTAGAAAAAGTGTGATTAAAAATAACAAGTCACTCTGAAGGGACCATTCTCTTGCATCTGTTAAACCATTTTCTGTCTCATATATCCACAGAAAACTCAAACCAAATACAACAACAGGTTCCTGCTCACAATCAGTATGTATAAACAAAAAGAACAATGAAGATTTGTTGTACAAATGGGTGCACTCAGAAGAATGGCTAATGAGCTGACCACTTGCTCATGCCTAAGGATGTGCACATGGGGAAATATGATCTAGCTCTTGATCTGCTTCCACACTAAATTTCTCCTGTAGATATTTCACTTTGTACATGTATATTTACTTCCAAAATATTTATTATACATCATAAACAAAGCTGAAAATAATTTTAAGATCTTATAGATCTATTAAAGTAACACCAGAATACACATTATAATTATTGCAAACATATATCATAGGCACAGAAACAATATCCAAAATAATATAGGAATGAAAGCACTCTCCTGAAATAGGGGTAAATCTAGAAGTGGAAATTATTATTTATACATCAAATCATTTATTAACTACTATACTCTGTGTTTCATAAAGTATTTTAATAATATATCTTAAATTGGACATCAGGTATTGTGTCCATGCACAAGCATGGCTTCTAGTGACAACATGAGTGAGAGCAGCAGAAAGATAAGACCAGATATACATGAATAAAAATGCTGGGGTTGGGTGATCTGAGTTCTTTAATGAAGATACCTCAGCAATCTGGAAGATGGAGTTTCTCCATCAGAGAGAACATAGAATCAAACAGGGAGTCAGGGTTATTGCATACAGGGTGATCTGAGTTCTTTAATGAAGATACCTCAGCAATCTGGAAGATGGAGTTTCTCCATCAGAGAGAACATAGAATCAAACAGGGAGTCAGGGTTATTGCATACAGGTGAACAAAGGTTTAGGTTTACTGACAAATAAACAAAAACCAGGGTTTACAATGTACAGAGGATCTATAAGATAGGTTGAGCAGTCCTCAACCTATCTTATAGATCTTGGAGCAGTCCTTGTTGGAGAAGAACCTTTATGCCATAAACATTGTGATAGGGCATGGCTACTGTAAACATTATTGACATACATTATCAGTATCTACCCAGGATGAAAGGAAGGATTTTCCATTTTGAGTTTCTTTGGGAATAAAGGGAGTCTGGGGCTCTGGGGTTCAGCCCACATCAATAGCACACATTCTCAAGACTTCACTCATTCGAAGTTGGTCTATTCTATGCACTCAGGAAGATTATGTTCGATTACAAATGATTGACATGCCATAAATTTAAATAAAGATAGTCATGAGCTCAATTCTTTCGAATTACCTGTAGATAAATACAGTTTTGTCTATAGACATAGAGATATAATTTGACCTTATCAATATGCCTATTAAATAATCAGTTTGTTTTAAAGTGTCTTTCTAAAGCAAGTTTTCAAGAAAAATTACTTGTAAAAGTATTAGAATACTTTATACCAGTACCTATGAAATCACTTTAAAGTGATAATATTTGAGCAAGAAAAAGTTGGTATTCCACAGCTACTTTTTAATGAGTATACAGAAGTAATGACCAATAAAATAGAGATAATTTAAAATCTTATCTGTTTTCTTGCCAAAAGAGAAAAGAAACAAACTTTAATGTGATATTTAATTTTGTTTGGTATTTTAAGATGTGTTACCAAATTTCAAAGATATTAGTGGAACAATATATATGACTTTTCTTATACACAGTCTTTGGAATGCATTGTATACCTTATATCATGATTCAAACTAATAATGTTCCAAGTGTCCAATAGTTGTGTTTCTGAATGTCTTCATCACTTTTTTGTGCTGCTTTAGCAAAATACCACATATGTAATAACTTGTAAGGAAAAGGAACATATAGGGCCAAAATTCTTCAGGTAGGAAGTTGAATATTCAGTTGCTTCCATCAGAAAAAGGTCTTCTTCCATCCTTATACAGCAGAAGGTAGAAAGAAAAAGGCTTAAATTTCACCAAGGAAAACAGTCTCACCCAAGAGAGTGAATCCCACATTTCAACACACCTATAAGTGTGTTAAGTTATAAATGCACAGTTAAATGGGAGAGATATACTCATTCCTGTTACAAACACTCTAGTTGTTACAGCAGAATGCAATGTCTCACAAATGAAAGGAAAAAGAAAAAATCATGACAATATTAATGGTATTTCTACAAAGGTATCAGCATAGGAAGTTGAAGAAACTCTTCTGCATTATAGTTTAGAGTTGGTTGTAAGAAGGTAGACCAGTTGACCTTATATACTCACACCCAAGAGAGTGACTCACATTATTTATTAGAAGAATAAACATAAAACCTTTTTTTAAAATTTTCAGACCTCCATTTGGATCTCTCTGTGGTAACTACTTATTACCTGTGTATCTGAAAGTAAAATGCTCAACTGTAATCCGCCTTATGTTTTTCCTGTGCAACTGGTACCAAAATCATTTGTCCAATCTTGTCCTTTTACTGCATGCACAGAATGATATACATTTGTACTTTTAAGCTTTTTAACCTAAAAATAAACTGTGAGCATTTTTCATGAATTATCTTTCCTCCTACAATTGATGTATTTATTATTTTGTAGATTAAGACACAAGGATGCATTAATCCATAGTTTCTGTTCCTCTGCATTGTATCCTTGCTACATGCTAAGTATTGGTCACACACACAGATGTATACACACATACACACACACACTCACATTCATACTATGCTACTATATACATGACATTTGTATGTAGACCATGGCTTTTGTTGCCTATATTAAAACATTGTCATTTCATTATTTTTCTCAAATCCATGCCAATGATAATTGAAACTTTTCTTACCTTTATACTTCATTTATATAAAGAACCTCATTGTTGTTGTAAAACTTTCCTACAATTCTGAGCTCTTTTGAGAGATTAAATAAATAAAAAGAAAATGGCCAAAACATTATACAACTAGCACACAGCTCTTAATGAGAGTACTGTAACAATAAACAAAAGACTGGGATATCCTGAGACTGGAGAAAGACCTGCTTATATAAGTCTAAAAAAATGTCATTGATGCTAAATCAAGACATGTAAGTTGTCATATTTTCCAAAAGCAAAGGTTCTTCTGGAGAAAGTGAGCAGTGTGCTAATATGAATATGCATGAATGATGTTCTACTGAAAAAGATAATTACTAACAATTTTCTTTACCAAGAAAAATAAGTATATGGAAAGCCAAACTAATGAAGAAAAACCTCTTGGAATTTCACTTATATATTTATCTCAAAATTTTAATAACCCATTGTCCTTGGTCTCTGAAAATTTAGTAAAGTGTTATGGCCAGATGTTATACATAATAGCTATCTTTCTTAGTCACTTCATTCTGTATTCATTCAAGGAAAACACTAAGGTTTTTTCCCTGACGAACAGACTATCAAATAATTATATTAACCTAATTATATTTCAGTGAATTATACATTAATACAGTTTTGCATTTATATAATTATAGCAGAACCATAGTAATAATTTTGTATTATCCATCTTAAAGATAGCAATAATCTGAAGGTTACTCTTCCCAGGTTAGCTAGATGACCCAGTATAAAGAATTAAAGGCAAAGATGGATACTAAGAGAACTGACCAGTAGTCACAAATAAAGACTCAAAATAACCTGACTAGAATACACTTACACCTTAGAAATGCAACAACTCTGTAAGGACCAGAGCTAATTAGGAATATGTAGCCTTTAAGAAGCTGGTTGTCAAGAAAATATTTCCTTTGATATGTGACTGGCTTTCTGTGGGTAATGTTAACAGAACTAGTATGAGACAGTGACATCATTTCTTACTCATAAAGTTTCATTAATGAAACGGAAACTTACTAGATTGTTATCCAAGTTACCTGTTCTTGAAATACTAAGTAAATTTCAGTTACTTTTATCTACTTTGCCAAAGTGATTCTAAGATAAAATGTGGATGGATAAGAACAATTATATATAGACATGGGGAAAGATAGAAATATAAGTGATCTTCAAGTATATGTATGTCAACCCTTTGCTTGAAGGTCCTTCAGCTCTTGGTGGGTTGATAGGCACTGTGTAATCTCAGTATTTCTGTAGATTTCTGTAGATTGCTATCATATTGCCTCATCTATTCTGTGCTGCCATAATTGTAGACTAGAAGATTTTCAATTAAAAAGATGTACTGGCTCTAGATGAGCTGTAAAGTCAAAGTCATATTGAAGATTATATTTCATGAGGGCCAAGAGACAGCCAGAGAGACAGAGAGGCACACACACAAACACACACACTCAGAAGTATATAATATATATATATATATACATATATATAGATATAGATATAGATATAGATATAGATATAGATCTATAGAGAGAGGGAGAGAGAGAGAGGCAGACAGAGAAAGAGACAGAGAAACAGAGAGAGGGAGGGACATACATTGTATGAAATTCATCCACTATTCCTATTATCAATAACAATCACCTGACAAATACCCTTTCAACACTCTAGTGCTGGATATTAAATTGATAAGCACATGCCTTCTGGGAGATGTGTTCAAATCATAGCCTAGAAGGGGTAACCAGGAAATAGGCCACGGGTAATGTTAATGAATAATGTGTTGTATTTTATACTTGCTATACACTGAAATAAACAGCTGATTTTTTAACCCATCCAACAATTCTGTGATTCATCTACTGTTTTATGAGTCAAAGCTTTTTGTGTCTTCTTTTTTAATTTTTGTAAATATTTTTTGTCTCCAAATATCAGAAGTTACTAAGTAACAAACAGCAAATGGTGTTGTTAGGTGCACTATATATGCTGTATTTGTTTCTTAACCTGTGGTAACTCATTGTATTCTCACAATTATTTCTTTAAATAAATTTGGTCATACCTCCATATTTTAAATGAGTAATTGGAGACAGATTTTAAGTTATTTAGTAATGATTACTCAACAGAAAAGTCTGGAATTAGGATGAGAGTCCAGGCTCTTTGAAGTACCTACATGTCTAATTTAAGTTAATATAAACAAAGAAAAATATATTATAAAATATATAGGAGGTATCTCATAGACATGCAGAATGAAAGGAAGAAGTATCCCTGTAGTCATTTGAATGAGAAATGTTCTACATAGGCCAAGCTATATCATTAATTCTCAGGGTTTTTTTGTTTGTTTGTTTGTTTGTTTGTTTGTTTGTTTGTTTTTGGTTTTGGTCTTACTGTCATTTTATTCAATCTGTAATAGTCACTAATGGACAGTGTAATTCTTCCAGAAGCAGGTAAATAAGAATTCTGACACACGACTGGGTTTTACCTTTCTCCATTTCTACTCCATCAAAGACTCTCATGTATAGAATGATGCCAGCACACTAAAGAAGTATCTTCAGTAAAGCATCTATGAAAATGTCCTCACAGACACACTCTCAATAATTTTCAGTTTTATTGACAATGATGATTAACAATCAAAAAATGTTTGCCCCCATGGTGTAATTAAAACACATATTATAAATGTACAAAAGAATCAAAGGATGCATGAAAAGGGGTAATTACAATAAGTTTAGACCCATTATAATGCAAGCAAGTCTACCCTTCCCCATTTAACCATTACTTTGAGTTCCCAACACTTAGCACTAGCAATGTTGCCAATTGAAGTAGTTTCCTGGTCTATAAAAGAGGGTGTGATTTATTTGAATGTTTGATCCCTTCACTTTGATTTAGGTGAATGTGACTCTTGACTGGTTGAAACAAGGCTTTCTTTTCAAACCATGTGAGTATGTATATATGTAGGTTCATATGAATAAAAACATATATGGCAGGCACATGTGTGTTTTGATAGCCTGAGGTTGATATTGGGAGTCTTTCTCAATCATTTTCTAAATTATTCACTTGGATTGAGCCTCTCAACTAACCCTAGAGATTGAGGCTATGACTTCTTCTCTTTTCTTCTTTTATTTTTCTATTTTGTATTTTCATTAGTTATTTTATTTATTTACATTTCAAATGTTATCCTCCTTCCAGGTCCCTCCAAAGCCCCATCCTACTTCTTCTGTCCCCTAACCCCTCCATTGGGATCACTGTGCTCAGTTCAATGGTTGGCAGCAAGCATCCATGTCTGTATAAGTAAGGCTCTGGCAGAACCTCTCAGGAGAAATACATATCAGGCTCCTGACAGCAAGGACTTCTTGGCATCAGCAATAATGACTGGGTAGTGACACTATATGTATAGGGGATGGATCCCTAGGTGGAGAAGTCTCTAGATGGCTTTTCCTTCAGTCTTGTTCCACTCTTTGTTCCTGTATTTCTTTAGACAGGAGCAATTCTGGATTAAATTTTTTGAGATGAATGGGAGGTCCCATCGCTCAACCAGGGTTGTGTACCTAGCTTCTCAATATGGTCTCTTATAGGTCCTCTCTCCTCTTTGTTGGATATTTCAGCTAATGTTATTTCTGTGGGGTCCTGGGAGCGTTTTGCTTTCCTGGCATGTGGGACATTCTGTTGGCTATGCCCATTTCCCCATCCCATTCTACAAACCTCTGTTCAGTTTTCTGACCCTCTGTACCTCTCCCCCATCCCCTCCCACACTTTATCCTGCCTCCTCATTTTTTCTTCTCCCCCTCCTCTCTTTCTCTCAAGTCCCTACCACCCTCTATCTTCCATAATTATTTTGTTATCCCTTCTAAGTAGGACTGAAGCGTCCACATGTTGGACTTCCTTCTTCCTGTGCTTCATAAAGTCTATAAGTTGTATCATGGGTATTCTGAGTTCTTATTCTAATATTCACTTATCAGTGAGTACATATCATTGTGTTCTTTTGTGACTGTGCTACCTCATTCAGGATATTTTATTTTCTTTACTTAGTTTTTTTATTTATTGAAAAGGGAAGTAAGGGAAATAAAAACACTTTATGATACAATTAAAGATTTACATGGAAAATATACAATTAAAGATTTACATGGAAAATATTTCAGATAAACACGTTAAAATTGACAATTTTCATGGAAAATTAAATAGTAAAGTGGTAGACATGTAAAGCATTGGTAAATTAATTGAAATATGGGATAGAAACATTTTATGATAGAATTGAAGATTTACGTGGAAAATATTTCTGATAAAATTGTAAAAAGTATAGAAAACATGTTAGAATTGAAGATTATCATGGAAAATTTTATATAGATATAATGGTAGGTATAAAAGTATTCCTAAGTTGATTGAAACTGGAATTGTAAACATTTTCTGATAAACTTGAAGATTTACATGGAAAATATTTCTGATAAAATTGAAGAAATACATAAAAAATGTTAAAATTAAAGATTATCATGGAAATTATATAGATAAAATGATAGGCATAAAGATAATTCTAAGTTTATTGAAGGTGGAATTATCAACATTTTCATATAACACTAAAGATTTACATGGAAAATATTTGTGGTAAAATTCAAGAAATAAATAGACAAACACATTAAAATTGACTATTTCATGGAAAATATTATATATAAAATGGTAGATATAAAAACTCTTTCTAAATTAATTGAAGGTGGAATTAGAAACATTTGTGATAAAATCAAAGATTTAGATGGAAAACATTTCTGATAAAATAGAGGAAGTACATATAAAGACATTAAAATTAAAGATTATCATGAAAAATAATGCAGGTAAAATGGGAGACATAAAAAGGATTACTACATTAATTAAAAGAGGAATTATAAACATTTTCTGATAAAATTGAAGATTTACATGAGAAATATTTTATTAGTCTATGTCTTTTTACTGGGGAGTTGAGTCCATTGTTGTTAAGAGATATTAGGGAATAGTGATTCTTGCTCCCTGTTATTTTTGATGGTATTTCTATGTTTGTGTGGGTATCTTCTTTTGGGTTTGTTGGAAGATTACTTTCTTGATTTTTCTAGGGTGTAGTTCCCTCCTTCTGTTGGCATTTTCCATCATTTTCCATCCACTATAGGGATGGATTTGTGGACAGATATTGTGCAAATTTGGTTTTATCATGGAATATCTTGGTTTCTCCATCTATGATGATTGAGAGTTTTCCTGAGTTTAGTAGCCTGGGCTGGCATTTGTGTTTTCATAGGGTCTGTATGAGGTCTGCCCAGGATCTCCTAGCTTTCATCATCTCTGGTGAGAAGTCTGGTGTGATTCTGATAGGTCTCCCTTTCTAAGTTACTTGCCCTTTTTCCCTCATTGCATTTAATATTCTTTCTTTGTATAGTCGATTTGGTGTTTTGATTATTATGTGCCTGGAGGACTTTCTTTTCTGGTCTAGTCTGTTTGGAGTTCTGAAGGCTTCTTGTACGTTCATGGGCATCTCTTTCTCTAGGTTAGGGAAGTTTTCTTCTACAATTTTGTTGAAGATATTTACTAGATCTTTAAGATGTAAATCCTCGCTCTCATCTATACCTATGATACCTTAGGTTTGGTCTTCTTATTGTGTCCTGGAGTTCCTGGATGTTTTGGTTACCAGATTTATGCATTTTGCATTTTCCTTGACTGTTGAGTCAATGTTTTCTATGGTATCTTCAGCACCTGTACTCTGTATTCTTGTATTCTGTTGTTGACTATGATGCCTGAATTATTTCCAAGGTTTTCTATCTCCAGAGATATCTCACTTTGTGTTTCTTTATTGTTTCTACTTCCACTTTTAGATCCTGGATGGTTTTGTTCAGTTCCTTTGATTGATTGTGTTTTCCTGTAATTCTTTAAGGGACTTTTGTGTTTCTTCTTTAAGGGCTTCTACCTGTTGTCCCATGATCTCCTGTATTTCTTTAAGGGATTTTTGTGTTTCCTCTTTAAGGGCTTTTACCTGTTGACCAATGCTCTCCTGTATTTCTTTAAGGGAGTTATTTAAATTTTTCTTGAAGTCCTCTATCAGCATTATGAGATACGATTTTTAAATCCAACTCTTGCTTTTCTGGTGTTTTGGGGTATCCAGGACTTGCTGTGTTCAGAGAACTGAGTTCTGATGTTGCCATGTGCCCTTGGTTTCTGTTGGTAGGGTTCTTATGCTTGCCTTTTGCATGTGGTTATCTCTGGTGCTAGTTGGTATTGTGGTCTCTGACTGGAGTTTGTTCCTCCTCTGAGCCTGTAAGCCTCTGTCCTTACTCCTCTGAGTTCAAAAGTGAAAGCACTGCTGAGATCTCTCTCTCTCTCTCTCTCTCTCTCTCTCTCTCTCTCTCTCTCTCTCTCTCTCTCTCTCTCTCTCTCTCTCTCTCTCTCTCTCTCTCTCTCTCCTGGTGAGCTATGAACAGAAGGCTGTGGAGTTTCCAGGCTTCCTGCTGCAAATAGCAGCAGGAAGACTTCCATCCCAGCTGCTCCATTGATGTTAGGCCCTGTGTGCTCCTAGCTAGTTCCCTCCAGAGAGAAGGTGAAGATCTCACCTCTGAGCTCAGAAGTGAAAGTGCTGCTAGAAGATCACTCTTTCCAGGCAGGCTGTGCACAGAAGGCTGTAGAGTCTCCCAGCTTCCTGGTGCAAATGGCAGTAGGAAGACTTCTGTCCCAGCTGCTTCACTGATCACAGAAGGCTTTGGAGTCTCCTGGCTCCCTGGTGCAGTCATTCCCAGTTTAAATGATATTGTTTGGGAGGTTATAGATCCTAAGGAAGTACAGCTTTGATGGACACATTAGGTCATTGAGGGATGGCCTTAAGTACCCTTACCCCATTTCCACTTCTATTTCTGCTCTCAGTGTGTGGTTGATGAAATGATCTCTATGCTTCTACTCCAGCTGCCTGCTCCCATGTCTCTCCTACAACTATGGGCTTTCCCTCTGAGACCATAGGACAAAATAACCTCTTTCTGCATTAAGTTGATTTTGCTCAAGATAGTTTATCACAACAACAAGAAAGTAACTAATACAATCCTCAAATGAGGGGTAGAAGACAAGACATTCTTGGTACTTTCTTTTAGTCCCATTACCATCCTCCCCCCTTATCAAGTTTGACAATAATTTTGCAATAGGTGGTATAAACTCACTTTCTGTTGAAGAACTGAGTCAAGCTTGAGTAAATTCTGTGTTAGAGATACAGATTCTCTACTGTGAATGAAGAGATGTCCCCTTCACAAAAGTCAAAAGTCCATAATGCTGGCCAGACTTGTGAGAGTCTGCTTTACTCTTTAAAGATTGAAATGCCATGTCCAAGTAAAACAAAATGTGCTTGAAATCCCACAAAGATCACTAAAGCACCCTCAACAGACCCATCTTATTAGGGAAAGCAAACATATATAATGTGATGTGCAGAGATCTTTTCATAAAGCTGGAATACAGACCAAGCTGTGTTGACTCCTGATAATTGGTTTTCCGATAGTGTACATTTCTATTAAAGCCTCGGGTTAAAAGCAGACAGAATGCATTTTGTATTCTCACCTGTGTGCTCAGTCGTCACACTTGGACTGAAACAGAAAAATGTGAAATTCAAGGATAGTCTGGGATCTATATAAAAACTGATATCAAAAGTTAATTTAAAGAAAAAGTAGACCACAACAAAACTCAAGCCTATAAATATTTAAATCACATCTTCTGCATTGATAACTAACAATTTACTAAAAAGAGGACTGAATTTATTTAACCCATCAAGATTAATATTTTCTAGCAATGACATAAAACAACTCTTTTCATCTGCTCATGTGACAGTTTGCATGGATCCCATAGCTTTCAGGATGCTTTTACAGGCTAGAATATGATACTCCAGTTGATTCATGCTCACCAAAATAGACTTAGAGCTTCTGCTGTAGCTTCCTCTGCTTGACTGTGAACCACTTCTTCCTGAGAGCCAGAGTTGGATTTGGATAAAAAAAAAAAAAAAAAAAAAAAAAAAAAAAAGTCAGGAAAGATTCCAAAACCTATTTTCCTTAACAAGTTCACAGTCACTCCCTGAAGGCAGCAACACATTTCATGATTGCATGCTACTCAGTGGTTTGACATAGAACTCATGCCTTTCCCTCACTGTTGTAGGTTCTATGCTTTATAAACTCCTCTGCTCTCTTTCTTCAGTTGCTCCCAGTATTTGTGCAGCAAAAGATGGGCACCATTTTCTTTGCCTCTCACTTCCCACTCAAGAATGTCAAGGGCAGACACAGCTGCATTGAGGACAGGGGGAAAAACACTTCATTTAGCAACAAGAGCACCAAGTGAAAGAGCTCCATTCTATTCTGACGTGTTCAGGGAATAGGCTTGTGATTGACACTTTAAAGGGAAAACGAGACCGAAGGATGAGAGAGAACTCAAATATGGTCAGAGAAGTGAAAAATGACAAAGGATTGGTCACTGTAAATGAGATTAGGCAGCTGTGCCTGTGTGCCAGCAATTAAGGAAGTCAGGACTCCATCCTCCGTCAGAAACCGGGAGATAAAGACCCCGTGCTACTTGATTATTACATTTCAGAGGAAGGGCTCTCAAGGTCTTGAAAAAGACACTTCTGAGTTATGGGAGAAACACAACACGATCTCAAAGGGACAAGAACAGGATTGATGATCGTAAGCTGATTTTAGCAAATGCTCTGAGGGAGGTCACAAGCCTGTATTTGGCTGTTGGCCAGAGCAAACAGTAAATTTCCCTGGTAACCTTGCTCTTTCTTCGTCAGACAGGCTTTTCATGCAAAGAATAATGGGGTAGATGAAGTCGCCCTTAGGACACAGCCATGAGCTATTTGAAACTCTGCTGGCTTGTGCTCCTCTCATAGTACAGAGATTAAGATGGACACACTTGCATAGGGTCCTAGAGTTCTCAACAATTTGGAGTTCTCAACAATTTGTTGTTCTCACCCAAGGGTTCCTCTCTATGAAAAAATTTTCATTATCATGGAATGTATGCTGATAAGCAGAATTCTGAGTGATAATTCTGGAGACTGTTTTACATTGTTTTGGGTGAGGATAGGACATGCTGCCATGCTTTCTTTCCTTAGAAACCCTTTAGACAAATTCTCCTTTAAAATGAATCTCTAAGTTTCTCTCGCGCAGATTTTAAGAACATATCTATGCCCATTAGGTATGTTTTGTGTACATTGGATATCCCTCCTTAGAAGAGGAGGGAATTATCACTCATGATTTGCCATTTGGGGCATTGAATAAGAATTTTGAGAAAATAGGAAACATTCTTATACATGTTATTGAATGAACATAAAGGTGCAATACATTTTTACCAAGACAGAAATCAAGTAAAAATGCTCATTCTTGCTGAAATGCCTTCCAATCCCCTACATTAACTTACTTTTACTGGCAGAAAAGGAGTTCTTGTACATAACTGAATTTGGAAGGTCTTGAGTCTCCTGTTTCCCTTAAACATGTGCATTGATTCCACAATACAAGTTTGTAAGTTTAAAAGTGAATGAAATTATTGTTTGTTGATTTGTATGTCTTTGCTGTGACTTTAGGAAAATCTTCAATGCTGTTGCAGACTTCTTAGGATCCATGTCTGCAAAGCACAGATCAACTGGGGAAGGCCAGGTAAGAAGACAGAATATAGTATCCACAGCACAGCCATTATTAGGAATGTGGCTTTGGGGAATTTTTGGATCTTTTGACCTTCAATTTCTCTGTCTTTTAAGTGTCAGAGTTGAAATCAATTTGAGATTTTTAGTTCTGAATTATATTGACATTCAGGTTGGATAGATAACATAAAGTCTCTTGGGTTCTGTTCAGCCATTTCTCTGAAATTTGAGCTATGTATACCTACTAAAATTGTTCAGCCCCAGCAGACATGTCTCTCTTTACCTTGGCAAGAAAGGAGCCAGTCAGTTGGCTTATTTTTTATCCAAGATTTTTATGATGACTTTCCAGAGAAGCAGACTCTGAGGCAAAGATTGTACTACTGCATGAAGTATAATAAGCAGGACCTCAAAATGCACACGTTGTGGGGAAGAAAGCAGTAAGATTATTGGACAGAGAGATCTTAGCACCATCTGCCATCCAACTCTGTCTCATAAGCCAATAAAGATTTCCTCATAGATTTTCTTCAACAATCTTTTGAACTGTCGTGGTAATTTGAAGCTATGGGATATTTTTAAACTGAAATTTGTCTCTATAACTACACACACACACACACACATATACACACACACACACACACACTGTATACATACAAAATAACGCAGGGTACCACCCTGACTACAAGATTTACTATTGGATTTTTTACTAACACACTCTTATTGGTCAAATAACAAATTCCATTGAAAAGCTCTGCCTAGGTATATGTCATTGTCTTGGTTACTTTTCTACTCTTATATTAAGGCATAAGTACCAAATTAACATATAAAAATAGCTGTATTTGGGGCTTACAGTTTCAAAGCAAGCTCGGAGGTATGGAGTTATGGCAACAACTGAAAGCTTACATATTTGCTCTAAAGCACTCAAGAACTAAAATACCATGGTGGTCTTTAAAACCTCAAAACTCACCTCTAATAAAACACCTCTTTCAAAAAGGTCATGCCTTCTAATCTTTCTCAAACAGTTCCTCCAACTGAAGACCAGGTATTCAAACACATGAGCCACTCTCATTAACCTTACTACATCCCATTCTGCAATGCTAATTAGTGACTACATTTAATATGTTTATTCACAAACTTCATGACATTTTAGTTATGCTGTTTTTCTGATATTACAATATATTTATGAACATATTAAGCCAAAGTAGCCATTAGTATTCTTCAGTGGGTACAGATACTGGGACCTGTGTAAATATATCTTATAGGATATTCATCTTCATGAACAACATGGAATTGTTGGCGTTTCTACTGTTATAAAAGGAGAATGGAAAATGAAGACTATACCAACTAGCACTTTAATGTCACCATAAAAGAAATTCTAGAGTGTAATTCTTACTTACAATGTGATTTTTGTTGTTTTGCCTTGTTACAAACTTTTAATATCTGCCCTAACAGAGAACCTAAGAGCACTATCCCTTATAGATTCTATGTGTAACACATCCCATATATCTCTGGAGATAATTCAAAGGAACCAACTTAAATAAACTCCCTTCTTCAGAAACTTAAGACATGCAGTGAGACCAACTGGTTTTAGGAACTGCTAGGGTTTAGGAAAATGCAACAAACTCAAACAAAAGTAACAAGAAGGCAAAAAAACCAAAGTGAATTTTCTTTCTTCACAATGAGTTTATTTATATTTCTTCGCTTTTGAAGTTGAAACTTGAGAACAGTACACATTTTCATGTTGAGTTGATTTAAAATTCTGTTTTTGTGGAGGTGATAAAAGCCATTATGAATGAATATCCAAACACATTACTGTGTAATCACTTGAAAAGTGCCAGCATTGAGAATTGCTAAAAATGATGAATGTTTGACTCTGGACACAATTAGAGTTTGTGAAATCAACCATTCCATTGTTCAGATGTTTGAACATATGTTTGAAACCCCAAAGCATAGCTGTGCAGAATGTCTCCCTGCTGTAAAGCAGTTATCCCTTCATCTTAAAAATACTTGTATTATAAAAATATATCAGGTTGACTTACATTTGTTTATTTGAATTTTTCTTTTAAAGTATCCTGTATGTTTCACTGTTAATGTAACATGGACATTAACACCAACATTAATGATTTGTAAGTCTCTGGGCTAGAGAATTATATCACTTTTTTAACTGAAAACTACTAATGAAAATTATGACATGCCTGCCAACTCTAGTCAAATTACAGATGATAGATAGATAGATGAATAAATAAATAGACATAGATAAATAGATGGTAAAACTGATAAATATCATATATCTATATCCCTATATATATCTATATATAGATATAGATATATGTTTGTGTACATATTCTATACCTATAAAACATATATATGACTTCTGGTGAGCCAGTGCCAAATTCAGCCATTTAAAAACAATGAATTCATGAAATTCTTAAACAAATGGATGGAACTAGCGAATATCATCCTGAGTGAGGTAACCCAATCACAAAAAAACACTCTTGGTATGCACTCACTGATAAGTGGATATTAGCCTAGAAGCTTGAAATACCCAAGACACAATTCGCATTTCAAATGATGCCCAAGAAGTAAGAAGAACAAAATAATGACCCCTGGGTCCTTTGTAGAAAGGGGAAAATACCAACAGAAGGAGATACAAAGACAAAAGGTTGAGCAGAGTCTAAGGGAAAGACCATCCAGAGACTACCCCACCCAGGGATGCATCCTATATACAATCACAAAACCCAAACACTATTGTGGATACCCACAAGTGCGGGCTGACTGGAGCTGGATAGAGCTATCACCTGGGAGGCTCTCCTAGTGCATGACAATACAGAGGGGGACACTCTCAGCCAGTCATTGAAGTGAGCACAGGGTCCCCAATGGGGGAGCTAGAGAAAGGACCCAAGGAGCTGAAGGGGTTTGCAGCACCACAAGAGGAACAACAGTATAAGTCACCCAGTACTCCTAGAGATCCCAGAGACAAAACCATCAACCAAAGAGTAGCCATGGAGTTACCCATGGCTCCAGACACATCAGCAGCAGAGGACAGTCTTGTTAGACACCAAAGGGAGGAGAGGCCCTTGGTCTTGGAAAGACTTGATGCCATAGTGTAGAGGAATACCAGGACAGGAAAGCAGGGGGAGGCCTGACTGGGGAAAGGGAGATGGCTTATGGGATTTTGGGGGGAGGGGGGAATGAGGAAAGGGAACAACATTTGAAATGTAAATAAAGAACATACCTAATAATAAAAGAAAGAAATGTTCAACATCCTTTGTCAACAGGGAAATGCATATCAAAACAACCCTAAGATTCCATCTTACACCAGTCAGAATGGCTAAGATCAAAAACTCAGGTGACAGTAAGTGCTGGCAAGGATGTGGATAAAGAGGAACACTCCTCCACTGCTGATGGGAATGCACGCTGGTACAACAACTCTGGAAATCAGTTTGGCAGTTCCTCAGAAAATTGGACATAGCACTACCTGAGAACACAGCTATACCACTCCTGGGCATATACCCAGAAGACGCTCTAACACATTATAAGAACACATGCTCCACTATGAACATAGTACCATATTTATAATAGCCAGAAGTTAGAATGAACCCAGATATCCCTCAACAGAGGAATGGTTACAGAAAATGTGGTACATTTACACAATGGATAACTACTCAGCTATTAAAAATAATGAATTCTTGAAATTCTTAGGCAAATTGATGGAACTAAAAATATCAATCACAAAAGAACACACATACTAACTGATAAGTGCATATTAGCCCAGAAGCTCAGAAAAACCAAGATACAATTCAAAGACCAAATGAAGCTCAAGAAGTAGGAAGACCAAAGTATGGATACTTTGGTCCTTCGTAGAGGAGGGAACAAAATATCACATGGGAGGATATACAGAGACAAAGTGTAGAGCGAAGGAAAGACAATCCAGAGTCTGCTCCACCTGGGGATCCATTCCATATATAGTCACTAAACCCAGACACTTTTGTGGATGCCAACAAGCATTTGCTGACAGAAGTCTAATATACCTGTTTCCTGAGAGGCTCTACCAGAGCCTGACAAATACAGAGGCAGTTGCTGGCAGCCAACTATTGGACTGAGCACGGGGTCCTAATGGAGGAGTTAGAGAAAGCACTGAAGGAGCTGAAGGGGATTGCAACCCCATAGGAAGAGCAGCAATGTCAACTAACCAAACCCCTAGAGCTCCCAAAAACTAAATCACCAATCAAAGAGTACACATGGAGGAAACCTTGGCTCCAGCCTCATATGTCACAGAGGATGGCTTTGTTGGACATCAATGGGAGAAGAGCCTCTTGGTCCTATGAAGGCTCGAGGCCCCAGTGTAGGGGAATGCAAAGGAAGGGTAGCAGAAATAGGTAGGTAGAGGAACACTCTCATAGAAGCAGGTGGGGGGGACCAGGAAAGGGGATAACATTTGCAATATAAATCAAGAACATATCCAATTAAAAAGAAAAGAAAAGAAAAAAACCCATATATACAGAATTTATTTTTAATATTAGTACATATAAATATTGTTTATAATTAACTCACAATTATTACTCTTGTAACATCAAGCTGCAATTTCTATTCTTTTTTGTTTGTTTGTTTTTGTTTTTGTTTTTCGACACAGGGTTTCTCTGTACAGACCTGGCTGTCCTGGAACTCACTCTGTAGACCAGGCTGGCCTCGAACTCAGAAATGCACCTGCCTCTGCCTCCCAAGTACTGAGATTAAAGGCGTGCGCCACCACTGCCCAGCTTGCAGTTTCTATTCTTATTTGTATGAATCTACATCAAAATGTTAACTTGATTTTGGAACAGTTTGTGCTTTTAGAGTTCCTTGAAGTCTGTTGGTGTGCACATTTCTGTTCATCTTTCTGGGTCTTCTATGGCTTCTCATGAAACAGTCAAATCTATTCCTGACTCCCCAAGATCTGTGATTTAACTTTAGAAGAGATTCCTCCTTAAGGCATTGTACTCTTTCAAATACATTATAAAAATTAATAATATTCTACAGGCTTGCTCCCCTCCCTTTGGGGAAGAAAGTCATGACCCCAAAGCTCAGATGCCACTCACTTTTTTGTTAAGTGATTCTCTCTGCCATCAGCTCTGGTCTTTCAGACCAATTGCCACATGCTGCACTCCTAGAGTTTAAGATAACCCACTTACTCCTTCTTCATAGATTTATATCTCCTATCACATGGCTTATAAAGGCAAAAGCCTTTCTGTCCATTACACTAATTCCTTACTAACAAGTTACATAATAAACATCATTAAGTCCACAAACAAGGAGCTATGATCTTCCAGTAAGCACTCTCTCCAGTGTTCTGGAGCATTAGGTGCTTTGTCCATCAATATCTCTGAAGTAAATGATTCAAATGAGGTAACATAAAAATTATCACCAAACATGTACATATATGCCGTTCTAGGTAGTAAAAGTCTCTGCTCTGTATAAGCTTATGAGTTCAGTAAGCTTGACTGACTGAGCAGACATGGAGAGAGCTCTAGTTATCTGTCTGACTGTTGATCTTACATTTTTCAAAGCAATTTTTCTTTTATTTAAAATATTTTTCATGCAATATATTCTAAATGTGTTTTTCCTCCCTGTGGTCCTTCTCATCTGAGTCCACCCCCTTTTCTGTCTCTCCTTAGGGAAAAACAGGCATTGAAGGGATTATACAATAATATAGTAAAACAAAGCAAAATTGTCGTAATAGGACAAAATGATCAGAGGTGGAAAGGCCGCTCACTGTGACAAAACCACCATCCAGTGTTGACTCCATTGCAACTCCAAACTAAATAGGCAGTGGGACTCTTTTTCCTTTTTCTTTCTTTCTTTCTTTCTTTCTTTCTTTCTTTCTTTCTTTCTTTCTTTCTTTCTTTCTTTCTTTCTTTCTTTCCTTCCTTCCTTCCTTCTTTCTTTCTTTCTTTCTTTCTTTCTTTCTTTCTTTCTTTCTTTCTTTCTTTCTTTCTTCCTTCCTAAGAAGGATTGTCTCGATGACTGAATGACCTCTTAACAGCATGTTAAAAACCTAGACCCTTCACTGAGGCACTTTGATACAGCTAATTTAATCAGGCTGTCTGATAATATAGCAAAATATAATTATTTATAGACACACACATACAGATAGAGATATAGATATAAATATAGATATAGATGATATTGATATAGATAGAGATAGATGAGATAGATGATATAGATATAGATATAGATGATATAGATAGAGATAGAGAGATAGAGATAGAGATAGAGATAGAGATAGAGATAGAGATAGAGATAGAGATAGAGATAGGATAGAGATAGAGATAGGATAGAGATAGATATAGATATAGATATAGATATTTCTCCAGTTAAGAAATGCAATTATAGGAATTGCCAGAGGGCAGCAGTGGCAGCGGCTGCAGCAGCTCGTCCAGAAGAAGGGCCACCACCAGTGGAACCAAGGTGACAGGGTCCTGGCAGGCCCTGTGCCCTCTACCACTGACCATCACTGGCCAGCTGGGCTGCAACCGGTGGAGTTACAGTGCTTTTCACCACACTGAAGCCACATCAGAACTCTCCCTCCCACCAGTCAGTTAGGAGAGGCTCTCTGCCATGTTGGCTATTGGATGCCAGAGAGATCTGATAGCCTGAGGTACACAGATAGAGCCCGAGGCCAAAATCATGGGGGTCTAAGCTGGACAGGCATTGGCCTGCACCCAGGCCCTGGACTATTCGGTGGGCCATCTATGTGCCAACCCAGCCAGAAGGTTATTTGCCCAGCAGTCTGTCCCGGCACTGGCAGGAGGCACATGCACCCCCATTTTGGCTACCTGACGCCAGAGGGCTCTAACAGACAAAGCTAGTTAACAGTCATAGCCTGAGGCTAACATCGTGGGGGTCTAAGCCCAACAGGCTTTGGACAGCATCCAGGCCCTGGGCTGTCCTGTGGACCATCTGTGTACCAACCCGGCCAGGAGGTTGTTAGTCCTGCGGTCTGTCCTGGCTCTTGCAAGGGGCACACCACCATCTTGGCTACCTGACAGAACTAGTTAGCAGGCATAGCCCTAGGTGAACATTGCTTGGGCCTAAGCCTGTCAGGTTTTTGCCTAGACTCAGGGCCTGAGCAGCTAGGCTAGCCTTGTGTGCACCAACCTGGTTAAGGGATCAGCTGCCCGGCAGAGTGATCAGCACTCAGAAAAGGTCCCCGCAGCATACGCCATCAGCACTCCCTGAAGGAGCAAATGGGCATCACCTGGTTCACAGAGACAATCTGGGGCAAGGCACACTAGGGCTCCAAGGGCACCCAAGAGGAGGGCAGCACATCAGCAATATGCGACAGGGGAATCCCAGCCATCCAATGTTGCAGAAATAGCCTTACATCCTCACAGGAGGCTCAAACACCAGCCAGAGACAAGACCAACTAACGCCAGAGATAACCAGATGGCAAAAGGCAAAGGTAGGAACCCTACTAACAGAAATCCAGGCAATAATAGCAGCATCTGAACCAAACTGTCCAACAACAGCAAGTCCTGGATACCCCAACACACTGGAAAAACAAGATTTGGATATAAAATCAGTAGTCATGATGCTGCTAGAGGAACACAAAAAGGACATAGATGAATCTCTTAAAGAAATACAGGGGAACATGAATAAACTAGAAATCCGTATAATGGAAACACAAAATCACTTAAAGAAATTCAGAACAATAAGGCTCAAGAGATAGAAGCCAATAAAGAAGAAACACACACACACAAAAAAAAAAAAAGAAAGAAAAAAAAGAAATGCAGGATAAAGTGAGTCAAATGGCAAAATTCATGAAAGAGGAAACACAAAAGTCTCTTAAAGAATTAAAGGAAAACACAAACAAAAAAATGAAGGAACTGAGCAAAACCATCCAGGTTGTAAAAACAGAAGTAGAAACAACTAAGAAAGCACAAAGGGAGATAACTATGGAGATAGAAAACCTCGGGAAGAAATCAAGAATCATAGACACAAATATCAACAACAGAATACAAGAGATAGAAGAATATCAGATGCCAAAGATACCATAGAAACCATTGACTCAACAGTCAAAGAAAACGCAAAATGCAAAAAGCTTATATCCCAGAACATCCAGGAAATCCAGGGCACAATGAGAAGACCAAACCTAAGGATTATAGGTATAGATGAGAGTGAAGATTTACAACTGAATGGGCCAGCAAATATCTTCAACAAAAGTATGGAATAAAACTTCCCTAACCTAAAGAGAGAGATGCCCATGAATATACAAGAAGCCTACAGAACTTCAAACAGACTGGACCTGAGCAGAAATACCTCTCGTCACATAATAATCAAAACCCCAAATGTACTAAACAAAGAAAGAATATTAAAGTCAGTAAGAGAAAAAGGCCAAGTAACATATAAAGGAAGACCTATCAGAATCACACCACACTTCTCACCAGAGACCATGAAAGCTAGAAGATCCTGGGCAGATCTCATGCAGACTCTATGACAACACAAATGTCAGCCAAGAATACTATATCCAGCAAAACTCTCAATCACCATAGATGGAGAAACCAAGATATTCCATGACAAAACCAAATTTACACAATATCTTTTCACAAACCCAGCCCTACAAAGAATAATAGGAGGAAAACTCCAATACAAGGAGGCATACGACAACCTGGAAAAAGCAGAATAGTTACCTTCTTTCATCAAACCCAAAAGAAGATAACCACTCAAATATAAAAATAACATCAAAATGGCAGGAAGTAATAATCACTATTCCCTTAATATTTCTTAACATCAATGGACCCAATTCCCCAATAAAAAGACATAGACTAACAGACTGGATAAGGAAACAGGGCCCTACATTTTGCTGCATACAAGAAACACCTCAGTGCCAAGACAAAAACTAAGGTAGAGTAAAAGGCTGGAAGATAATTTTACAAGCCAATGGTCTCAGGAAACAAGCCAGAGTAGCCATTCTAATATCAGATAAAACTGACTTTAAACCTAAAGTCATCAAAATTGGCACCGAAGGAAACTTCTTGCTGGTCAAAAGAAAAATCCAACAAGAAGAACTCTCAATTCTGAACATCTATGCACCAAATGCAAGGGCACCCTCATTCATAAAAGAAACTTTACTAAACCTCAAAGCACACATTGCAACTAACACAATAATTGTGGGTTACTTCAACAGTCCACTCTCCTCAATGGACTGATCAAGAAAACAGAAGCTAAACAGGGACACAGTAAAACTAATTGAAGCTTTGGACCAATTGGATTTGACTGATATTTATAGAACATTTCATCCTAAAGCAAAAGAATATACCTTTTTCTCAGCACCTGATGGTACCTTCTCCAAAATCGACCATACAATTGGTCACAAGACAGACCTCAACAAATATAAGATCGAACTAATCCCATGCCTCCTATCAGATCACTATGGAGTAAGAAGGGTCTTCAATAGCAACAAAAACACAGAAAGCCCACATACACATGAAGGCTGTACAATACTCTATTCAATGACACCTTGGCCAAAGAAGAAATAAAGAAAGAAATAAGAGACTTTTTAGAATTTAATGAAAGTGAAGGTATAACATACCCAAATCTTTGGGACACAATGAAAGCAGTGCTAAGAGAAAACTCATAGCCCTGAGTGCCTCCAAAAAGAAAATGGGAGAGAGAGCATACACTAGCAGCTTAATGACACACGTGAAAGCTCTGGAACAAAAAGAAGCTAATTAACCCAGGAGGAGAAGAAGACAGGAAATCATCAAACTCAGGGCTGAAATCAATCAAGTGGAAACAAAGAGAACCATACAAAGAATCAACAAATCCAGGAGTTGGTTCTTTGAGAAAATCAACAAGATAGATAAACCCTTAGCCAGACCACCAAAAGGGACAGATAAAGTATCCAAATTAACAAAATTAGAAATGAAAAGGGGATATAACAACAGAAACTGAGGAAATTCAAAAAATCATCAGATCCTACTACAAAAGCCTATACTCAACACAACGGGAGAATCTGAGGAAATGGACAATTTCCTAGACAGATACCAAATACCAAAATTAAATCAGGAGCAAATAGATTGTGTAAACAGTCCCATAACCCCTAAAGAAATAGAAGGAGTCATAGAAAGTCTTCCAACCAAAAAAACCAAACAAACAAAACAAAACAAAACAAAAAAAGCATATGCTATTGGTGTTCTGTTCAGGAACTTTCCCCCTTACCAATGTCCTTAAGGGTCTTCCCCAGTTTCTTTTCTATTAGCTTCAGAGTGTCTGGCAGGACGTCAAAGGGATACAAATTGGAAAGGAAGAAGTCAAACTATCATTATATGCAGATGATATAATAGTCTACCTCAGTGACCCAAAAAACTCCAGTAGAGAACTCCTACAGCTGATAAACAACTTCAGCAAAATGGCAGGTAACAAAACCAAATCAAGCAAATCAGTAGTCTTCCTGTACTCAAAGGATAAGCAGGCTGAGAAAGAAATTGGGGAAATGACACCCTTAACAATAGCTACAAACAGTAAAAAGTACCTTGGTGTAACTTTGACCAAACAAGTGAAAGATCTGTACAACAAGAACTTCAAGACTCCGAAGAAGGAAATGGAAGACATCAGAAAATAGAAAATTCTCCCATGCTCATGGATTGGCAGGATTAATATAGCTAAAATGGCCATTTTGCCAAAAGCAATATACAGATTTAACACAATATCCATCAAAATCCCAATTCAGTTCTTCATAGAGTTAGAAAAAGCAATTCTCAAATATATCTGGAATAACAAAAAACCCAGAATAGCTAAAACTATTCTCAAAAATAAAAGAAATTCTGGGGGAATCGGTATCCAAGACTTCAAGCAATACTACAGAGCAAAAAAGGACAGGACCAAATGGATTCAGTGCAGAATTCTATCAGACATTCAAAGAAGACCTAACACCAATACTTCAAACTATTCCACAAAATAGAAACAGACGGAACACTACCCAATTCCTTCTACGAAGCCACAATTATGCTGATACCAAAACCACACAAAGATCCGACAAAGAAAGAAAACCTCAGACCAATTTCCCTTATGAACATCGATGCAAAAAATACTCAATAAAATTCTTTTTTTCTTTCTATTTTTTTATTCGATATATTTTTATTTACATTTCAAATGATTTCCCCTTTTCTAGCCCCCCACTCCCTGAAAGTCCCATGAGCCCCCTTCTCTCCCCCTGTCTTCCCACGCACCCCTTCCCACTTCCCCATTCTGGTTTTGCCCTATACTGCTTCACTGAGTCTTTCCAGAACAAGGGGCTACTCCTCCGTTCTTGTACCTCATTTGATGTGTGGATTATGTTTTGGGTATTCCAGTTTTCTAGGTTAATATCCACTTATTAGTGAGTGCATATCATGATTCATCTTTTGAGACTGGGTTACCTCACTTAGTATGATGTTTTCCAGCTCCATCCATTTGCCTAAGAATTTCATGAATTCATTGTTTCTAATGGCTGAATAGTACTCCATTGTGTAGATATACCACATTTTTTGCATCCACTCTTCTGTTGAGGGATACCTGGGTTCTTTCCAGCTTCTGGCAATTATAAATAGGGCTGCTATGAACACAGTGGAACATGTATCCTTATTACATGCTGGGGAATCTTCTGGGTATATGCCCAGGAGTGGTATAGCAGGATCTTCTGGAAGTGAGGTGCCCAGTTTTCAGAGGAACCGCCAGACTGATTCCCAGGTTCTCAGACGCCAGAGAGATCAGACAGACTGATTTCTGCTAGTAGCATTCCTGCGTTTGCCTTTTGCCATCTTGTTCTCTGGAGCTAGTTGGTCTTGTCTCTGGCTGGTGTTTCAGCCTCCTGAGAGGCTCTAGGGCTATTTCTGCAACACTAGTTGGCAGGGTTTCCCCTGTTGCAGAAATCTAGGCAATATGGAAGCATCTGAACCAAACTCTCCAACAACACCAAGTCCTGGTTATGCCAACACACCAAAGAAACAAGATTTGGATTTAAAATCACTGGTCATGATGCTGCTAGAAGAACACAAAAAGGACATAAATGAATCTCTTAAAGAAATACAGGGGAACATGAATAAGCTAAAACCCGTATAATGAAAACACAAAAATCACTTAAAGAAATGCAGGAGAATAAGGCCCAAGACATAGAAGCCAATAAAGAAGAAAGGAAAAAAAAACTTAAAGAAATGCAGAAGAACTTGAGTCAACAGGCAGACGTCATGAAATAAAATTCTTACCAACCAAATCCAAAAACACATCAAAATGATCATCCACCGTGATCAAGTAGGCTTTATCCCCAGGATGCCAGGTTGGTTCAACATACGGAAACACATCAATGCAATCCACTACATAAACAAACTCAAAGAAAAAAAACCACATGGTCATTTCATTGGATGCTGAAAAAGCATTTGACAAATACAGCATCCTTTCATGCTTAAAGTCTTAGAAAGAACAAGAATTCAAGGCCCATACCTAAACATAGTAAAAGCAATATACAGCAAACCGGTAGCCAGCATCAAACTAAATGGAAAGAAACTTGAAGCAATCCCACTAAAATCAGGGACTAGACAGGGCTGCCCATTTTCTCCTTATCTTTTCAATATTGTACTTGAGGTACTAGCTCAGGCAATTAGACAACATAAGGAGGTCAAAGGGATACAAATTGGAAAGGAAGAAGTCAAACTATCATTATTTGCAGATGACATGATAGTCTCCCTAAGTGACCCAAAAAACTCCACTAGAGAACTTGTACAGCTGATAAACAACTTCAGCAAAGTGGCAGGTTATAAAATCAACTCAAGCAAATCAGTGGTCTTCCTATACTCAAAGGATAAGCAGGCTGAGAAAGAAATTAAGGAAATGACCCCCTTCACAATAGCCACAAACAGTATAAAGTACCTTGGGGTGACTCTTACCAAACATGTGAAAGATCTGTATGACAAGAACTTCAAGTCTATGAAGAAGGAAATGGAAGAAGACTTCAAAAAATGGAAAAACCTCCCATGCTCATGGATCAGCAGGATCAATATAGTTAAAATGGCCATTTTGCCAAAAGCAATATACAGATTCAACACAATACCCATCAAAATCCCAACTCAATTCTTCACAGAGTTAGAAAGAGCAATCCTCAAATTCATCTGGAATAACAAAAAACCCAGGATAGCTAAAACTATTCTCAACAATAAAAGAAATTCTGGGGGTATCAGTATCCCTGACCTCAAGCAATACTACAGAGCAATAGTGGTAAAATCTGCATGGTATTGGTACAGTGACAGGCAGGCAGATCAATGGAATAGGATTGAAGGTCCAAAAATGAACCCACACACCTATGGCCACTTGATCCTCGACAAAGGGGCGGAAAACATCCAATGGAAAAAAGATAGCCATTTTCAACAAATGGTCCTGGTTCAACTGGAGGTCAGCATGCAGAAGAATGGGAATTGATCTATCCTTGTCTCCTTGTACTAAGCTCAACTCCAAATGGATCAAGGACCTCCACATAAAGCCAGACACTCTGAAGCTAATAGAAAAGAAATTGGGGAAGACCCTTGAGGACATCGGTACAGGGGGAAAGTTCCTGAACAGAACACCAATAGCTTATGCTCTAAGATCAAGAATTGACAAATGGAACCTCATAAAGTTACAAAGTTTCTGTAAGGCAAAGGACACCATCAAGAGGACAAATCGGCAACCAACAAATTGGGAAAAGATCTTCACCAATCCTACATCAGATAGAGGGCTAATATCCAATATATATAAAGAACTCAAGAAGTTAGACTCCAGAAAACCAAACAACCCTATTAAAAAATGGGGTACAGAGTTAAACAAAGAATTCTCACCTGAAGAACTTCGGATGGCAGAGAAGCATCTTAAAAAATGCTCAACTTCATTAGTCATTAGGGAAATGCAAATCAAAACAACCCTGAGATTTCATCTTATACCAGTCAGAATGGCTAAGATTAAAAATTCAGGAGACAGCAGGTGTTGGAGAGGGTGTGGAGAAAGAGGAACACTCCTCCACTGCTGGTGGGGTTGCAAATTGATACAACCACTCTGGAAATCAGTCTGGCGGTTCCTCCGAAAACTGGGCACCTCACTTCCAGAAGATCCTGCTATACCACTCCTGGGCATATACCCAGAGGATTCCCTACCATGTAATAAGGATACATGCTCTACTGTGTTCATAGCAGCCCTATTTATAATTGCCAGATGCTGGAAAGAACCCAGGTATCCCTCAACAGAAGAGTGGATGCAAAAAATGTGGTATATCTACACAATGGAGTACTATTCAGCCATTAGAAACAATGAATTCATGAAATTCTTAGGTAAATGGATGGAGCTGGAGAACATCATACTAAGTGAGGTAACCCAGACTCAAAAGGTGAATCATGGTATGCACTCACTAATAAGTGGATATTAACCTAGAAAACTGGAATACCCAAAACATAATCCACACATCAAATGAGGTACAAGAAGAAAGGAGGAGTGGCCCCTTGTTCTGGAAAGACTCAGTGAAGCAGTATAGGGCAAAACCAGAACGGGGAAGTGTGAAGGAAGGGGTGGGTGGGAGGACAGGGGAAGAGAAGGGGGCTTACAGGACTTTCGGGGAGTGGAGGGCTAGAAAAGGGGAAATCATTTGAAATGTAAATAAAAAATTATATCGAATAATAAAAAAAAAAAGAATTGACAAATGGGACCTCATAAAATTACAAAGTTTCTGTAAGGCAAAGGACACCATCAAAAGGGCAAATCAGCAACCAACAAATTGGGAAAAGATCTTTACCAACCCTACATCAGATAGAGGGCTGATCTCTCTATATATATCCAATATATATAAAGAACTCAAGAAGTTACACTCCAGAAAACCAAATAACCCTATGAAAAAATGGAGTACAGAGTTAAAGAATTTTCTCCTGAAGAACTTGGGATGGTGGAGAAGCATCTTAAAAAATGCTCAACTTCATTAGTCATTAGGGAAATGCAAATCAAAACAACCCTGATATTTCACCTTACACCAGTCAGAATGGCTAAGATTAAAAATTTAGGAGACAGCAGATGTTGGCAAGGATGTGGAGAAAGAGGAACACTCCTCCACTGCTGGTGGAGTTGCAAATTGGTACAACCACTCTGGAAATCAGTCTGGTGGTTCCTTTGAAAACTGGGCACCTCACTTCCAGAAGATCCTGCTATACCACTCCTGGGCATATACCCTGAAGATTCCCCAGCATGTAATAAGGATACATGTTCCACTATGTTCATAGCAGCCCTATTTATAATTGCCAGAAGCTGGACAGAACCCAGATATCCCTCAACAGAAGAGTGGATGCAAAAAATGTGGTATATCTACACAATGGAGTACTATTCAGCCATTAGAAACAATGAATTCATGAAATTCTTAGGCAAATGGATGGAGATGGAGAACATCATACTAAGTGAGGTAACCCAGACTCAAAAGATGAATCATGGTATGCACTCACTAATAAGTGGGTGTTAACCTAGAAAACTGGAGTACCCAAAACATAATCCACACATCAAATGAGGTACAAGAAGAATGGAGGAGTGGCCCCTTGTTCTGGAAAGACTCAGTGAAGCAGTATAGAGCAAAACCAGAACAGGGAAGTGGGAAGGGTTGGGTGGGAAAACAGGGGGAGGGGAGGGGACTGATGGGACTTTCAGGGAGTGGGGGTCCAGAAAAGGGGAAATCATTTGAAATGCAAATAAATATATCAATAAATTTTAAAAAAAAGTGCATGGTATTGGTACAGTGACAGGCAGGTGGATCAATAGAATAGGACTGAAGGTCCAGAAATGAACCCACACACCTATGGCCACTTGGTCCTTGACAAAGGAGCTGAAAATATCCAGTGGAAAAAGATAGCCTTTTCAACAAATGGTGCTGGTTGAACTGGAGGTCAGCATGCAGAAGAATGCAAATTGATCCATCCTTATCTCCTTGTACTAAGCTCAACTCCAAATGGATCAAGGACTTCCACATAAAGCCAGACACTCTGAAGCTAATAGAAAAGAAACTGGGGAAGACCCTTGAGGACATTGGTAGAGGGGGAAAGTTCCTGAACAGAACACCAATAGTGTATCCTCTAAGATCAAGAATAGACAAATGTGACCTCATAAAATTACAAAGTTTCTGTAATGCAAAGGACACCATCAAAAGGACAAATCAGCAACCAACAAATTGGGAAAATATCACCAACCCTACATCAGATAGAGGGCTAATATCTACAAAGAACTCAAGAAGTTAGATTCCAGAAAACCAAATAACCCTAGGAAAAAATGGGGTACAGAGCTAAACAAAGTATTTTCACCCAAAGACCTTTGGATGGCTGAGGAGCATCTTAAAAAATGCTCAACTTCATTAGTCATTAGGGAAATGCAAATCAAAACAACCTTAATATTTCACCTTATACCAGTCAGAATGGCTAAGACTAAAAATTCAGGAGACAGCAGGTGTTGCTGAGGATGTGGAGAAAGAGGAACAATCCTCCACTGCTGGTGGAGTTGCAAATTGGTACAACCACTCTGGAAATCAGTCTGGTGGTTCCTCAGAAAACTGGGCACATCACTTCAGGAGGATCCTGCTATACCACTACTGGGCATATACCCAGAGGATTCCCCAGCATGTAATAAGGATACGTGCTTCACTATGTTCATAGCAGCCTTATTTATAATAGCCAGAAGCTAGAAAGAACCCAGGTATCCCTCAACAGAAGAATGGATGCAAAAAATGTGGTATATATACACAATGGATTCAGCCATTAGAAACAATGAATTCATGAAATTCTTAGACAAATGGATGGAGCTGGATAACATCATACTAAGTTAGGTAACCCAGTCTCAAAAGATCAAGCATAGTATACACTCACTAATAAGTGGATATTAGCCTAGAAAACTGGAATACCCAAGGCATAATCCACACATCAAATGATGTACAAGAAGAACTGAGGAGTGCCCCTGGTTCTGGAAAGACTCAGTGTAGCAGTATAGGGCAAAACCAGAACAAGGAAGTGGATGGGGTGGATGGGAGAAAAGGCAGGAGGGAAGAGGACGTATGGGACTTTCGGGGAGTAGGGTGCCAGAAATCATTTGAAATATAAATAAAAAATGTATCGATAAAAAAAAGAAGTGGAAAGGCCCAAGAAAAACATAAGAATTAGATATAGAAAGAGACATCATTCACCTGCTAGTCAATCCCAAATAAATAATCAAATGCAATAAAAGTAAATTAAAAATCAAAATTTAAAAATTCTTAAAACATTATGAGACGACCTCTGAAGGAGGTGCTATTAGGTTCATTTTCTGTTGGCCATCTACTGCTAAGCATGTAGTCTACCCTTGAAAGTATTTTGTTCTCCAGTGAAACTTTCTTGGAGAAAACCAGTCTTCCATTTGCAAGTTGTTATCTATGTAAAGTAGCTTCTGAGTTAGGGATGTAGGTATGTATCTAAGTCTCATTTTAGTTATCAGCCTCGATCTGATCAAGATCCATGCAGGACTTGTGCACATTTGCCTCAGTCTCTATGACCTCATATGTATATAGATTAATCCTGCTGATTTAGAGCATCTTGCTTTCCTGGTGTCCTCAATCCCTTCTGGATTTTATACTTTCTGCCTCCTTTTCCACAGGGTTCCTTGAACCCTGATACTAGGGATTTGATGGAAATATCCCATTTTGTGATGACTGTTCCTAGGTCTCTCACTCTCTGCATATTGTCTGGGGTGAGTCTCTGTATGTGTTCCCATCTTCTACAGGAGGAAGCTTCTCTGATATTGGCTGAGTAAGCCATTGATCTATGAATATAGTAGAATGTCATTAGGAGTCATTTTATTGTTGTGTTCCTTTAGTAGAAAAGTAATATATTTGGTTTTACGTAGTCTGTGGCCTATCTAATCTCAAATTCTTTGTTACCCAAGCACCATCAGGTCTGAGTTCCATCTCATGGAGTAGTCAGGCCTTAAGTCAAATGAGAAGTTGGTTGGTTATTTCCCCTCATTTTTATCCCACTATTTGGCTACCTTTTCTTACAGGCAGGACACCATTGTAGATTGAGGGGTTTGTAGCTGGCTTGGTGTTTACCTCACTCCTTTTGTAATGTGCATAGTACATTATGGTACCAAGAATACTCACAAGTTAGGGGTGAAGGCTCTTTGTAGGTACCAGATGGATGAACTTCTCCATGTTCAGTGAGTTGTGTGCGTGCTTTTCAGCAAAAGGGCCTTGCTGTCAGTTTGAGGAGAAGAGTATATAGTCTTTAAAAATCATGGCTTGTTTGGGGCGTTCCCTTTGACCAACAGCTAGATTAGTTGTGTGATTCCTGATATTGAAGCCTGATTTGGTGAGACCATCTGGTTTTTTTTTCTTTCACAGTATTTGGATATATATAATTTTCTCTAACACACACACACACACACACACAGAGAGAGAGAGAGAGAGAGAAAGCTTCTTCTGCATTAAATTTCCACCCTTATCAAATGGCCCTTAATTTTAGCTGTCTCTCACCTTATTCCATCCCTCAGCCCTTCTTCCCTGTCCCTCCCAATTGTCCCACCAGTTCCAGACCCCACTCCATCCATCCATAAATATCAATTCTACTTGACGTTCCTAAAGAAATAGGCCCCTCACTTAGCACTGTAAGTGCATTAGTTTCATGGATTTTGGTTATAGTTTAAACTTATTAGAAATTTGGCCTCAAAAGGTAACTTTTAGAGTAAAATTTGTACTGTTCAGCAGAATTTGAATTCCTTGCTAGTATTATGGCTTTCTAGTTCATTCATATTAGTAAAAAAAAAAAAAAAAAACAATTAACATGAAACTAAAATGGAAAGAGGCATTGTTATTTAAGCAGAAGCAAGAGAGAGAGGCAGAAAATAATGATGCTAAATAGAATGGGACACTTTGCAAGAGAATATTAATATCTCTGATCTCTTTAGTCATATCCTCAGTATTCAAAACTACTTATAGAACATCTCATAATAGTAATTACAAGTCGAGTATCATGCAAAGAGATAACAGAATAGTTCTCAGTTGCAATGTGAATTTTACCCACTTACTGCTATCAACCTTCCTTTTTTCTTATGCTCATAGACATTCCAGTTCTACTTATTTCACAGTTTACTGTACTGAAGGTTTCTTAATATTGCAGACCACGAACTCCTATAGAGAAAGGCTAAGTAGAACTAAAACAAGGGTATTAGCACACTCCATAATCTCTGAATTTTAAATGTCAAATATTAGAGAAATGTGTAACTTTTAAAGACATTTTTCTTAATATGACCTCCTTGAACTGGGTTATAGTCTTCAATTTTTTTCTCATTTAAAGATATTATAATACACAGCCCATTTTGTTCCTTTTCTGTACCTACATCTTCCAGAAAGGAACCAGAGAAAGCCAGATATATTAATAAATAAGAGAAGATAGTCTAGAGACAGTTTGAATTCATGTTCTAATATTTACTCCTCTATAGTATGTATTCTTTTAGTGTAATAATGTAGTAAAATATACATTTAATATCCTGTAAATAGCTTTATGGTAATCAAGATGCATAAATGGCTCTAAATGTCTGAATAGTATTACAGGCAATAGAAGAAGAAATCAGAGAGAAAAGCCACCTACTAGGAACACTGGATACTTACTCCCCACAGCAGAAATAGCAGAGGAGTCTCCCAGAGGATTCTGAGACCACATAAACGATAGCACAGAGGTGAAATTGGTATTCTCAAGTTGATGGGAAGGGAGGATGGTAAGAAATCTTTCCAATAAATGTATCTTTACCTACAACAGGCATTTGACCAAAGATTTTCACAGCTTAATGATAAAACAATAGATAAAAGTTAGAGGAATTCTGGGATGTGAATTCTTCATGAATTGTGTCTGCTTCTACAAAAGATAATTCCCTTTCAAGGTCTATAAAGAATTGGGCTTGAATTTTGAAGAGAATTGCATTGAATCTTCAGATTGCTTTTGATAAGATGGCTATTTTTACTATATTAATCCTACTGATCCATGAGCACGCTAAGATCTTTCCATCTTCTAATATCTACCTCAAATTCTTTCTTTAGAGATTTAAAGTTCTTTTCATACAGGTCTTTTACTTGATTTGTTGGAGTTATACCAAATACATATAGACACTTGCTTTTTGACAAAGGAGGAAAGGTATACAGTGGCAAAAGAAAGTATTTTCAACAAATGGTGCTGGACTAACTGAATTCCGCATGTAGAAGAATGCAAATAGTCCCATATTTATCACCATGCATGAAAATCATCCAAGTGGATCAAAGACCTCAAATAAAACCAGGTACACTAAGTCTCATACAACAGAGAGTGGGAAGCAGCCTTAAACTCATTAGTACAGGAAACAATTTCCTGAGCAGAACACCAATGCATCAGGCTCTAAGATCAACAACTGATAAAAAAAAAAAAAAAAAACTCACGAAACTAAAAAGCTTCTATAAGGCATAAGACATAGTCAAAGGGCAGCCTTCCGATTGGGAAAGGAACTTTACCAGCCCTGACAGAGTGCTAGTATACAAAATTTATAAAGAACTCAAGAAATTAGACAGTAGACATCCAAATAACCCAATTTAAAGGGGGGATACAGAGCTAAACAGAACATTCTCACTAGAGGAATCTCATGTGCCAGAATAGCACTTAAAGAAATGTTCAAAGTCCTTCAGTCGTCAGGGAAATGCAAATCAAAATGATCTTGACATTCCACCACACACCTGTCAGAATGGCTGTGATGGAAGATATAACACATGCTGTCAAGGATGTGGAACAAGTAGGACAGTCCCCTATAGCTGTTGGGATTGCGAGCTGGTACAACCACTCTGGAAATCAATTTGGAAGTTTCTCAGAATAGTTCTACCTGAAGATCCAGCTGTACTGCTCATGCACATATATCCAAAAGATACTCTTCCCTACCACAAGAATACTTTCTTAACTATATTCATAGCAGCTTTACTCATAATTGCCAGAAATTGGAAACAACCTGGATGCCCCTCTACCACTGAATGAATACAGAAATGTGGTTCATTTACACAATGGAATATTAATCAGCTATTAAAATAAGGACATCATGAATTTTGCAGGCAAATGGATGGTACTAGAAAATATCATCCTGAGTAAGGTAACTCAGACCCAAGAAGATACATGCTATGTACTCACTTATAAGTGGATATTAGCCATAAAATACAGAATACCCATGCTATACTGCAAAGACCCAAAGAAGTTCAAACAAGATTTTAAAATGTTTAAATCTCACTTGGAATGAGGGAAATAAAATAGTAAAAGGAGAATTTCATGAATTCATTGTTTCTAATGGCTGAATAGTACTCCATTGTGTAGATATACCACATTTTTTGCATCCACTCTTCTGTTGAGGGATACCTGGGTTCTTTCCAGCATCTGGCAATTATAAATAGGGCTGCTATGAACATAGTAGAACATGTATCCTTATTACATGGTGGGGAGTCTTCTGGGTATATGCCCAGGAGTGGTATAGCAGGGTCTTCTGGAAGTGAGGTGCCCAGTTTTCGGAGGAACCGCCAGACTGCTTTCCAGAGTGGTTGTACCAATTTGCAACCCCACCAGCAGTGGAGGAGTGTTCCTCTTTCTCCACACCCTCTCCAACACCTGCTGTCTCCTGAATTTTTAATCTTAGCCATTCTGACTGGTGTAAGATGAAATCTTAGGGTTGTTTTGATTTGCATTTCCCTAATGACTAATGAAGTTGAGCATTTTTTAAGATGCTTCTCCGCCATCCGAAGTTCTTCAGGTGAGAATTCTTTGTTTAACTCTGTACCCCATTTTTTAATAGGGTTGTTTGGTTTTCTGGAGTCTAACTTCTTGAGTTCTTTATATATATTGGATATTAGCCCTCTATCTGATGTAGGATTGGTGAAGATCTTTTCCCAATTTGTTGGTTGCCGATTTGTCCTCTTGATGGTGTCCTTTGCCTTACAGAAACTTTGTAATTTTATGAGGTCCCATTTGCAATTCTTGCTCTTAGAGCATACGCTATTGGTGTTCTGTTCAGAAACTTTCTCCCTGTACCGATGTTCTTAGGCAAATGGATGGAGCTAGAGAATATCATACTAAGTGAGGTAACCCAGACTCAAAAGGTGAATCATGGTATGCACTCACTAATAAGTGGATATTAACCTAGAAAACTGGAATACCCAAAACATAATCCACACATCAAATGAGGTACAAGAAGAAAGGAGGAGTGGCCCCTGGTTCTGGAAAGACTCAGTGAAACAGTATTCGGCAAAACCAGAATGGGGAAGTGGGAAGGGGTGGGTGGGAGGCCAGGGGAAGAGAAGGGGGCTTACGGGACTTTCGGGGAGTGGGAGGGCTAGAAAAGGGAAATCATTTGAAATGTAAATAAATTATATCGAATAAAAAAATAGTAAAAGGAAAAAGACAGAGGGAGTAAAATCGGTAGTAAAGGGGGTGAGAAGAGAAATTGGGGTGGGTATTCAGGTATGGGGAGTGTCAGAAGACAAGGCTAGGAGAATGAAAGAATATTGTTGCTTGGTGGGGGTAAAGCCTGGGGGCATCTTTGGGACATTCCAAAGGCCTGAGATGAGGGAAGTTCTGAGGAGTCTAAGAGGTGACTTTGGCTGAGAGCTTTGGCAGTGGAGGTAGTAAACCTGAAGGGACCACTTTCCTATAATCAGGCGGAAACCTCAGTAGAGGGATAAGGACACCAACCCACCCACAAAACTTTCGGCCCAAAATTTGTCCCATCTACAAGAAGTGCAGGGACAAAGATGGAACAATGACTGAGGGGATAACCAACTAATCTCCTAGCGAGCACCAATCCCTGACACTATTAATGATACTCTTTTATGGTTGCAAACAGGCTGTCCTCTAGAAGCTCCAGCTGATGACTGAAACAGATGCAGAGATTCACATCCAAGCATTGAATAGAGCTCAGAGTTTCTTGTGGAAGAGGTCAGGCAAGGATTGAGAGCCCAAGAGAGAATAGAAACTCCCACAGGAAGACCAATAGAGTTAAAACTAACCTGAACATGTAGGGGCTCTCAGTAATAGAGCAACCAACCAATGAGCATGCATTGGCTGCACCTAGGGCCTCCACACATGCAGTAGATGTACAGTTAGGTCTTCATGTCATTCTCCCAACATACGCGTGTAGTAGTAGATGTGCAGTTAGTTCTTCATGTGGTACCCCCAACAACTGTAGTGAGGCTGTCCCTAAATCTGTCACCTACATGTGGATCCAGTTCCCCTAATGGGGCTGCCTTGTCTGCCCTCACTGAAAGAGGATGCACCTACCCCTGCAAAGACTTGATGTGATGTGGTGGGAAGATACCAGGGAGGGGAGCATTCTACCCTCTCAGAGGAAAAGGGAAGGAAGAATGGGGGAGGGACTGTGAAGAGGAAAACCAATAGGATAGGGACAGTGATTTTGGATGTAAAGTAAATGAATAAATTAATGGAGAAAAAAGATAATTCCCTTTATTTTATATTTTTCAATTTGCTTTTTTAATTAAAGATTATATATGTTATATGCCCCCTCCCAGTTCTCCCCTCCCAGAGTTCTTCACCCATCCTTCTGACACTTTGTCTCTGAGGTACCCCTGCCTCAGTCATCCTCCTTGTCAGGGGCATCAAGTCTCTACAGAATTTGGTACATCCTTTCCCACTGGGGTCAGAAAAAGCAGTCAATACCTTCCTACTTATGTGCCAGGAACCAAGGACCAGCCCCTGTATGTTCTTTGGTTGGTGCCTTCCATCCTTTTCCTAACTCTTCCATAGGAGTGCCTTACTTCAGTCCAATGGTTGGCTGTTAAGTATCTGTGTCTGTCTCAGTAAGTTGCTGATAAGAGCCTCTCAGTGCAGCCATGCTAAGTTCCTCTCTGACCTTGATTTGACTTTGTTATATGATGTCTGTCCAGAAAATCATTCATTTCATCTAGATTTTCGAATTTTGTAGAAAGATCTGATGATTTTTTTTTTTTTGGATTTCCTCAGTTTCTGTTGTTACATCTCTCTTTTCATTTCTGGTTTTGTTAATGTGGATACTGACTTTGTGTCTTTTAGGTAATTTGGTTACAGGTTTTTCTGTCTTATTGATTTACTTAAAGAACTAACTCTTGGCTTTGTTGATTCTTTGCATTCTCTTTGTTTCTACTTTGTTGATTTCAGCTGAATTTGATAATTTCCTGCTATGTACTCCTCCTGGTATGTCTGCTTCTTTTTGTTCTAGAGCTTTTTTTTTTTTTTTTTTTTTTGTATTGGTCTTTGGTTTCTTTTTTTTTTGTTGTTGTTGTTTTTAATATTTTTATTTTCTATATTCTTTGTTTACATTCCAAATGATTTCCCCTTTCCCGGATTCCCCCTCCCCATATGTCCCATAAACCTTCTTTTCTCCATCCCTTCTCCAATCACCTCCCTCCTTTTTCTCTGTCCTTATATTCCTTTCCAATGCTAGATCAATCCTTTCCAGGATCAGGACCCTCTCCATACTTCTTCTTGGGAGTCATTTGTTATGCAATTTGTGCCTTGGGTATTCAGAGCTTCTGGGCTAATTAATATCCACTTATCAGAGATTGCATTCCATGTGTATTCTTTTGTGATTGGGTTACCTCGCTTAGGATGATATTTTCCAGATCAAACCATTTGCCTAAAAATTTTGTGAATTCATTGTTTCTAATTGCTGAGTAGTATTCCATTGTGTAAATATACCACATTTTCTCTATCCATTCCTCCTTTGAGGGGCATCTGGGTTCTTTCCAGCTTCTGGCTATTATAAATAAGGCTGCTATGAACATAATGGAGCATGTGTCTCTATTGCATGCCGGGGGATACTTTGGGTATATGCCCAGGAGAGGTATAGCAGGGTCCTCTGGAAGTCTCATGTCCAGTTTTCTGAGGAACCTCTAGACTGATTTCCACAGTGGTTGTACCATCTCACAGCCCCACCAGAAGTGGAGGAGTGTTCCTCTTTCTCCACATCTTCGCCAACACCTGCTGTCTCCTGAGTTTTTGACCTTAGCCATTCTGACTGGTGTAAGGTGAAATCTCAGGGTTGTTTTGATTTGCATTTCCCTAATGACTAATGATGTTGAGCACTTCCTAAGGTGCCTCTCGGCCATCCGAATTTCTTCAGGTGCAAATTCTTTGTTTAGATCTGTACCCCATTTTTTAATAGGGTTATTTGGTTCCCTGGGGTCTAACTTCTTGAGTTCTTTGTATATATTGGATATTAGCCCTCTATCAGATGTGGGGTTGGTGAATATCCTTTCCCAATTTGATGGTTGCCATTTTGTCCTTTTAACAGTGTGCTTTGCCTTACAGAAACTTTGTAATTTTATGAGGTCCTATTTTTCCATTCTTATCTCCATGTACTAAACTTCACTCCAAGTGGATCAAGGACCTTCATGTAAAACCAGACACACTGAAACTAATAGAAAAGAAACTAGGGAAGACCCTTGAGGACATGGGCACAGGGGAAAAGTTCCTGAACAGATCACCAATAGCTTATACTCTAAGATCAAGAATTGTTCTAGAGCTTTTAGTTGTACTATTAAGTTGCTAGTATAGGATCTTGCCAATTTCTTTATGAAGGCACTTAGTGCTGTGAATTTTCCTCTCAATACTGCTTTCATTGTATCCCCTACATTTGGGTATGTTGGGCCTTCATTTTCATTGAAGTCTAGAAAGTTATTAATTTCTTTATTTCTTTCTTGAACAAGTTATCAATGAGTAGTTGTTGAGTTTCCATGAGTGTATGGGCTTTCTCTTGTTTCTGATTTTGTTGCAGTAAATATTAAAAATGAATCTGCCAATTCTCCGCACACCAGCTGCTCTCTTCAGGTCAACTCTCTGGCAGGGCCAGACCAGCAGGCTTCCTGTAGAGAGTCCTTCCCCCATAACCACCCCACCTATCCCCCACCTTGCACCCCTGCTGCAACTCTCTAGCTAGCCTCCACAGCAACTGTCCATCCTGAGGTCAGCCAGCACAACACCCATCAACCTGGTAGAAACAAAAACTCTAGAAGTTTATAATTAACCAAACATTTATGTATCAATAAATTCTCAATTCACAAGCTGCCAATACAACAATTTCAGGAACAATTGATAACAATAAAAGCTGCCCATCTAGATTAGACAAATATTCCAATATTCTATTCTTTATTGTCATAACTACCTATGACTAATTAAAGCCATGCTGGTTCAGGTTTTCTTCCTGTTTGCCTTCATCTTGGCCTCTCCCCCGCACCCCACCCCATCCCCACCCCCCACCACCCCACCCCCCATCCCTGAGAAGCTCTTTATCTCTCCAACTCTTAGCACCAACTCCCTTTCCCCTGTCCAATCACGGGCCTCCTGCTGCCCTAATATTTTAGTGTGATTGGACAGGGAAAATCCTGTCACAGTTTTTGTCCAGCCTTAATCCATGGTGGCCTGATAGAATGTAAGGGATTATTTTAATCTTGTATCTGTTGAGGCCTACTTTGTGTCAGATTACTTAGTTAATTTTAGAGATGGTTCCATGAGGTGTTGAGAAGAAGGTATATTCTTTTATTTTAGGATGAAATGTTCTGAAAATATCTGCTAAATACATTTGGTTCATAATTTCTGGCAGTTTTACTATGTCTCTGTTTAGTTTATGTTTCACGATCTGTCCATTGGTAAAAGAGGGTATTGAAGTCTTCCACTATTATTGTGTGAGATTAAATATATGTTTTGAGCTTTAGTAAATTTTCTTTTATGAATTTGAGTGCCCTTACATTTGGGGCATAGATATTCAGAATTGAGATTTTGTCTTGGTGGATTTTTGCTTTGATGAATATGAAGTGTCCATCACCATATCTTTTGATAACTTCTGGCTGAAATGTCCATTTTATTGGATATTAGAATGGCTATTTTAGCTAGTTTCTTGGGCCCATTTGTTTGGAAGTCTCTTTTCCAGCCTGTTACTCTAAGGTAGTATTTGTCTTTTACTAAGGTGTGTTTCTTATTTGCTGCAGAACAATGGATCCTGTTTATGTATTCAATCTGTTACCCTGTGTCTTTTTATCAGAGAATTGAATCCATTGATGTTGAGAGATTTTAATGAGCAATGATTGTTTAGTTCCTGTTGTTTTGTTGTTAGAGGCAGTATTATGTATATATAATTCTCTTCTTTTGGGTTTGTTGTAAGATGATTAATTTCTCGTGTTTTCATGGGTGTAGTTGCCCTCCTTGTGTTGGGATTTTCCTCCTAGAATCCTATGTACAGCTGGATTAGTAGAGAGAGATTGTTTAAATTTGGTTTTGTCATGGAAAAACTTGTTTCTCCATCTATGATGATTAAGAGTTTTGCTAGTGCAGTAGTCTGCCCTGGCTCTCTCATATCTTAGGGTCTGCACAACATTTGTCCAGCATCTTTGGACTTTTCGAGTCTCTGTTGAGAAGTCAGGTATAATTCGGATTCGTCTTCCTTTATATGTTACCTGGCATTTTCCCCTTACAGCTTTTAGTTTTTTTTCTTTGTTCTATACATTTAGTGTTTTGATTATTATGTGGCAAGAGAATTTTCTTTTCCGGTCCAATCTATTTGGTGTTCTGATTGTAGTTAAGGGTAAAAGTAGAGAATTTATTTTAAATCATTGGTAAAGAAAATATTTTTCTGAAAAGAACACAAATAACATGGCTACTAAGACCAACATTTAATTAATTGACTCTTATGAAACTAAAATAGTCCACTAACAGTAGAGTTGAAGAGACATCCCATTAAAGAATGGGAAAAAATTTTGCCATCTAACAGAGAGTTAGTGTCTAGCATATAACAAAAACTAAAAAAATTAAACAATACAAATAAAACAAAGACCTCAGTTTTAACTGAGACATCTCACTAGAGAATTCTCAAAAGAAAACAATACAATTGACTGAGAAGCACATAAAATTCTTCAATATCCTTAGTCATGAGTAAACAAATGTTAAAACTATTTTGAGGTTTCATTTTATCCCAGTCAGAATACTAAAGGTTCAGAAAAAAGTATTAAATGATTACAATTGCTAAATGTGTGGAGAAAGGGACCATTTATTCACTGCTGGGTGGAGTGAAAGCTGGTGCAGCCATTATTGAAATAATTGGAAGTCCCTCATCAGTAAGAATAGATTTACTATAAGATCCAGCTCTACTGTTCTTGGGCACATAACCAAAGGATAAAATAGTCCACTCTGTAGATACCTTTTACATGTAGATTTACCCATGTTTATTGCTGCTCTATTCACAATAACATGTAAACAGGACATGAAAACAGACTGGGTATTATCTTATAAATGAACATTTAATAAAGTGTATATATACACAATGTAACATTATTCAGTGTTTAAGAAAAGTATATTTAATAAATCTCACAGGTAAATCGAGAGCTGGAGACCATTGTTTTGAGTGAGATAATCTAGACACAGAATAATAATACTACATTTTCTTTTTCATCTTCTATGTGGATATTAACATTGGGTATTTGGTAATGCTTGGGTGTTTAGTTTTAAATATTCACAAAGCTCAGGAAACTAGTAAGATGTCATGGTCATGAAACTGGGCTTTCAAGGAAGAAGGGATAGAATTCATTAGTATAAATGGGTTCAAAAGAAACTAAAAATAAGCAGAAAGAAAGGAGTAAAATGCAAAGCAGGGCTGGAGGAGGCAAGAATAGCACTCCCTCCCCAATGTGTGTGTGTGTGTGTGTGTGTGTGTGTGTGTGTGTGTGTGTGTTGAAATGGAGCTACTCTATATCAAGGTCTGTTTATTACACAATAGAAGCTAACAAATAAAAACCCAGTGCTAAAGAAGTTATTTATTTTGGAGTTTGTTTCCAGTAAAGTTCCATAGATTCCGAAACATTATAGGCTATTGTCCATGCTTTTGTTTATCCCCCCAAATGTAGGGGTAAGACGCTGGAGGCACTACAAACTTCAGTCATAGAATGTGATGAAATGACATTGGTACTAGCCTGGAAAGTTCATACTGGTTATGTGTCATAGTGCCAGCGAGTGCTACACATACCATTAGAGGAGAAGAGTAATTATCAGTATCAATGTCAATTATAATATGAACCTTCTGAGCTACAGTAATGACTAGGTTGGCAAGATATACCCACAACCCCCACCATGGTCTTCAGGTACATCACCACATTATTAATTTGAGATCTCTCAATTTTTCAATGTAGGCATATAATGCTATAAACTTTTCTCTTATGGAAGATTTTATTCTGCCCCATAGATTTTGGTATGTCATGCTTTACATTTTTATTTAATTCAATAAAAGTTTAATTTTATTCTTTTTCTAAACAAATTTTATTTTGTATAGATATTTTATAATTCTATAGATATTTTTCTGCATTTATGTCTGCGTGCCAGGTGTGTGCCTGATGACCATGAAAGTTAAATGGGAAATGAGAACCCCTGAAACTGGAGTTATAGTTACAAGGCAAAATATAAATAAGTATTGGGAATGTAACCTGGGGTCTCTGAAAGAAGAATTATAACCACTGAGCAAACTCTTTACACATTAAGTTCCTTCCTAATTAGTTTATTCCACTTTAGTTCTGTACAGTTCTGTTTACTTTAGTGAATTTGTGTGGGTTTTTTTGTGTTTTGTTGTTGTTGTTGTTGTTGATGATGATGATGATGATGATTGTGACAGTGATGGAGATGTCTAACTTTAATTCATGATAATCAACTGGAATATAGGATGTGCTTTCATTTTTGTTATATTCCTTGAGACTAGGTGTGTGCACTAATACATGCTCAATTTGGAGAGGTTCTATGGGTACCTGAGCAGAATTTTTTTTTGTAATGTTTAGGTAGAATGTTCTGAATATATCTGTTAAGTCCATTTTGTTTAGGAAGTCATACAGCTCCACTGTGTTTCTGTTAAGTCCATTTTGTTTATGAAATCATACAGCTCCACTACAAAAACCATGTAGGTTTTTCCTTCTGATGACCAATTTATTGGTGAGTGTAGAACACTAAAATCAAACAGTATCACTATGTGAGGGTGAATATGTAATTTTAGCTGTAGTAGTGATTCTTTTATCAACCTGGGGGCCCTTGTGTTTGGTACATAAATGTCTCAGATTATAATATCCTGTTGTTGGATTTTTCCCCTTAGTATGAAATATCCTTCCTTCTCTCTTCTGATGAATATTGATTTGGATTTTTTTAAGAAATTACAACAGCTACAGCTACTTTTTTTTCCTTAATTCCATTTGCTTGGAATACATTTTACCTGGTGTATATCATCAGTTGTAAGGTTATCTTTCTGAGAGACAGCAAACAGAAATTTCTTTATTGGAGAGTTGAATACACACACACACACACACACACACACACACACACACACACACACATATATATATATATATATATATATATATATATATATATATAGAGAGAGAGAGAGAGAGAGAGAGAGAGAAAGTGTTATTATTGAACAATGTGCATTACTTTATCATGTTGTTTTGTGGCGTTCTGTTTGTTTCCTTTTGATTCAGTGTTCTAGAATCATTAATTTATTACTTGAGCCTTCATTGACATGTTTAAACTTCTTTTCAGACCTAAATACTCCCTATGTTGTCTCATGTAGAGCTGGCAAATTTTTAAATCTGTTTTTAATATGGAAAAAGTAGCTCTCGCCTTCAATTATGATTGATAGTTTTGCTGGCTATAACGGTCTGTGTGACAATTTGTAGTGTTTCATAACTTGTTAAATATAATTTTAATCTCATGTTTTTCATTATTTCCATTGAAAATTTCTTGTTACTCTTATTGGGTCTTCTTTTATATGTGACTTTATCTTTCTCTGTTGCCACTTTCAATCTCCTTTCTTTGTTCTGTATATTTAGTGTTTTGATGATTATTTGACAAGGAGTGTTTCTGATATTGTCCTATATGATGTTAATTGTGCTTCTTGTATCTAGATAGGCATCTCTTGCATTAGATTAGGCATTATTGTTTCTATGGTTTTGATGAAAATGTGTTTTGTGTCTTTGACCTAGGTCTCATCTCCTATTATTTTAGGAAGTATATTAACCTAGAAATGTAAGTTTAAATCCCTATGTCATCAAAAATAACCAAAACAAGTCCTATAGTATAGCTACCATTATTGAAAAATGTCCCAGAGTTCCTCTGTGTTTTATTCTTGGATAATTCTTTTCATGGTGTGTGGGTATCATTTTATATAACTGAGTGATCTGGTTCCCTTACCTTGTCTTAATGCCTGAAATTCTCTCTTTCATATTTTCTGATCTAATGGTCAGAAAAGTTTCTGAAATTTTTTTTTATATTTTTAAAATTCTCATTTCAAATGTTATTTCATTTTGGAATTTTTTCAGAGATTTTATTTATTCATTAAATTCCATTTTCATGTTTTGAAATGTTTTTAAACTTTATTAAAGAATATATTTTTATAGTTTTGTTCTGGTATTTGTTGATATTCTCTTCAAGTTTTTTTTTATTGCATTGATAGATTGACTCAAAAACATTATCTTATGTCATCTAACTTGCTTTTCTCAGGGTCTGACAGTACTATGGGGCTAATTTTTGGTAGTAGGACTTCTTTTGGTTATTTTTGATGACAGGGATTTAAACTTACATTTCTAGGTTAATATACTTCCTAAAAAACTTGAAAATACTGAGGTGCAGTTAAATGGTGACATGTAGGTGCTGATTCAGCACTGCATTCTGCTGCACATCAGAGTATGAGTCTACCATACATGAGGATCTGATAGATTAGAAATATCCTGAGCACATAATATTTTTGTACAAAAATGCTACCATAAAAATGTGGTTAATCAGTCTTCATATCTTAACTCATTATAGCTCATTAGTGAAATGTCAAAAGATAGTATTTTCAGAGTAAATTTATCATCTTACTTTTGCATGATGTAAGTTTTGTTCAGTGGATATGATGTGAATAATTTGAAACTCATCAGCTTATCATCATGAAACTAATGAATCAACTCTTTATATGAAAAATATATATGACATAGCTTTTTGGATAAACTGCACTGATTACAGAAATCAAAATGTATTACTCAATTATAATTTAATAACTTGAAAACGCAAATGGATATTACAAATTGTACCAATCTTAATAAACAAACTAAATTAAATTAAATCCATAATGAAATAAAATTATGCAAATCTTTTTGGTTTCTATGGAAATAAAATATTTTTAAATGGTTTCAAAGAAATCTTGCTGTTATTCTTAGCAAGAAACAGAAGCATGAGCTATGAAGAGTGATGTTAATTTTGTTTATTTCATTTTACTGTGAAAATCTTAAGTCATAGAAGATTCAAAATCATTTTTAATGTCAGGATTAACACAACCTATCTTCTATTGTGAACATTTTACCAAATACCTTTTTAAGGTGCAATGCATATAGCATAGAAAAAATCTTAAACCATAGAAGATACAAAATCATTTTTAACATCAGGATTAACACAACCTATCTTCTATTGTGAACATTTTACCAAATACCTACCTTAGGTACAATGCCTATAGCATAGGTCTTTATGGAATGATATAATTGCTCTTACACAGAGCCACATCTTCAGGATGTATGCTTAGTATACATATTCTTGACTCTGTCAATCCATCAACCTGTTTACTAATTCTGGTACGATGGTACCAGAATTTCAAATATGCATGCATACACTCGAGTGATTTGCATGCTATTTTCCTCATAATCTCGAGGATTTAAACAGTTGGTTGCTACTAGATGGTGCTTTGGGGGCAAGGATAAGAAGTGTTGAAGTAAATATGTCACAAAGGATGACTTTGAGAGTTTAAAGACCCAAGCCATTTTGAATTTTCTTTTCTCTGCAGTTTAAAATATGAGCCATCAACTTTAAGTTCCTGCTACCATGCCTTGTACCACCATTATGAACTCTAATCTTTTGAAAACATAAACTCTATGTCTTTTATAAGTTGTCTTGTTCATGGTATTTTGTCACAGAAATAGAAAAATATTTATATATACATGTACTAAAAGCAAGCACTGTAATGTATATTATTTCAGGTTTCAATACATACATATATTTAATTTCATTTAGATAAATTTCAAAATGTCAACTCTTAGTTCTATCATTATTTTAATGCTGACAAATGCATGCACTTGTTTTACGCAATACTTCATCAAACATTACGATGGTACCAGAAACTTCATTCTATAAGAATTTATAAGAAATTCTTCAATCAATGATTTTACAGAAACAACCAAGCTTTTAGGGGATTAGTTGTTCTTGTTTTTGAAATTCAGATAGATGGATCCATACATATTATATGCACTGGCATGTGGTCTTCCCTCTCTCAGCATGCTTTGAGATTCATCCATATTATAATGATTACGTGGTTCATTGATTTTTTTTTCCTGAAAAATGCCTCAGTCTCTGTGCCCACTTCTTGTCAATAGAAAATACATTGCTATCATGAAAACAAAATGCTGAATTGTTTTTTGAAAAAAAATACCTTGGAAAATATCTTTGATTCTTTTGTATGGCTGTGATAAGACACTAAGTCCAAGGCAACTTCTGAAAGACAGCATTGATTTGGAGTTTACATTTTCAGATAGAACCCACTACTCTCATGGCAGGGAGTATGGCAGTCAGAAGGTAGGCCTGGCACTAGAAAATAGCTTAGCCATCATGTCTTGAGACACAAATACAAGACAGAAAGATAGATTGGGAAGGACATGGACTTTTGAAACTTTAGGCCCCATCATCAGTGATACATCTCCTCCAGAAGTCTCTATGTCCTGCTTTGGGATTTAAAATAAAAGCACATATTTGGAAATGGTTGGGTATTCCTATGATATTAATGCCACTGTTACACCAGTGGCATATCTTTCTATGCCAGTCATTAACACACTGCACAGAGTTCAGCTGGGAAGGATTAGTTGTTATTTTCTCCATCCAGTGAAAGACCAAACATCCAAGAATATTTAGGAAACAAAAAATTGGCCTTGAAGAATTTTACAAAACCTGAAATTGAGTGGGTAGGAAATGGTGAATGAATTAAGAAAGAGTTGAGGGAGAAACTAAATATAATCAAAATATATGATGCTTTTAAAGAAAAATATTTTAATTATAAAGCAAATGTTTGAAAACATTTATTTCACGTACAAATATCAATAGCAATGTGAAAATCATACAAAGTATAGCCAGTACAGTCAAGCATGCACGAATACACACACATACACGCACATGTGTGCGCGTGTGCGCACACGCGCGCACACACACACACACACACACAAACCACAGACACACACACACCTAAAACAAAACCAAACAGTTACTCTTATTTTCTTGTGGTTCTATGCCAGGGCTTATTGAAATGTAATAAAACACTTAGTGTTGAGTTATTTCACCTCATATCATTTTTATGTGTGGCAATATGTAATTAAATTACTAATGTAAGATATATAATAAAATAAATACTGAATTAAAAATGCATGTAGGATATTGATGTTTGTTGCTATAACAATTATGATTATTAGTACTATTGGTTTTCATTGTAATTCATTAATTAAGTCTAGACAATAGTTTTGTTCTTATATTCCCAAAGAACTTATGCATTCATGCACAAACCTGTTTATTTGTTCCTATTTATGGAGCAGTTACTATGATCCAAGTATTGTTCCATACCTAGAATGATGTGAATATGATTATAGTAGGGTTATTTTTTCCTTTTTTTTATTGGATATTTTCTTTACTTACATTTCAAATGTTAAAATTTCAAAGACCTTTTCCCAGTCTCCCCCCTCCCCAAGAAACCCCCTATCCCATATCCTCTGCCCTGCTTTTTTGAGAGTGTTCCACCACCCATGCAACCACAACCACCTCACTGCCTTCAAATTATCATACAATGGGGCATTGAGCCTTCACAGGATCAAGGCCATCCTCTGCTACATGTGTGGCTGGAGCTATGAGTCCCTCCATGTGTACTCCTTGTTTGGTGGTTTAGTCCATGGGAGATATAGGCAGTCTGGTTGGTTGATATTATAATTCTTCCGATGGGGTTGCGAATCCACTCAGTTCCTTCAGTCCTTTCTCTAACTCCTCTACTGGCGACTCCATTGAGGGTTAATGGTTGGTGGTGAACATCTGCCTCTGTATTTGTGGGGCTCTAACAGAGCCTCTCAGGAGACAGCTATATCAGACTCCTGTCAGCATGCACTTACCGGCATCACCAATAGTTTTAGGGTTTTGTGACTGTATATGGAATAGATCCCCAGGTGAGGCAGTCTTTGAATGGCCTTTCCTTCAGTTCCTGCTCCACACTTTGTCTTTTTATTTTCTCCCATTAGCATTTTGTTCCCCTTTCTCAGGAAGACCAAAGCACCCACAATTTGGTCCTCCTTCTTCTTGAGCTTCATGTGGTCTGTGAGTTGTATCTCAGGTATTACAAGATTTTGTGATACTATCCATTTATCAGTGAGTGCATACTATGTGTGTTCTTCTGTGATTGGGTTACCTCACGTGGGACGATATTTTCTAGTTCCTTCAATTTACTAAGAAATACATGAATTCATTTATTTTAATAGCTGAGTAGTATTCCATTGTGTAAATGTACCTCATTTTCTGTATCCATTCCTCTGTTGAAGGACATCTGGGCACTTTGCAGCTTCAGGCTATTTTTTTTTTTATATCCCAACACCTAGCAAACACGATAAGAAATTTTATAATTTATTTACTAACATTATTTTTAAAATATGGGTGACCAAACAACTGTAAGTAAACATGGTCTTGGGCTTTTGTAGTTCACTGACAGGCAGGAATTGGAAACTCATGTCACCTAGAAGCAGACATCCAGATAGAAGGGGGGGGTGAGCACTTTCATGAGGAGGTAGTAATAAGAGTCATTATCTCTCTGATGTTGGCAGTGTGCTAAGTGAACCTTATGTGCCTTCTCCATTTTGATGTAACACAAAGGGTAAAGGGATTTGAATCTCCTTTCTTGAGTCTACCTCATGAATGACTAAGGGGGAGCAAACTGTAAAGAGGCTGCAGCTAAGTTTAAAAGACCTTTGGATGATCAATGATGAAGTGGGGACTCCATCACAGTTGCCGACACATGCCATGATTCCACACTGCTTGTTGAACTCGGTTGTAGAAAACAACACATTTTCAACAACAGCCAAAGGTAAGGAAGCAACAAAGCTTTTAGCAGTCTGTGGAAGAGCATGAGAGTTTAGTCTAAATATGAATCCCTGTGAACAGTAATACATGAGGCTGTCCACCTGCAAGTAGCTACCTATCTTTGAAAACAGAAAACATCCTCTAGCTTGTTTCTTAGGACCATTTGCATGAAGAAAATTTTCCAGCCTTTTACTCTAAGGTAGTATCTGTCTTTGTCACTGATGTGATTATCCTTTATTCAGCAAAATCCTGGGTCCTGTTTATATATCCAGTCTGTTTAGTCTATGTCTTTTTATTGGGGAATTGAGCCCATAGATATTAAGAGATATTAAGGAAAAGTGATTGTTCCTTCCTGTTATTTTTGTTGTTAGATGTGGAATTATGCTTGTGTGGTTATCTTCTTTTTAGGTTTGTTGAAAGATTACTCCTTTCTTTTGCTGGTGTAGTTTCCCTCATTGTGTGAGCGTTTTCCATCTATTATCCTTTGTAGGGCTGGATTTGTAGAAAGATATTGCATAAATTTTGTTCTGTCGTGGAATATCTTGGTTTCTACATCTATGGTAATTGAGAGTTTTGCTGGGTATAATGGCCTGGGCCAGCATTTGTGTTGACTTCTATTCTATATGGCATCTGTCCAAGATCCTCTGGCTTTTATTGTCTCTGGTGAAAAGTCTGGTTTAATTCTGTTAGGTTTGGCTTTGTATGTTACTTTACCTTTTTCCCTTACTGTTTTTGATATTCCTTCTTTGTTTTTTTTTTTTCATTTGGTGTTTTGATTATTATGTGATGGGAGGAATTTCTTTTCTGGTCCAGTCTATTTTGGAGTTCTGTATGCTTCTTGTATGTTCATGGGCATCTCTTTCTTCAGGTTAGGGAAGTTTTCTTCTATAATTTTGTTGAAGATAATTACTGGCCTTTTAAGTTGGTAATCTTCACTCTCTTCTATATCTATTATTCTTAGGTTTCATCTTCTCATTGTGTTCTGGATTTCCTGGATGTTTTGAGTTAGGAGGCATTTTGATTTTTGCATTTTCTCTGACTGTTGTGTCAATGGTTTCTATAGTATCTTCTGCACCTGATATTCTTTCTTCATTCTCTTGTATTCTGTTGATGATGCTTGCATCTATGACTCCTGGTCTCTTTCCTAGGTTTTCTATCTCCAGGGTTGTTTTTTGTGTGTGTTTTTCAGTGTGATGGGTTATCCAGAACTTGCTTTGGTAGAAGAACTAGTTTCTGATGATACCAAGTAACCTTGGTTTCTGTTGCTTATATTCTTGTGCTTGCCTCTCACCATCTGGTTATCTCTAATGCTACTGCCCTCACTGTCTCTGACTAGAGTCTGTTCCTCCTATGTTCCTAGTTGTCTCAGAACTCCTCAGAGTCTAGCTGTCTCTATGATCCTGTGATTGTGGGATCCTGTGATCCTGAGATCCTGGGTGCGTCAGAGTTCCTGGGTTTGAAGCTGTCTCTGGGATCCCAAAATATTGATGTGACCAAACTCCTGAGCTCCTACGATCCTGGGCATGTTAGAACACCTGGGAGTCGAGCTTCTTCTGGGTACTGGTTGTGGAGCTAGCACCCAGATGGTGCTCAGGGCACCATCTCAGATCTAAAGGAACCCATGCAACTAGCCATGTGTGGGTTCCTGTGTCCCTGAACCTGCTGGTCCCAGTTACTCCTAGGGTTGGGTTATTGGGGCAGATGTTGTGGTCTTCTCACCTATGATCCTGCCATGTTAGGGCATCTGAGAGTTGAGCTTCCTCTGCATATTGTGGGTATGGGTGCAAAGCTAGTGCACAAGATCTCAAAGCAGTAAATTTTTAGTCATTGGTTAACAAAGTTTAAGCAGGCCAAGTCTACAGAAGGAAGTTTCTCCATATCTATAATGGCTTTATATATAAATTTACTATTCATCCGTCATATTATTCAAAAATTTTAACATACTTTCTTCATTGCTGTCTTTAATGCCCCTTTCCTTGAATTCTTTTGTTTCTTTCAGTCATTGGTAGTAATAACATATTCATCCCAACATCAATTCAGAAAAACTTTACCATGGCCATAATGGAGGGAAAGTGGAAGGAAAGGGCAGAGTCATAAAAACTCTCAGTCTACCAAATCTGTTTAAGCATGGTATTCCCTGAGAAACTTTATTGAAACCTTCAAACAGAGCAAAAACATGGATAAGCACAAACTGTATCAAAGGCATCCATTTTTGCATGACACTTAGCTAACCAAACCCAGGCCACTTTGTCTTATAGTCAGTTCAATGCACTGAGCTTGGGGACACAACTTCCATTCTATCGGTCTCTGCCAAGGAATGCAGATTTGAAGCTACAACTCTAATGTCTCCCACTAGCTTAACACCACTTTCTTGGTACTGGGTCCTTTATCTTCTCACATCATTGTGTAGAAAGCCAACTATCCAATAAGATGATCTTGTCCCAGACTTTACCAACATTTCCATCTGCAAAAGTAATTTTCAAAAAATATTATGTTAGAGGGAGAGAGAGAAGGAGAGGGAGAGGGAGAGAGAGAGGGGGAGGGAGAGGGGGAGGGAGAGGGGGAGGGAGAGGGGGAGAGAGAGAGAGAGAGAGAGAGAGAGAGAGAGAGAGAGAGAGAGAGAGAGAGAGAGAGAGAGAGAGAGAGAGAGAGAGAGAGAGAGAGAGTTTGGAACAGATATTGGCCAGACTAGATGCAAATTCACATTACATCTTCTTTAGCCTCCCACCAACTGCAGGAAAGGAATGCAGGTGTGGAATATTCTGCCAACTGGCATATATATTTTTGACAAACTATAATTGACTCCACTCCACTCTGCCAGCACACAGCTATAATCTATTCTATTTCTTAAAGTCCTCTTGTATTTTCATATTAAATAAAGAATATTCCCAGATTTCAAACAACTTATTTTCTCATATATTTTAGATAATGTCACTGAAGTATTAAAACATTATTGTTATTTATTTCTAAAGAACACATTTTATGTAGCACAAAAGTCTTTGAGTGGTCATCACCACTAAGTGGAAAGTTGGGGAAAGAGAGTGAGCTTTTATTCATCTTTCTACATCAAGATTTTAGGAATATTTCCAAACATTTTTAGGAACCACTATGTCTTGACCTTCTTCTCAGAAGACTGATTTGAGCATCTGACCATCCAAAAGAAATAGCTTAAAGGTATGCCCATGGAGTGGGGCTAGCCATCACACTGGCTGTACTTTGTCAAGACCCTTGAATGACATAAACAAACAGGAATCTAACTTCACTAATGTTTCCTTTCAGACCTCAAGCCTAAAATATAGACATTTAGTATTAATTTCTACTGGGCCATTCTACTCGGGTGTCTCGCCCTTTATGTTACCTTTTTTGTGGGATGCTTGACGGCCCATATTCACCAGTGCCAGAAGCACTGTTTTACATATAACAATAATTTGTCTCTATTATCCTCAGGGAACTGTCCCCCGGGAAGAGAGGGGACAGTTCAACTCCTGGTTGAAAATGACTACTCATATTGAATAAAATTAATACTTATATGTGTAGCATGAAAGTATACTACTTTCAAGTTGTAAAATCATTTCCTCAGACTTAACTGCTTTTTGAGTTAAAAATACTTTAATATTTTAAATTCTTGTAGTCTAAATTATTTTTATTTTGTGGATGAGTACAACATCTATTTCAGGTTTTTAAGCAACTCTGAGGACTCAAAGGGAGGGACCCTAGATAAAATGCCCTATAGTGGGGAGAGGGAACTTATAGAGCCCACCTCCAGCAGAAAGACAGGGTATCAAGTAAGGGATGGGTTTTCTATCCCAGTCAAAACTCTGACCCGTAATTGTTCCTGTCTGAAAAATTTTCAGGGATGGAAACTGAGAGAAGCATGAGGAAACAAAGGTCCAGCAACAGTCCCAAAGTGGGATCCAGCTCAAGGGGAGACCCCCCCAAGGCCTGACACTCTTACTGAGGCTATGGAGTGCTCACTGAAAGGGTCCTATCATCACTGCCCTCCAAAAGATCCAACAAACAACTGAAAGAGTCAGATGCAGATATTTGCACCCAACCAATAAACCAAAACTGCTGATCCCTGTGGTTGATTTATGGAAAACCTGAAAGAAGCTGAGGATGACCCTGTAGGAGGACCAGCAGTCTCAATTAACCTGGATGCCCAAGATCTCTCAGACACTGGAACACCAACCAGGTAGCATTCACCAGCTGATATGAGGCCCCCAACAGATATACAGCAGAGGACTGCTGGGTGTGGGTTCAGTCAGTGAAGATGAACCTAACCCTCAAGAGACTGGAGGCCCCAAGGAGTTTAGAGGTCTGTGGGTGGGGGATGAGGGATGGGGACATCCTCATGGAGATAGGGGGACAAGGAGAAGGTATGGGATATGGAACAGTCAGAGGGTAGAACAGGAGGGGAATAAAATCTGGAGTATAAAAAAAAGAAAATAGAAATAATAATAATTAATAATAATAACAATAATAATATACTTGCAAACCTAAAAATATGAATTGTTAATCTTTCAGTTTAACAGAGTTACTTGGGCCTCTTATGTTTTAGGTCATAATTATACTAATTAAGACAGTGTTATATGGCATTTCTGAAAGGTAAATATGTATTCTTGTAGTTCTATTCATGTACAAAAAAATACCATTTTCCTTGATAAAGACAAACCTGTTGATATTTTTCAGCTGTTTTATTAGACTCATATCTACCACCCTTCTGACTTTTGTTCCAACCTAATCCCTTTGAACCCCCAAACACTAAGTAGGAGAGAAAGAAAGTTAGAGGGAAAGGGGGGCATAGGCCTCTATAGAGTACTTCCTGCTGATTAGAGGCATAGAGTTCCTTGAGGAAAGTCCCACCTCGATTATCATGATTTCTCGAACTCCTCGATGTCTCTTTGCTTAGGACCACTTGACAAACCACAGCAATGGGAACAAACAGCAGCAGGGCAGCAGCAGGGGCAGCAGCAGGGGCAGCAGCCACCACAGACCCTCAGGGAGCTCGCCCATTTCTACCCTCTCCAGAATTCCCGGAATTAAAGTATCTACAGCTGGCAAAAATCGTACCTCTCCCAGAGCAAAAAACAATCCATAGTTAATGGCTGTGGACAAACAGAAGCAGCCACACATCCTGCACCAGGGATAAACATATTAAAACAAAATCATTTTCACATGACACAACTGGGTTTGTTTGTTGTTGTTTTTTTTTTTTAACAAACCAAAATGATCCACAAATCATTCCTTCAGATTCAGAAATATTTAGGTCATATGGATCTATTACTATTTTCTTTAAAGGATCCATTAGCATGAAGGTATGTGGAATAATAGTTGAACATTTTGCTCGACATATAATTCATTCAGAGAAATTAAAAGCTTCTAAAAATGTATAAACTGGTATTTAGAGACCTGTGACACCATAGTAATAGTTCCTGATCAAACTGGGAATGGAAAGAAAATTGGTGAAACAATAGCCTTTCTTTCATTTCATATAGGTCAAGAAAGCTACCTAATTGCTAGCATTACAACTGTATTCATGTGGCAAAGACAGGACAAAAAAAAAACTCTCCAGAACATCCACAAACACTTAGATATTCTGATTAAAATATGAGCCCAACTGTTTTTCATTTTTCAGATCCTAAGAAATTCTGGAATTGGGTGATTTCTCAGGAGGATAACTTATTTTGAGCAAGTTTTATCCAGAAAGACAGTTGAAAACAACACAAGAGCAGAGTATAAACTAAGGACTCGCAATGCCTCACTGTTGGTACAGTGTTTACTCACGTGACCTTTCTGGTCTTCCTGTGGACCAGTGCTTATATAGCCTATTAAGGAAGATATGCATTTTTTAATTAGTCAAGATAACTTATGCTGATAATCATAAAGCAGGCTCTGTGCCTTAACCTTCCCACCCATCAAAGTTGCACCACTGTCATTATCCATTCATCCTCTGCCTCTCATGTATCCCATACGGAAGCTTCCTCAGCACATTCTTAGCCTGACACAGCTCTTCAACAGATCTGAGGAAGCGGTGGGATGGGTCGAACTTACTGGTGTCCTTCACTTTCTTATTACTTTTCTTTAGATGTACTTTTTGGACTGCTTGTTAGAGAATTCTCATATAATATTTTCCTGTGTGGTAGTTTGAATAGGTTTGGCCCATGGAAAATGGTGCTATTTGGAGGTGTGATCTTCTTGGACAAAGTACAGCCTTTTAGAGGAAGTATATCACTGTGGAGGCAGGCCTTTGAGGTCTTAGATGTATTTTTAAGTCTGGCCACTGTGATCCACAGTGCTCTCCTGGCTGCAGTTGGAGTCTTCAGGGCCATGCCTCCCTGGACACTGCCATGTTTCTTGCCATGATGATAATGGACTGAACCTATGAACCTGTAAGCCAGTCCCAATTACATGGTGCCCTTTATAAGACTTGCTTGGTCATGGTATCTCTTCACAGCAATGGAAACCCTAAGACAACCTGTTTGAGACAGTTGTCCATTTTATTACTACTTTCATTAATACAGAAAATTCACTATAAATGATGGACTAAAACGGATATATTATTATTAGATGAAATAGGCTTCATATTGACATTTATTCTGCACTACATAGTTTTATAGATTTTGAAAAATTCATAATAGCATGAATCTACTATTAGAGTCTAATACAGAATTATTTTATCACTTCACACCATTTTTTATTCCAACCAATAATACAGGTTACACTGGGTGCTCCATGTTTTCAATCAGAACCGAGATTAGCATATTTTGGGTCTCTTTCCATTTCCTATCAATATGCAGTACTGAATCTTTTTTGCACGATTTCTTACACTCTATATGCACAGTCTTAGAAAGGCGTCTATGTCTTCAGAGCTTCTGGAACATTTCTGAATTCCTGGTTTTACTTATGACTTTGTCTTAGCTGTTCTTTATCTATTTTAGAAGTAATTAAATTATCAGATTTGTGCTCAACAAATATTTCCTCCCTCTTTTTTCTATGTATTCACTTAAAATGTTTTACAGAACAGAGCTGTTAATTTTAATAAAGTCCAACTTACCAACATTTTCTTTTGGTGATTGTGCATCCTTAGTCATGTGTTAAAAAGTTATTACTGAACTCAAAGCCATCCAATTTTTCTGATATTATCTTCTAGAAAATGATAGTTTATATTCTACAATTAGATCTATTAGCCATTTTGTGCTTCTCTCTCTCTCTCTCTCTCTCTCTCTCTCTCTCTCTCTCTCTCTCTCTCTCTCTGTTTGTGTGTGTGTGTGTGTAATACTCTGTTTATACTGCCATATTAAAACAGCATAGACCTGGTAACTTAAACAACAGGAATATGTACTTTGCAGGGATCTTACCGGTATCAGTTTCCTTACTATGTCCTCACTGATGACAGTCATATTGGATTAGAGCTTCATTTAAATGACCATACTTGGCTATTCTGAGGTTTTGGACTGATATACACTTATAAGTGAGTGCATACTATGTGTGTTCTTTTCTGACCGGGTTGCCTCACTCAGGATGATATTTCCCAGTTCCATCCATTTGTCTGAGAACTTCATGAAGTCATTGTTTTTAAGAGATGAGTAATACTCCATTGTGTAAATGTACCACATTTTCTGTATCCATTTTCTTTCCAGCTTCTGGCTATTATAAATAAGGCTGCTATGGACATAGTGGAGCATGTGTCCTTATTACATGTTGGAGCATCTTCTGAATATATGCCCAGGAATGGTATAGCTGGGTCCTCAAGGTAATGTCCAATTTCTCTGAGGAACCACCAGACTGATTTCCAGAGTGGTTATACCAGCTTGCAACCCCACCAGCAATGGAGGAGTATTCCTTTTTCTCTACATCCTCTCCAGCATTTGCTGTCAATTCACAGACCATATGAAGTTAAGAAGGAAGAACTAAGTGTGGATGCTTCAGTGCTTCTTAGAAGAGGGAACAAAATACTCATGGGAGGAAATATGGAGACAAAGTGTGAAGCAGAGACTGAAGGAAAGGCCATCCATAGACTGCCCCATCTGGGGATCCATCCCATATTCAGTAGTAAATATTGGACTCTATTGAAGATGCCAGGATGTGCTTGCGGACAGGAGCCTGATATGGCTGTCTCCTGAGAGGCTCTGTCAGGGCCTGACAAATACAGAGGTGGATGCTCGCAGCCAACCATGGACTAAGCACGGGGTCCCTGACGGAGGAGTTGGAGAAGGGACTGAAGGAGCTGAGGGGGTTTGCAGCCCTGTTGGGGGAGCAACAATGTCAACCAGCGAGACGCCCCCACCCGGAGCTCCCAGGCACTAAACCATCAATCAAAGAGTACACATGAAGGGACCTGTGGCTCTGGCCGCATATGTGGCAGAGGATGGCCTTGTTGGACATCAGTGAGAGGAGTGGCCCTTGGTCCTGGTAGGTTTAGATGCCCCAGTGTACAAGAACACCAAGGCAGGAAGGTGGGGGTGGGGGTGGGGGTGGGTAGGGGAGCACCCTCACAGAGGCAGGGCTAGGGGAAATGGTATAGAGGGATTCCAGAGGGGAGACTTGGAAAGGGGATAGCATTTAGAATAAATAAATATCTTGTTTAACTGTCATTACCTCTCAAAGACCTTATCTATAAATCCAATCAGATAAAGGGTTAAGGTTTCAGGTTAAAAATGTAAGCCTGGAAGTCTGAAGATAATTTTACTGAAAGTTTTTGACCCAGGGTTTTATTTTATTTTATTTTATTTTTTGCAATTTGCATTTCTTCTTTTTTTCTTTTCTTCCTTCCTGAAACTCACTCTGTAGACCAGGCTTGCCTCGAACTCAGAAATCTGCCTGCCTCTGCCTTCCAAGTGCTGGGATTAAAGGCATGCACCACCACCACCCGGCTTTCTTCCTTCTTTTATTAAATATATTCTGTATTTATATTTCAAATGATTTCCCCTTTCCCGGTTCCCCACCCCCACTGAAAGTCCCATAAGCCATCTCCACTCCCCCTGTTCCCCAGTCACCCTCCTCCCACTTCCTGGTCCTGGTGTTCCCCTACACTGCTGCATTAAGCCTTTCCAGGACCAGGGGCCTCTCCTCCCTTTGATGTCCAACAAGGCCATCCTCTGCTGCCTATGTCTCTGGAGTCATGGGTAACACCATGTGTACCATCTGGTTGATGTTTTCGTCTCTGGGAGCTCTGGGAGTCCTGGGTGGCTCATATCGTTGTTCTTCCTATGGTGCTGCAGACCCCTTCAGCTCTTTGGGTCCTTTCTCTAGCTCCCCCATTGGGAGCTCAGTTCAATGGCAGGGTGAGAGTGTTCCCCTCTGTATTTGTCATGTACTAGCAGAGCCTCCCAAGTGACAGCTATATCCGGCTCCAGTCAGCAAGGCCTTGTGGACATCAATAATAGTATCTGGGTTTTGTAACTGTATATGGGATGGATCATTGAGGCAGGTGGGGCAGTCTCTGGATGGTCTTTCCCTCAGTCTCTGCTCCACCCTTTGTCTCTGTATCTCCTTCTGTGGGTATTTTGTTCCCCCTTTTAAGAGTATCCATACTTTGTTCTTCCTTTTTCTTGGGCATCATTTGATATGTTCATTGTTTTTAATGTCCATCTATTCAATTAAAGCAGAGAAAGAGTTCATAAAGAAATAAGCCTATTGACGTGCACTGTCTTTACTCCACCATACTTGGCTTCTTCCTGTTTCCCCTTCCAATATCTGATTACTGGTTGCTTTAGGATTTTTATGCATTCTGGAAAAGTGAGGATCACAGTATCCCTATAGTTATTCATTTTAAACTTTTCAGCCGGGCATGGTGGCGTACGTACGCCTGTAATCCCAGCACTAGGAGGCAGAGGCAGGCGGATTTCTGAGTTCGAGGCCAGCCTGGTCTACAGAGTGAGTTCCAGGACATCCAGGACTACACAGAGAAACCCTGACTCAAAAAAACCCAAAAAATAAAAATAAAAAAATAAAAAAATAAAAACTTTTCTGCTATAGAATGCATATGAGAGATTTCTAGGAAGTCAGTTGTCTGAAGAAGGTTGTCTACCTGTCTGCTTTTAAATATATCTTTCTTACAGATTTTATACAATGAGTTTGTTGGCACTGTGAATAGCCAAACAAGGCTAGTCATGAGACAAGTTACCAACAGCTAGAAATCAACAACAGATCAAAAAGATCATCCACCATGATCAACTTTGCTTCGTACCAGAGAAAATTAGTTTTTGACATATAAAAATCACCCAATGTAATCAATCTACCACATAAACAAACTGAGAGGAGAAAGAGAGAGAGAGACAGAGACAGAAAAACAGAGACAGTGACAGTGACACACAGAAAGATACACACAGAGAGAACAGCATACAAAACAGTATATGTTGAACAGAAAATTTAGGCATTTCACAGAATTTCAGAGTCCTCTGCCCATCTTTAAGGATTTTCAAGTCAAACTAACACTACCTGCATGGTTCATAGGGAATTTCAAAGCAAGCATCCTTGCTACATGTTTGGAAATTGTAAATGCTCTGAGCCTCTGGTGCCAGGAAGCATATTATTTTTGAAAATGATTTTAATAAAGAAAAACGTAAAAATTGAAACAACAATTATAGCAATGAGGCCCTAACATTTGCAATGAAACAGAAGAAATGAAAGGAAAAGTCAGTAGTAAAGAAAAGATAAACCATAAATGATGCAATAATGTTCTTATTATTTCAGAAGTTATTAAACCCATAAAATAATGCAGCTAATTAAGTTTATAAACATGTCGGATGGAGTGAAAAATTAATATGACGCAAAGAGATAGGGTTGGTTACGATTTTTATTTTGTTTGTTTGTTTGATTGATGGATGGATTGATTGTCAGCTTGACATGAGGTAGAATAATTATAAAACCTGGAATGAGAAAACACTGCACCAGATTGGCTAATAAACCAAAGCGATGGGACCTTTCTTCATTAGTGATTGATCGGAGAGTTGACTGGGGCAGTGTCACCCGTGTGCAGGTAGGCTTGGGTGGTATAAACAAAGAAGCCGAGTAAGCAACAAAGAGCAGCCCATGAAGAAGCGTTCCTCTGTGTACTCTACTTTGGTTCCTAATCCCAAGGGTCTGACTTGAATTCTTGCACTGACTTCCCTCAGTGATGGACTGTAACCTTCTAGGTAAAATAAGCCCTTTCCTTCCCTAGTTGCTCTTGATAATGGTCTTTATTGCAGCAATAAAGAGCAAACCAGGATAGAGACTTCATACAATTGATTAAATCTGAAAACAACCAATGAAGTAATTTAGATAACAATATATATATATAGATGTTCATGTATCACAGTAATGAGCATATACATCATAGCCTAATTAAAAAACTTCAAAACAATTTTATTAAAGTGTTCTATTTATTCTTTGATAATTTTATGTGTACAGCATATATCGTGAGTCTATCCAGCTCAGATTTCCCTCCCAATCCAGCTGTGCAATCCCCCTAAATGCTTTTCTCTTCTGCCTTCAGGTCCTCGCATTTGAAAAAATATATAATCCACCGATTCTAACTAGTGCATACATATATAAGGCCCTTCACTCAACTAAGCACAACCTTCCAGTTTTAAGTCAAAGTGAATCACCTAGCAGCCATTAACTGCTAATAGTTCCTAAGGTAAGACAGAACTTCCTGGGCTTCTCTCCAGTACTAACTTCTGGAATACTAACTCGCTGAAACCTATGACAACTGTCTTCAGATAACCTCGGTGCTTTTGAGTTCATGAGTGCAGTAACCATGTCACATTCAGAGAATATTTCACAAAAGTCTTTCTACATCCTCCAAGTCTCACAACCTTCTTGCCCCCTTTTCCATGACATTCCCTGAATCTTGGTAGGAGGCATCAATAGGAATAACCATCTAGATCTCAGGACTAAAGTCATTTATTCTCAGCATTTGGACTAATTATGAGTCTCTGTGTTGAGTGTTACTGACTGCATGAAGAAACTTCTCACAGTAGACAAAAACTAACTTATGGGTATAGATTTAAATACTAATGAAGGAAGTTTGATAGCATCTCTACTTAGTCCTTTTCTACCTACGACCTATAATCTCTCCATCCCTGATATCCTAGCCAGGTTTAAAGTATCAGTCATTTATTCCCTCCATCACAATTGACTTCAAATCCAAACAAGCCATAGTACTATTATGCCAGTAGATACACATTGCCTACCATGTAGGTTTTGTAGTATGTAAGACCAACCACTGGATATATATTGATGGATAATTTTTTTCCTCTAGTAGCTTGCATAGCACATTCCGGCAAAATAGCTGTCTGGATAGTCCACAAGGGGGAATATTACTGTTGTGCCCCCAAAAGACTACTAAAGAACCATCAGTGATGGAATCACACTAGGGTTTTTTATTCAAGCTCGAGCTTGGACTTCCTACCAACCCTGACATAGGAGGACAGGAAGGAGGAGCCCAGAGTCTAATTTTAAGCCGGTATTTATAGAGGCGAGAAGGAGATATCTAGCCTGGCATACATCTCATGGGTTGGGTAGGCATTATGGAATTTTATTTCCTTTTAACATAATTGGCTGATACTGAGAGCCAAACCGTAAATTTAAGTTCTGATTTTGTCCTGAGCAGTGGTTCTTAGGAAGTGAAGTACCAGGGCAGGCTTGTAACCTGGAAGTATAGAATTGTTGGGAAGTAAGCTGGAAATTGGTGCTGGGTGGTGCTTGTTAGGTAATTGGAGTTCAACCTCAAGTCAGGTTCTCTAAGATGGGGTATGAACCCAAGAGACCTGGTCTCTCATGACATATCAGTTCCAGCTTGAATTCTTGATGTTCTACAGCAACAATATGTTGTAAGTTCAACAGTAGGATTTCACTTAGCTATTGTGGACAAACAAAGTGAAAGGCAATAGACTTTCCTTGTGGTTGGGGTGGGGGTGGGTCTGGGATCATCCTTCCCAGTAAGCCATAGAGGGGTAGGACATGATCAGCACTGAGATTTTCACTTAATAATTCATATCTAAGAAAAACGTTCTCCCATGCAGGGTACTTCCATACAAACCACTTTTAAATGTATACGCTTTTAAATTATCTCTCTTAAGTCTCTTATACAACCTTGGTCTTTGTTTCCCACTCCCATCAGCCCATCATCTCCCTCATCATCCCATTCAACTTTTATTTAACTTTTTAGTCTCCAACATCCCCCCTCCTGTTAACATCACAGTTTCTGCTCTGGACTCACCTAGACCTTATTTCACTTGATGATTTTGTACTTCCTCTCTAGTTTCCTGACCTAAGCACACTCCAAACTAGGCATACAAACCTCAGACTTGTAAGCTAACTTTTACACAAGATAAAAAATAAGCAGAATTTGTCTTTCTGGACCTAGTTTACTCCAAATTCCATCCATTTTTTTCAAAAATAAATCTTATCTTCCTTACGGCTGGATAAAGATCCTATGGTGTACATGTTGCACATTTTCATGATCCAGTCACCAATTGATGGACACCTAGACTGATTCTGTTTCCTAGCTCTTGGGACCACAGCAGAAATGACCATAGATGTACAAGTATCTCTCTGAGAGAATATACAGACATCCAGGTAAAGAAACAGGAGTGGTATATAGTTGTATCACAAGATAATACTATCTTTATGTTTTTGATAAACATTCAATTTTTTAAAAGAGAAAAATATAAATCAGTGAATTTCATTATTTATCAGGAAAACAAAGAACTTTACTACAAATATCTCATTGTGTTTTTACTTAAGTTTATTTTATCCAATAGTTTAAAACATAAAAAAAAAAATTGTATGAATTTGTCTTGGCTTGTTGTGTGTCAACTTGACACAAGCTAAAGTCATCTGAAAGGAGGGCACCCCAATTAAGAAAATGTCAACATGGACTGGAGAAGTGACTCAGCAGTTAAGAGCACTGACTGCTCTTATGAAGGTCCTGAGTACAAATCCCAGCAACCACATGGTGGCTCACAACCATTTGTAATGAGATCTGATGCCCTCTTCTGGGGTGTTTGAAGACAGTTACAGTGTGCTTACATGTAAAAATAAATAAATCATTTTTTAAAAAAAAAAAAGAAAGAAAATGCCTCCATAAGATGAGGATGTAGACAAGCCTGTTCCTAATTTTCGTAATTAGTGATTGATGGAGGAAGGCTTAAACCATTATGGACAATACAGTCCCAGGCTGGTGGACCTGACTTCTACAAGAAAGCAAGCTAAATAATTCATGAGGAACAAGACAGTAAGAGTCATTCCTCCGTGACCTCTGCACCAGATCTTGCATTCAGATTCCTGCCCTGTTTGAGTTCCTGTCTTGGCTTGCTTCAATGATAAACTGTGTGCTATAGAAGTATAACCTGATTAGCCACCTACCCACCCCCCAATTTGCTTTGGTAATCGTGTTTCATCAGAGCAATAGCAACCCTAAGATAAGTTGGTACCAGAATAATGGGGTGACGTATCTGTCCTTGTTTTGGGTAGATTGTAGAAAGACTTTAGGCTATAAGAGTCCAGTGGGCTGTTTTCCCAGAGCTTTAAAGATAAATATATTGAGATCAATGCAGACAATGGTGACCTGGCTTGTGAAGTTTAAAAGGAAGCAAAGACTCTACCAGGCTATTTTTATGAATAATGTTTGGTGTTTGGTCAGCTGGAGCTGTGGAATTGACTGTGATTAACAACAGATCAGAACCACAGAAGTAAGACATTTGTTTTACTGGAACAACAGATGCTGGTTAGTTGGAGCTGTGAAATTAGGTGATTAAAAAAAAGACCAGTATCATTGAGTTCAAATCTAGGTTTTCCTGAGGATCAGCACATAGAAGCTGTGTTCCAGAGGTGGCCAAGATTGTACTTCTTGCTGGGAACTGAACTTAGTAGTAAAAGAGACACGCAGGTGGTACTGCTTTTGACGGCATGAAGGTGCCACAAAGAGCAGCTGAGACTTGGTAATGTAAAAAGCCAAGAGAAGGCATTGGTGAAGGTGCAGCCTCAGTGACAGTTGAAGGCCCAGGATTGAAGAGGTGATGCAAAGAAGTTAAGACTTGGCATCATGAAGAGAGCCTGTGAAATGTTATTTGTAAAAGTTCAGCCCCATTACAGCAAAGGCCTTGGCATTTTAGAAATATAAGTACCACAGGATGATCATCACCAAGAACAGCAGCAGCTGCAGAGTGGAGATAGTCAGAGTCTAGAAGACAAGGTGTGTGTGTGTGTGTGTGTGTATGTGTGCTGTAGAGGATGGAGCTGAGGAAAGGACCCACTCTGGATGAACCCAGAAGATCATCAGTAAATCCCAGACATTAAACAATTGTGTTATTTGGGTATTTGGCTTTGCTTTGTGTCTCTGACCTGATTTTTTTCCCTCTTGAAATAAGAAAGTATTTCATTTATTTTTGATTTTACACAGTTGAGAGACTGAATTTTAAGACTTTGGATTTTAAAAGATACAGCTATTTTAAAGAGAATGAACTTCTAATGAAATTAAATTTGTAAAGACTGTGGGACTTTTAAAGTTATATTTTTAATGTAAGATCTCTGGGATTAGTGATACAGGAAAAGTTGTGGATTAAACAGTGATATGTTTGTGTGCCAAATTGAAAAAGGATCAGTTGTGCTAGCTAGTTTTATGTCAACTTGACACTTGTCATCTGAACATGGGAACCTCAGTTAAGTAAATGCCTCCATAAGATCAGGATATAGACAAGCCTGTAGGACACTTTTTAATTAGTGATTGATAGGAGAGGGCCCAGCCCACTGTGGATGATGCAATCCTTGGGTGGGTGGTCCTAGGTTATATAAGAAAGCAGGCTGAGCAAGCCATGAGGAGCAAACCAGTAAACAGCATCGGTCCATGGCCTCTGCATCAGCTCCTGCCTCCACGTTTCTTCCTTTCTTGAGTTTCTGCCCTCATTGTTTTTGAAGATGATGTATTATGTGGAACTTTAAATGAAATGGACCCTTTACTCACCAACTTGTGTTTTCTTCATGGGGTTTCACCAAAATTAAATATAATTATGTTTTGGACCTCAGTATCTCACAAAATATAATGGTGAATCAATCAAGATATGTTGTCAGCACTCAAGTTATGTAATGCATATATAGATAATTCATATATATATACATATATATACATATACACAAGCATATAAGTATACACATATAGAAAAGGGGGAGAGAAAACACAAAGATCCAAACAGCTGTAGAATCTACATCATCACTAACCACAAATTACATTAATTAAACACAGTATTATGTCAGCCAAAAAGTCAGCAAGCTCTCTATCGATCATTTTCTTTGTCCAAAACAAAAAGTAAATGCTACAGTAAGGTGTGTTAAAACAATTTAAAATCCACTTCTCATAGGAAACCACAACTGAAGTTCCAATGCATTTTGAATTCGATAAAATTTCTACCCATAAAAAGGTAATTGACATCAAATATACTGATGCCTAGTTCATGCTACTGTGCAAGTTGCTAAAGCAGAACAGCTCTCACTGCAAAGATCTGCTTTGGCTACACAATCAGACCTGTTTTAGCCAGGCGGTGGTGGCACACGCCTGTAATCCCAGCACTTGGGAAGCAGAGGCAGGCAGATTTCTGAGTTCGAGGCCAGCCTGATCTACAGAGTGAGTTCCAGGACAGCCAGGGCTACACAGAGAAACCCTGTCTCGAAAAACCCAAAAAAAAAAAAAAAAAAAAAAAAAGACCTGTTTTAAACAAACAAAAGCAAATACAACATGCAAAACAAACAAATATAAATTTTACTACTCAAACTCAGGAAAATTCTACCAGAAAAAAATACTACATTCAAGGAAGGAAGATTCCTTCCTGTGTACAGCACTTGTGAGACAACCTGAAAATTTTAATTCAAATCCCCAGAACCCAGGGGAAAGAAAACCAGATAAGTAGCAGAGATATCTGCAACCCCTGTTTATTCCTATGTACTTGTATATGAGCAGTGCATGCAGGAGAATCTCTAAAACCTGGCAGGGAATGGGAATATAAACAGCAGAGAAAAAGTCTCTAAATCTCTAAAATGCACAAGTTAAAGATTGGTACTGACTCCCACAAGCACAACATAGCATCACTCACCCAAACCAATACACGTAAGAATATAAATATGAACCAACCAATACCCCCAGAGATCTTAAGGACTAAACCACCAAACAAAGAGTACACGTGGAGGGACCCATGGTTCCAGTTGCATATGTGGCAGAGGATAGCCTTGTTGGACATCAATAAGAGGAGAGGCCCTTGGTCCAGTGGTCGATGTTGCAGTATAGGGGAATGCCAAGACAGGGAAGTGGGAGTGGGTGGGTTGGTGAGCAGGGGGAGGGGGGATGGGATAGGGGGGTTTCAGAGGGGAAATGAGGAAAGTGGATTACATTTGAAATGTAAATAAAGAAAATATCTAATAAAAAATAAATGTAAAAATGAATATAAATCTGAAAACACAGAGAGAGAGACAGAGACAGAGACAGCGACAGAGACAGAGAGAGACAGAGAGAATTGCCACATTCCTTTAATAACATTTTTTTTCTACCCTGTTTCTTTTAAAGCTGAAATTTTTCCTCTAAGCCACAGTTATATTCTCAGAAAATCTCATAATATCCTCATATGTTTGTGGGCACCCACAGATGGCCACATTTCCTTCCTGAACTCAGAAAACCCACAGCCTTAGATACAGCTTCACACATAGCAGCTTTTAAGTACTGGTACTTCAAAAGATTTGGTAGGTTCCCTCCACCATGGCATAGGCTGCCCTCCTTCACCAGGCAAGATCCTCTAGGCATGCAAATTTGCTAACCTAGTAGAATTACCCACCTTTCCAGTGGCGCTCTTTAACCCGGAGTGATAGAAAGCTTGTACCGGGCCAGCTCCCCCCAAAGCAGGAAAGTATGACTACAATCTATCAGCTGTAAAAAGGGTTAGATGAAATTCATATAAAGAAATAACGCATCGGGCATACAGCACCTTTTTTTTTTATTTCGAATTTCTGCAAAATAAAACCTCTGAGTCTTCACATTGCTTTTAAAGTGGAAGGTGTTGGCTCTTTAAGACCTTGTGATAAAAATTCAATATAGACATATATATATATATATATATATATATATATATATATATAATTTGTTACTCACTGGTTGCAAAACATATTTTAAAAACAACTGCAACAACAACAAAAAGATGACCAAGAAGATAGACTGCACAGCAGTTAAACTTCCCTCTCTCTCTCTCTCTCTCTCTCTCTCTCTCTCTCTCTCTCTCTCTCTCTCTTTCTCTCTCTCTCTTTCTCACACACACACACACACACACGCGCGCGCGCGCACGCACGCACGCACGCACATATTATAACAGATATGCAGCTCGGTCTTCATGCGGGATCTCCCCAACAACTGGAGCGAGAGCTGTCCTGACTCTGCTGCCTGCATGTGGATCCGGTCCCCTATCTGTTCTGTTTTGTCTGGCCTCAGTGACAGAGGCTGCACCTAGTCCACCAATGACTTGATTTGCCGGATTGTGTTGGTACCAAGAGGTGCCTCCACATTCCCAGAAGAGGGGAAATAGGAAATGGGAGGAGGAAGAGCTGCGATTAGGATGTAAAGTGAATAAATATATTAATTAATAAAAAAGAAATAGAACTCAAATTTATTTCCCAGTTCTTCTCTGTAACGCTGACTCTGCGGTACCTGTCGCCGTCTTCTGGCAATTACAGGTACTGCACTCATGTGCACACATAGATACCCAGTGCACAACTACACACGCCCATGCAAACAGGCATAATATTTTAAAACACCAATACCAGAAATGAGAAAACCTCTTATACTCTGTTGGCCATGAGAATCTAAAAGAACCCCACCCTCTACACACACACACACACACACACACACACAGTTTTCGTAGGCTATTGCTTGGGTTTTCTCTCAGAAGTTAAAAATATATTCTTCTCTTATACATTATACCACAGCTATAGTTCCCCTCTCCATTCCTCCTAGCTCTCCACACTCCCCCAGATCCATTCCCCCTCTGTCTCCTCTTCTGAAAAGTGCAGGCCTGCAAGAGATGACAGACAAAAGAACAAAGCAATATACAATAAGAAAAGACAAAATTCTTCATATCAAGGCTGGACACGGCAACACAATAAGGAAGAAAAGTGTCTCAAGAGTAGGCAAAAGAGTCAGAGAAACACCCATTCCTACTGTCAGAAGTCCCACAGAAACACCAGGCTAACAGCAATAACATACTTTTTTTTGTTTTTGAAACAATTGAATCACAATTTTAATCACAATTAAAATCACTTTCAACATTTCAAATCAACTAATATCTCTTTTTTTTCCTGTGTCCGTATGCTTTCCCCTTTCCGAGTTCCCCCCTCCCCATCAGTCTCATAAGCCCCATTCCCTCCACCCATTTCCCTATCACCCCCCTCCCATTTCCCTGTCCTGATACTCCCCTACAATGCTGGACCAACTCTTTTCAGAACCAGGGCCCTCTCTTTCCCTCTTCTTGGGTATCATTTGATATGCTAATTGTGTCTTGGGCATTCAGAGCTTCTGGGCTAATTAATATCCACTTATCAGTGATTGCATTCCATGTGTATTCTTTTGTGAAAATGGTTGGAACTGGAAAATATCATCCTAAGCAATAACATACTTAAAGGACCTGGTGTGGAGCCAAGGCCTTGGCTTGCTGCTTTAGTCTTGTGAGTTCTGTTTAGTTGATTCAATGGACCATGTCTTCCTGGTCTCCTCCATCCCTTCTGACTCTTACCTCTTACAGTACACACACACACACACACACACACACACACACCTCATGGGGTTCCCCTATCTCCGAGGGGTGGGGCCCAATGGAGAGCTCCAGTTTAGACTCCGCATAAAGGCTGGCTGTGGGTCTTGCGCCCACCCTCATGTGCTGCTGAGAAAGCCTCTCTGATGAGAGTTGGTCCAGGGACCCATCCTAGGTCCCGGGGCTACCCAGTCTCTGGTTCCTGGCCATCCAGGCAGTGAACAGCAAGGGATCCCTCTTGTGGCAGGAGCCTCAAGTTAAACCAAACATTGCCCTGCCACGCCCACCTATTTCCGGCCACAATTGCCCCAGAACCTCTTGCAGTTCAGAGAATTTGGTGGCTGGGGTGGTGTCCAGGTTTCTCTTTTTGTAGCCTGCAGCTATCCTCTGTGAAATACTAAGACTTTCGGAATATGATCTGTAGGTTAGAGGAAAGTTATAGTTTTAAGTGAAAGCGAGTTGGAAAAATCATCCCATTCACAATCATCGTATTCACTGAGTGTCTTTAAAAAATTATAATAGAATGAAGCTGGCTTTGTGGATTAGCTGCTAAATTAGTTTCGGACAACGATTTAAAATATTTGCTTACTGGAGTTCTCTTTATAAAAAATATACTATAAACCTAATAGCTCAAAGAGCGTAATGCCAAGGCACTGGCAGATTTACTGTCTGATAGGTACCCCTTCCTGGTTCACTGATGGAGTCTTCTCTGCTCTGAGATCTCCCTTACAAAAGCACCGATTCCCTTCATAAAGCCCCTGCCCTCATATCTCACTGCCTTCTCCGGACACCCCGCCGCCTTCGGGAGAACAGTAAAGCTGGGACCACAGAAATGCTAGTGACGAACAGGAAGCCCGAAACAGGAAGCACGGTTTACTTGGGAACGAGGCTTCTGAGCTCAGCGAAGTTATTCTCATTCTCTTCAGCTGAATTTGGAGAAACATTTTCAGTTTCAAAATTAACCCGTGAGATCCATCCAGACTAATAAATTCTGAACAAGGGTCCACGGGTGAATTTTCCATTTCTAGCCATTTTTAGTGTATGGTGTATATTGTATTATAATGTGTAGTGCATTATAATGCCATCTAGATTCGGATGCTGCTCACCTCCCAAAGAAAAAAAGAATAGCTAGCATTTGAATGGTGTAAGGTTTTTTTGTGTCATGGTGACTTCTCAGGAGTGCTGAGTCGCTTGATGGAGAAGTGCAGATTTTTTTTTTCTTACAGAAGTAAAATGGGAACAGAAAATGCTAGTTTTCTGAAAGCTACAGGGAGCTGAGCACTTACTGTTCTTTGCAGACATTTTATCTGACTTAAGAATGACTCTCCTCCCACAAAGGACAGGGAAATAAATTGTCACACACAGACTTTATGATTTAAAAAAAAAAATCTAGAGAGAAAATTGGCCAAAAATAGGAGAAAGGGTTTAGAAGTTAGTTGGTTTGAAGGCTTGGGTAGTATGACAGACGTTGACCAATTGTGGTTTTAATTAACCTAAATAATTGTATAAAATGAGATGAGAAGATGACATTGCATTTCCTCCTGTTGAAAATAATGTTTGCAGGGACTTTTTAATACCTATACAGAAAGAATCTTCGAAGTTATACAGCCAATACAACTCAAGAACAGGCCAAATTGCAGTTCTGTTATTTCAAAGTGGTTTCTTTATTTGGTGATGTCTATCTATCTATCTATCTATCTATCTATCTATCTATCTATCTATCTATCTGTCTTTCTGTCGTCCATCATCTATCTATCTATCTATCTATCTATCTATCTGTGTGTGTGTGTATGTGTGTATATGTGTGTGTGAGAGAGTGTTACTTCCACTCTTCTCCATGTATTCATTCAAATACCACTATTTCCTCACTCATTGCACCTGAGTATGTCCTGTGTTATATCCTAGAAAAATAGTGAGAAGAAAAGATCATGTCCTTGTCTCGAAGGTTGCGAATCTCTGGAGACAGGCTACTGCAAGGTGCACACACAGGCCAGATTCTAGGGAAGCCAGAAGATGGTTTCACAGGATCTGTGATACAAAGGCTGAATGAAATACAGATGCAGGCCACCCAGGGGCAGTGAGGGTGCCAGGAGCCAGCCCCAGCTGAGGTGTTCTTCTTGAAGGTTTTTGAGGTAGCAGAGGGGGGAAGAGCATCTGCAGGGGTAAGACTTTGTCTTACAGAAAATTTAGGGTTGCTGTATAATAAAAAGTGTACTTATCTCAGTCTAAATTACTATGCTAATGTAGCTAACCTGCCTTCTGTGTTCCTCGGAAGCCAGAGACTGCAGTCTCAGGCACTTAGCACCTCATCCTAAAACAGCAGGAGATTAAGTAAAGGATTAGTTGCTAGAGCCCTTTCCCTATTGTCCAGACGCCTCTTGCTTGTCAGGCTAGGGGGAAGGTTAGAGCAATAAACTTATATTGCACCAGGAGAAGAGTAACACTCCCAGAAAGAAAAACTTTTACATATATGAATATGCATATTCTCACATAAGTTCATACACAGCTTCAAACATAGCAGAGATTTCATTTACACATTTACACACAAATGCAGTGGGTCCACCTTGCATGCATTCTCACAATTTCATACTTAAACACACACATGCATACATTCTCACAATTACATACTTACACACACATCCATACTTACATATGCATCATGAAGCAAAAGACCAAGCACCAATGCAGAAAAAACTACCTCATTCTGGAAGAAAAAGCTTCCACTATTTTAATGCTAAATGAATTAAATCCATGTTTGTGAGGGGAAAAAAACTTTGTTTCTTTTAATAAGACTAAGTCTGTCTTGTCCTTACCATGGGACCTGTTCTCTAATCTTGTTCTCTTCTGACTAAAGACTTCTCTTTAGTTGAGTTCTTCTCTCAGCTCTGTTCCTCTCACCTAAATTTTTCTGGTTTGACTCTTTGTCTTCAGCCCTTAAACATCTTTCAGAATACATGATCACATGGTACAAAGTTCATCACAAGTACACACAAAATACCAATTCATAAATTGAAATAGAAGTTTACTACGAGAGTGTTTACATGCATATCCATTAGGAGTAATTATCTAGCTAGACATCTATAACTTGTCTTCTCTACAGGTTCATAGAAAGTTTAAACCCATAACTAAGTTATAAGTGAAGTTTTATGTAGATAAACCTAGTCAATATTTTATCTTCTATCCTAGTGCCTATAATAAATCATTAGTTCCCTTTTTATGACCTTTGGTTAATTGTTTTACAACCTCTTGGAATGTGCTTTGAGTAGGAGGAAGTCTGGTTATCATCTAAGAGCGACTAACTGGTGACACTTGGGAGACTGGCAGAGTTCTCATTGCAGTTTTGACTATCAGAAAAGGACCTAATAGCAGTCTCATTATAAAAGAGCTTAATAATCACAGATATAATTTTAGGAATTCTTATGGGATCATCATTAAAACTTAAGTCATCTATTTGTCTACATAGCAACACTATACGACAGTGCATCTTCATGGATCTGCAGAGATCTGCTCCAAGGGGGTGTGCTATTACTTAGTGATTGTTATATATGTTTAATAATAACAGGAAAAGCATATTAATAGCAGGAATCTTTCCTAAAATAAGTCCCTCGCAGCCTTGCTTGATGAGGGTTCACCTGTCGCAGATTATATAACAATCCAAAGCAGGCCATTTCAGGATGATCACCTGCTGGTATATTAGCTTGTCCCATTATGGCTCCTGACATGAAGGAAGTAGAGGGTTATGGGGGAGAAACAGCCCAGAAAGGGGTGAGCCAGTCAGGAGCAGTGTGTCACAGGACCGAATTCATGATAGAAGAGCTGAGGTGAGGCAGGAGGCAGTGGGCAGCAGCTCCTCTGAGGCTTCTCTTCTAAGGAGAGGGGAAGAGGCTGGTGTTGGCAGTTGTCTAGGCTCTGCCCACAGCTAGCTGGCGACAGACAGGTATGCCTGGCTCACTATAAAAGGGGCTTCTTGCCCCCTCCTCATTTTCCTGATCTCTTGCTCTCTCCTAAGCCTGCTATTCCCCTCCCTGCTCTCTCCATCTCTCTCCACCTGCTAAAGGCCTGACTCTACCCTCCCTCCCTCTCTCCCTCCTCTCTGTCTCTCTGTGTGTCTCTGTGTCTCTGTCTCTATATCTCTCTGTCTCTCTCTCTCTCTCTCTTCCCCTCCCCCTGCCCCTCTCCTTTCCCCCCCTCTGCCTTTAAACTCCCCTCCCCATACCCTGAATAAAATCAATTCTACCCTATAAAGTGTTGCTGGCTCCTGGGGTTGCAGGAGGAGGGATGTCTCTGCATGGGCCTGCAGAAGACTCTCCCCTCCCCAACACCTTACTACTCCTCCACCAAACATATTCTGTGCTTCCTACCTTTTATAAAACACAACAGCTGGTACAGAGAAAGGAAACAATGAAATTACTGATGGTGTTGAAACAGAATACTTATTTTGTTTCAAAATGGTCAAAACAACTATGTTTTTTAATCTGGTAGAAAGGGAAGAAACACTAAAACTATATATATATATATATATATATATATATATATATATATATATATATATATATATATTTGTAAAGAACAGCAGAAAAGATGTGAAAAGACATTCCAGGGCATTGGATTCATCAAGCAGCATTGTTGTTTTGCAAATTCTTCCTCCAGGATAGCTCAAGCCCTCACTCTCCTTCCTCACAAGGAAAGCAAGTGGCAGAGGTGACCTTGAAGAGCCACAAACTGTGGCTAGCCAACAGACAGTGTGGTTGCATGAATTTCAGAGACACTGCAAAGCCAGCATTTATTCCATATTCTGACATCACAGAAACAACCATGTGGGAAGCCTTTAGAGACCCTCACTTTGGCGGACAGGGCAAAGGCCCTGAGATAAGCAAACAAGAGCCTCTCCTGCAGGCATTGGTTTAGCCATTGTCTCGAGATAACTGCAGAATGGTCCGGCCTGCATCAACACCCTCTGACTCCAGTAATTGTGGTGGAAGGAAGTCCTGAGATAACTGCGGCAGGCTCCGGCCTGTGCAAACACCTGTTGTCTCCACCAGAGGACCCTTATCTCTTCCTGCTGAAACTGCTAAGATTGCCCTTCCTTCCTTTGTCCTTGCCTTGGGGCATGTCCCTCCTGAATGCCCTAAAACCTGTGTACCCCAGAACATTAAACAAGGCTTTGACATAACCCAGACTGACTGTCTTTTTTGGTGCTTGGCCTCCTTCTCTCTCGCCCCCACTTTGACCCTCAGGGAGCACCCCTTCGGAACCCTGGAATAACTGACCCGCTGGACGCGGGTTACACAACCACTATTAAAAGGTTCCAGTCCAAATATGTATACCTAAAGAATCTGAAAAAAAAAATGTACAAGCATTTTGAACCCAAAGAAAAAGTTGGTTGTTTTGGGTTTTTTTGTTGTTGTTGTCTTTTGTTTTGTTTTACTATAAATCTGCATGCTTTTCTATACTAAAATTCAGTGTACTGGGATATTCCAGAAACAGTGTGTCCTTTGGTCAGTTAGAGACTGACTGCACTGTATGGGTAATAAAATTGTAAATAGACGCAGGCGGGCAAAATCTAAACTCTAACAGATCAGAGTTTAAGCCATGAAAGTCTACGGCCTTTTTCTACTAATTGAGAATATTGGTAACCAAAAAAAAAAAAAAAAAAAAAAAAGGGCAGCAGCGGCAGCAGTGGCTGCTCCAGCTGAAGGGCCATCAGCAGTGGAACCAAGGCGTCACAGGGACCAGTTAGGCCCTGCGCCCACGACCACTGACCTTCGCTGACCAGCCGGACAGCAAGCAGCTGCAGTTGTGCGGCGCCTTTCCTGCACGGAGGCCACTTCAGAACTCGGCCTCCCACCAGTCAGGAGAGGAGCATCCATCTTGGCTCCGTACTCCAGGAATCGGACAGACTGAGGTACACAAATATAATCCGAGGCCAACACCACGGTGGTCTGAGCCCGACGGGCGTTGGCCTGCACCCAGGCCCTGGGCGGGTCGGGGGGCCATCGGGGTGCCAACCCAACCAGGAGGTTTTTTGCCCAGGCCTGCGAGCACGCCGCCGCCATTTTGCCTGCAGGGCGACAGAGAGCTCAGGCGGGCAGACCTGTAACAGGCATAGCCTAAGGCTAACAAAGCGGGGGTCCAGGCCCCAAAAGGCACAGGACTGACCCCAAGAACTGGGCGGTTTGGTGGGCCATCTGTGAGTCAACCCGCCCAGGTGATTGTTAGCAAAGCAGACTCACCCGGTGCTTTCAGGGAGCGCGGGCGCGCACGCCCGCCATCCTAGTCACCTGGCAAACCCAATTAACAGTCATAGCCCTAGGGGAACTTTGCTCAGACCTTGGCCTCCCAGGCTTTTGCCTGGACTCAGGGACTGGGCGGCCAGGCTAACCTTGTGTGCGACAGCCCGGTTGGCAGATCGGCTGCCCAGCGGAGTGAGCGGAACACAGGGGAGGTCACAGTAGCATACACCATCGGCCCTCCCTGGGAGTGCACACGGGCTCCATCTGCTCCACAGACACAATCTGGGGCAAGGCCTCAGGCAGAAGCCCTTAGCTCTACTCTCTCCGCTTCCGGATCCAGATCAGTCTGGGCGGCAGCATTACATCTCCAAGTCCTGCAAGTGGCTAGCTGGGCTTCCGGGCGGCCAGCTGGGAGAAGTCAGGGTGCTCCAGTGAATCCAGCGGGCCCCAGCGGGAGCCTTCGGGTGCCTGCTTTGGGATCTGAACAGCCTGGGCAGCAGCACACTGTCTACAAGCAGTGCAGGAGGTAAGCTGTGCACCAGAGGCCAACTGGGAAGGGGCAGCTTGCACTGGTGAGTCCAGCACTGACAAGATAAACTAACACCAGTGAGATCTAGATGGCAAAAGGCAAACGCAGGAACGTCACTAACAGAAATCAAGGCAATATGGCAACATCTGAACCCAATTCTCCTCTACCAACATGTCCTGGATACCCCATCACACCAGTAAAACAAGATTTGGATTTAAAATCACTGGTCATGATGCTGGTACAGGAACACATGAAGGTCATACATAAAGAAATTCAGGAGACAATGGATCAAAAGTTAGAAGCCCTTGCAAGGGAAACACAAAAATCATTGAAAGAAATCCAGGAGAATACAAAAGCCAACAAGGAGGAAATGCAAAAAACACTTAAAGAAATACAGGAGAACTTTGCTCAACAGGCTGAGGTCATGAAAGACGAAACACAAAAATCTCTTAAAGAAATACAGGAGAACTTTGGTCAACAGGCTGAGTTCATGAAAGAGAAAACACAAAAATCTCTTAAAGAATTACAGGAAAACACAAACATGCAAGTGAAGGAGCTAAGCAAAACCATCCAGGATCTAAAATCAGAAGTAGAAACAACTAAGAAAACTCAAAGGGAGACAACTTTGGAGATAGAAAGCCTTGGGAAGAAATCAGGGGACAGAGATACAAATATCAACAACAGAATACAAGAGATAGAAGAAAGAATCTCAGATGCTGAAGATTCCATAGAAACCATGGACTCAACAGTTAAAGAAAATGCAAAATGCAAAAAGCTTGTAACCCAAAATATCCAGGAAATCCAGGACACAATGAGAAGACCAAACCTAAGGATTATAGGCATAGAGGAGAGTGAAGATTTACAACTTAAAGGGCCAGCAAATATCTTCAATAAAATTATGGAAGAAAACTTCCCTAACCTAAAGAGAGAGATGCCCATGAATATACAAGAAGCCTACAGAACTCCAAACAGACTGGACCAGAACAGAAATACTTCCCGTCACATAATAATCAAAACACCAAATGTTCTAAACAAAGAAAGAATACTAAAGGCAGTAAGAGAAAAGGGCCAAGTAACATATAAAGGAAGACCTATCAGAATCACAGCAGACTTTTCACCTGAGACTATGAAGGCTAGAAGGTCCTGGGCAGATCTCATGCAGACTCTAAGAGAACACAAATGCCAACCAAAACTACTATATCCAGCAAAACTCTCAATCACCATAGATGGAGAAACTAAGATATTTCATGACAAAACCAAGTTTACCCAATATCTATCCACAAACCCGGCCCTAAAAAGGATAATAGGAGGACAACACCAATACAAGGAGGGAAACTTCACCCTGGAAAAAGCAAGATAGTAACCTTTCATCAAACCCAAAAGAAGTTAAGCATTCAAATTTAAAAAATAACGTCAAAAATGATAGGAAGTAACAATCACTATTCCTTAATATCTCTTAACATCAATGGACTTAATGCCCCAATAAAAAGACACAGACTAACTGAATGGATACGTAAACAGGACCCTACATTTTGCTGCTTACAGGAAACACACCTCAGGGTCAAAGACAAACACTACCTTAGAGTAAAAGGCTGGAAGACAATTTTACAAGCAAATGGTCTCAGGAAACAAGCTGGAGTAGCCATTTTAATATCAGATAAAATTGACTTTCAACCCAAAGTCATCAAAAGAGACCCTGAGGGACACTTCTTGCTGGTCAAAGGAAAAATACAAAAAGAAGAACTGTCAATCCTGAACATCTATGCCCCAAATGCAAGGGCACCCTCTTTTGTAAAAGAAACTTTATTAAAACTAAAAGCACACATTGCACCTAACACAATAATTGTGGGTGACTTCAACACTGCACTTTCCTCAATGGACCGATCAGGAAAACAGAAACTAAACAGGGACACAATGAAACTAATTGAAGCTTTGGACCAATTAGATTTAACAGATATATATAGAACATTCTATCCTAAAACAAAAGAATATACCTTTTTCTCAGCACCTCATGGTACCTTCTCCAAAATCGACCATATAATTGGTCACAAGACAGACTTCAACAAATATAAGAGGATCGAACTAATCCCATGCCTCCTATCTGATCACTATGGAGTAAAAGTGGTCTTCAATAGCAACAGAAACAACAGAAAGCCCACATACACGTGGAAACTGAACAATACTCTACTCAATGATACCTTGGTCAAGGAAGAAATAAAGAAAGAAATTAAAGACTTTTTAGAACACAATGAAAATGAAAACACAACATACCCAAATCTATGGGACACAATGAAAGCAGTGCTAAGAGGAAAACTCATAGCCCTAAGTGCCTCCAAAAAGAAAATGGAGAGAGCATACATTACCAGCTTAATGACACACCTGAAAGCCCTGGAACAAAAAGAAGCTATTTCGCCCAGGAGGAGTAGAAGGCAGGAAATCATCAAACTCAGGGCCGAAATCAATCAAGTAGAAACAAAGAGAACCATACAAAAAATCAACAATACGAGGAGCTGGTTCTTTGAGAAAATCAACAAGATAGATAAACCCTTAGCCAGAATGACCAAAGGGCACAGAGAAAGTATCCAAATTAACAAACTTAGAAATGAAAAGGGAGATATAACAACGGAAACTGAGGAAATCCAAAAAATCATCAGATCCTACTACAAGAGCCTATACTCAACACAACTGGAGAATCTGGAGGAAATGGACAATTTCCTTGACAGATACCAAATACCAAAATTAAATCAGGACCAACTAGACCATCTAAACAGTCCCATAATGCCTAAAGAAATAGAAGGAGTCATAGAAAGTCTTCCAACCAAAAAAAGCACAGGACCAGATGGCTTCAGTGCAGAATTCTACCAGACCTTCAAAGAAGAGTTAACACCAATACTCTTCAAACTATTCCACAAAATAGAAACAGAAGGAACACTACCCAATTCCTTCTACGAAGCCACAATTACGCTGATACCAAAGCCACACAAAGATCCAACAAAGAAAGAGAACTTCAGACCAATTTCCCTTATGAACATCGATGCAAAAATACTCAATAAAATTCTTGCCAACCGAATCCAAGAACACATCAAAACGATCATCCACCATGATCAAGTAGGCTTTATCCCGGGAATGCAGGGTTGGTTCAATATACGGAAATCCATCAATACAATCCACTACATAAACAAACTCAAAGAACAAAACCACATGGTCATTTCATTGGATGCTGAAAAAGCATTTGACAAAATTCAGCATCCCTTCATGCTTAAAGTCTTGGAGAGAACAGGAATTCAAGGCCCATACCTAAACATAGTAAAAGCAATATACAGCAAACCGGTAGCCAGCATCAAACTAAATGGAGAGAAACTTGAAGCAATCCCACTGAAATCAGGGACCAGACAAGGCTGCCCCCTTTCTCCTTATCTTTTCAATATTGTACTTGAGGTACTAGCTCGGGCAATTCGACAACATAAGGAGGTCAAAGGGATACAAATTGGAAAGGAAGAAGTCAAACTATCATTATTTGCAGACGACATGATCGTCTACCTAAGTGACCCAAAGAACTCCACTAGAGAGCTCCTACAGCTGATAAACAACTTCAGCAAAGTGGCAGGTTATAAAGTCAACTCAAGCAAATCAGTGGCCTTCCTATACTCAAAGGATAAGCAGGCTGAGAAAGAAATTAGGGAAATGACCCCCTTCACAATAGCCACAAACAGTATAAAGTATCTTGGGGTGACTCTTACCAAACATGTGAAAGATCTGTATGACAAGAACTTCAAGACTCTGAAGAAGGAAATGGAAGAAGACCTCAAAAAATGGGAAAACCTCCCATGCTCATGGATCGGCAGAATCAATATAGTTAAAATGGCCATTTTGCCTAAAGCACTATACAGATTCAATGCAATACCCATCAAAATCCCAACTCAATTCTTCACAGAGTTAGAAAGAGCAATTATCAAATTCATCTGGAACAACAAAAAACCCAGGATAGCTAAAACTATTCTCAGCAACAAAAGGAAATCTGGGGGAATCAGTATCCCTGACCTCAAGCAATACTACAGAGCAATAGTGTTAAAAACTGCATGGTATTGGTACAGTGACAGGCAGGAGGATCAATGGAACAGGATTGAAGATCCAGAAATGAACCCACACACCTATGGCCACTTGATCCTCGACAAAGAGGCTGAAAACATCCAATGGAAAAAAGATAGCCTTTTCAACAAATGGTGCTGGTTCAACTGGAGGTCAGCATGCAGAAGAATGCGAATTGATCCATCCTTGTCTCCTTGTACTAAGCTCAAATCCAAATGGATCAAGGACCTCCACATAAAACCAGACACTCTGAAGCTAATAGAAAAAAAACTGGGGAAGACCATTGAGGACATCGGTACAGGGAGAAAGTTTCTGAACAGAACACCAATAGCGTATGCTCTAAGAGCAAGAATTGACAAATGGGACCTCATAAAATTACAAAGTTTCTGTAAGGCAAAGGACACCATCAAGAGGACAAATCGGCAACCAACAAATTGGGAAAAGATCTTCACCAATCCTACATCAGATAGAGGGCTAATATCCAATATATATAAAGAACTCAAGAAGTTAGACTCCAGAAAACCAAACAACCCTATTAAAAAATGGGGTACAGAGTTAAACAAAGAATTCTCACCTGAAGAACTTCGGATGGCAGAGAAGCATCTTAAAAAATGCTCAACTTCATTAGTCATTAGGGAAATGCAAATCAAAACAACCCTAAGATTTCATCTTACACCAGTCAGAATGGCTAAGATTAAAAATTCAGGAGACAGCAGGTGTTGGAGAGGGTGTGGAGAAAGAGGAACACTCCTCCACTGCTGGTGGGGTTGCAAATTGGTACAACCACTCTGGAAATCAGTCTGGCGGTTCCTCCGAAAACTGGGCACCTTACTTCCAGAAGATCCTGCTATACCACTCCTGGGCATATACCCAGAAGACTCCCCACCATGTAATAAGGATACATGTTCTACTATGTTCATAGCAGCCCTATTTGTAATTGCCAGATGCTGGAAAGAACCCAGGTATCCCTCAACAGAAGAGTGGATGCAAAAAATGTGGTATATCTACACAATGGAGTACTATTCAGCCATTAGAAACAATGAATTCATGAAATTCTTAGGCAAATGGATGGAGCTAGAGAATATCATACTAAGTGAGGTAACCCAGACTCAAAAGGTGAATCATGGTATGCACTCACTAATAAGTGGATATTAACCTAGAAAACTGGAATACCCAAAACATAATCCACACATCAAATGAGGTACAAGAAGAAAGGAGGAGTGGCCCCTGGTTCTGGAAAGACTCAGTGAAACAGTATTCAGCAAAACCAGAACGGGGAAGTGGGAAGGGGTGGGTGGGAGGACAGGGGAAGAGAAGGGGGTTTGCGGGACTTTCGGGGAGTGGGGGGGCTAGAAAAGGGGAAATCATTTGAAATGTAAATAAATTATATCGAATAAAAAAAAATAAAACGATAAATGAAAAAATAAAAAAAAATAAAAAAAAAAGGGTTGTTTACAAAAGCTGTGACCTATTTAGCAACTAATTTTCTAACCCTTAGGAAAATCTGTCACTTAAAGGAACTTGAATGTAACAACCTATGCAATAGAAATGACAAGTAATTGCTTTTTAAAAACCAATCCATGGCATTTTAGAGATTAAAAACGCATCTTTGTTAGGAGCCGTGAAAGTCTACCATTTATTCTGTTGGTGGTAATTTCCTGATAATTAGGTAATCTAGCGAAATGCTGTGGGTCTCCTCGGGCTCTGTGAAAATGCATTCAGGATCTTCTCAGAGGTAATTCACTTGCATGCCTGCACCAGAAATATTACAAAGTAAGTATAGTTAATCAGAGTTCAGTCCGTGTTTATGTATGATAATTGAAATTTCTCTGTTTTTTAAAAGAATAAACACTGGCCTTTATCCTGTTAGTCTTTGAATTTAATAAATACATTCAGGACATAAACCCTCCGAATAATGACTTAAGCATCATACAGAATCACATCAACTTTTATAATTTGTTGGATAATATATTAAAAGAACCCTTACTGAACTAATTTTATTATAACCTAAGATTTAATAACAAAATTGTTGAATCTAGACTGTTGCTTCTAATCTGAAATCTTTAATGCCTAATGAAGGATAATGTCCACACTATAAATCATTATTAGATTACAGACAATTTGTTATCCATAAAACATTACTCTGTATTTCAGAAGTGGCTCCTGCCTTCCTCCCTACCTGTCTTCACAACTCATCTCCTTGAAAAATCCGCATGGTCCATTAGAGCAGCTACCTGTCTTTGAATCTCTCCTAGTACTGTGCAACAGTCAGCTAAATGATTAATGGTAAACATTTACCTCTTTATATATTAACTCCCATAAATATTAGGGAAGCTTATTACTCCTGTAAATTTAAGCCCAATTTTCCTCAATTCAATTTTGTTTCTAATGCAATGCTTGGTGTTATAATGATGATAATTTTAAGACAGAATAATCATTTTCTCCTCAGACCATTTTAAAAAACATGGAAATATTATTTATGAAAGGAACATTAGCACTCTTAACAAAGTTACCCACAAAGTATAAAACTATTTTGAAGCCCTGGCATTTTGCCTTATGTGAGCAGAAGAAGAGGTTAATGTATCAATTTTAATTTTTGAACAAAACTATTAATATAACAATCTTCAAAGTGATATTATTCTGGTTGTTTTAATGGAGTAATATTATTGAAATAAACTGCTTTCTTTTCTGCTTTTAAACTATATTATCACATGTTGATTGCAATACTATTGAGACCAGTGTGACATTTCCACACTTATAGTTTTATATCCACCCAATCACTTTTTCTTTTTCCTTGGTATTTTCATTGCCTTAATTCGTACAAATTTTTCTGTGTATTTTGTTTGAATTCAAATTCCAGGTTTCCTGACATCTTCCTGATATGCTGATACAATATTACCTGTGTGCAATTTGGAAAATGATTTTTTTCTGATCACTTGTCCATTTGTATATTTATCAACAATATACTGTGCTCTTTCCCAGAGCATGCTTACTACATTGTCTGAGGGGGAAAAAAACAGAAAATAGATAAATGTTATTGCTTTTGCAAATGCTTCATCACCCTACACTTTCCTCGGCACTTTAAAAATCATTACTCTTCACCTTAGTGAAGAGTAAAACGTACCTAAATTACAGGCCAAAGACAGAAGACAATAAGGAAGAGGGGTAGGCAAGCAGAGGTGTGTTAAGATTTTATAATACACTTGGCAGGGAGAAGGTTTTGAAAAGAGCTTCTCCTGTGTTTCATTCAGGCATCAATTCAACATTTGATCATATGTACTTAGTATCCCATCTTTTAGAAGTTCCTGGTATATATCGTGCCGAGTCATGTAGATACCAATCTGATATTTTATTAGGAAATAAGTTCATACTTTTAAATCCTGAATTTCATCCTGAGGTTGATATTGAGCTCATTTCAAAATTTCCAATGTTAGTTTGCTGGTTTATACTGTGATTTAAAATCAGCATTTTAGACCTTTTTAGAAATGCAATTTCTTGAGTTCCATGCTCCGGCAATTTTAGTGTGGAATTAGCCTAAGGTAGTTTTATAGCAATAAGAGGTGTCGTATTGTAGAATCCTTCTCATATTTTACCACTTATTCTTTTATTTCCTACTCCAAACAATTGAGAGAGTAGAAAAGGAACTGCACTCTACAGTATAACTCTCAACTTTGATCTGAAACTACTAGGATATATGTGTTTTAGGTTTTAAATAAAATAATATTTCTCCTGTTCTTGCCCTAAAAAATCTCTTGTGTTGGTTATAAAATGAACTGATACGCACCTAAGGTTTGGGATTTCTAGTTAATGGGAAGAAGATGTCTAGCTGAGTCTCATAACATTATTATTGCCCTGTGAGTACAATTCCAAATTACACTGCAAGCATAAAAGTAGGGGGATAGGCAACGTTCTATCCTCAGAAGACAATTGCAGAGTTCCTTGGAAGACAAACATGGTTTTTAAATTTAGATCTCCTGGTAATAACGATTTAACATTACTGTAGGAATATGAGCAAAGATCAGCCTGTGTGAGTAGTAAGGGTCTGTATGTTATTTATATGACTTTTTATTGCAGATTCTTATTTTCTACCATACATGAAGTGCTTTTAAAATGTGCTTCTAGCAATGTTGAAATGTCTATTATGTGCTACATCGCTTCTTTCCTTCGGGTGAAGAAAGTAAACAAATAGGTTTCTCAGGTAACCGAATTCCACTTCTGTGATGTGAAGAAATGATTAAACAACATAACCCTCCATCATGAACCTCCCTTCTATTTTTGAAAGAAGCATAGAAAAATTCTCTAGCCATGTTGTTGTTAAATAAATGATATACCTTGCTATGTAATACTTAGTTGACATGCATGCTAACAATGTAAACTAATTCCAGTTATGTGTAGGACTTTAGAATCAGCAGTAATTTAGACAAGGGAAGTAATCTCTTGGTTCATGTACCAAAACAGACAAGAATCCTGGTGTAGCTGTATTCACTGGATGACTGGTCCCCAAACTAGAAACATCAAAGTAGAGTTCTACTGAGCAGTTCTAATTCTGTTAGCCACTTTCCTTTACCTGAACCAGCATCCTTGCCAAAGAGAAAACATATTCAGCAGCATCCTTTTGAACTATGTACCATCGACATTCATACCATAGGCACTCAAATATTTGAATGTGAATGGTGATACATATCATATATATGATATATATCTATGTCAGCTAGGAAGTCAATTACCTATGCCTCTTCTCTGAACAAGGATTATTCTCCCCTACTTGCCTTTTTATTAGTTCTTTGAAATTTTTATATAATGTACTTTGATCATGTACACCTTCCCTTCAATATTTATCAGATCCATCCATTCCCTACACACACAACTCTGTGTCTTTTTGCTTTTTCAACTATTAAATATAAATTTGCTTCCCATGTTCTCTTAAAGTGTGTACTTTCACCAAAGCAAGGTCAAGTTTGTGAAAGCATATACTCAAAAAAAAAAAAAAATGACTCTCCTTCTTCTAAAAGTGAGCAAGTGGCTTGACTAGGGATAGGGCCAGGGGTTTCCATGTCTAGAATTGATATTGTTTGAGCTTGCACAGGTCACAAATGCTTGATTTTATGTGCAGCTATTCTGTTGTGTCTGGAAGACTTGTAGTTATAGACATATCTAGTTCTTAGACTGCTTCCATCCCCTCTTTACAATGATTTTGAAACCATTTGAGGAAGGTCCTTGACTAGTTATGAGTTCCTTTGTTAATTACCATCTACTGAAAATAGAAGATTCTCTGATGAATCTAAAAGATGTAAAGATCTATGCATATAACAATAGGTCATCTAATGTTGTCTACATTTAGCAGAATAACTGTAGTAATTTTTTCTGTATGGGCTATGACCTTTCTCCCCCCAGGTTTTTGGACCTGTTGATAGGCCCAGATATGTGTGTCATCTTGGAAAGCAGGTTTTAATTCTAATCAGGAAGTAGTTGGTTACTCCCATGTTTACACCACTACTGCAACAATGGCCATGAATTGCCAGAAGATTAATAATTATATTTATCTTCTGGTAGTTTGCATAGACTCTTCCAGCACTAAGGAAGCCAGTCAGAATGGATGAAGATTCCAGGTGAGGACCAGATTGATATTTTTACATCTATAACAAAACTATATGCTATGCTTACCAATAGGGTATTATATTCAAGTTCTAGAAGGTAACCAAGAGTGTGTGTAATAATCTGTAATGTTTGAGGTTTATGAGACCTTATTTGACCAATAACATCAAAAGAAACTCTTTCTGACAATGCATTTGTATTGTTAGCAAGTGTTATCTAGTAGGAACAATTTAGCCCATTATACTGCAACTCCATTATAAATTATACACATACACACACACACACACACACACACACAGAGAGAGAGAGAGAGAGAGAGAGAGAGAGAGGTTATATATACATATATGTATAGATATGAATATATACACATATATATGGAAGCTTATGCAATAGCAAGGAGGTGGCATGTGATTTTTTTAAAAGGCCACTGATGTTATTGATCTATCCTTTATTCTGACTTGTACCCTGCCCTCACATTTCCTACCCCAGTTTTAGCCTTCCTTTTCATTATTTCGTTTTGGTCCTTTGACTCTTTGTGTTCTATTGCTCCTTCTTTGGAAGCCCTTTCTTCATAGCCCTTACTAATATTCTAATTTATGTGGTATTCCAAATGAAAATTACATATCTGAATGAGAGAAAAATCAGTGAATTTCTTTCTTCATCTTGGTTACCTCCTTCAGAGAGCTTCTGTTTTCTAATTCCATCTCTTTACCTACAATTTTCACTGTCTTGTTCTTCTTAACAGATGAAAATGATTCCGTTGTGTAAATATACCAATTTTATTAATCAGGAATTAATTGGTGGGCATCTCTACTCTTTCATTTTCTGGCTATTATAAATACAGTGGCGATGAGCATGGGTGAGCAGGAGTCTGTACAGTAAGCCATAGAAACCTTTGGGTATATATCCAGGAGCAATGTAGCTAGATTGTATGATAGATCTCTCTATAGATTTTTGATGAATTTCTACCCTGGTTTCCATAGTTGCAGCACCAATCTGTGCTCCCACCAGCAGTAAATTATGTTACCCTTTCTCTGCATACTCACCCGCAGTCATTGTCCTTTATGTTTTTTGTTTTTTTTTTTTTTAAGTAAGTCTAAGCCATTCTGATTGTGGTAAAATCCAATCATGCTATAGTCTTAATTTTCACTTCCCGAATGAATAGTTGGTGTTTTAAAAATAAAATATGGCTATGTTCGTTAGGTTTCACAGGCATTTATATTTCATCCTTCACAGTTCTTTTTAGTTCCATGCTTTATTTTTTAAAAATGGATTGGCTGTTTCTTCAATAATCAGTTTCCTACATACTTTGTACTTTGTATGATCTAAATACTAATTTTCTGTCAGACATATAACTGATAATTTTTTCCTTTCTCTAGGCTGCCTCTTCACTCAACTCATGGTATCCTTTACTATTCAAAATAAATTTTAGTCTAAAATGGTATTGTTGATTAATTATTGATCAAAATGCTCTGAGTTCTGTTCAGAAAGTCCTTTATTGTGCCTCTGAGTTTAAACACATTCTCTATTTTCTCCTCTGTCAGATTCAGTGTGATATTTCTTACCTTGAGCTCAATCCATTTGGAGTTGAGTTTTGTGCAGGGTGAAAGGTAAGAATCAAATTTTATTCTTCTACATATAGCTAACCAGTTTAATCAACAGCATTTATTAAGGATGATGTTTTCTCCAAGGTGTATAGTTGGCATTTTTTGTCAAAAATCAACTGACTTGAAAGGTTTGTGTCTCATCAGCTGTGTTGTACTGATCAGTATTCTGTGTTTATGTCATTATATGCAATTTTTAATACCATAGCTCTGTAATATAAATTAAAATGTAAGACAGTGATATTTCTAGCAGATTTTTATTGTTCAGAACCATGTAGTCTATCCTGAATACCTGTGGTTCAATGAAATTTAAGATTGTGGTTATTTTTATATTATTTTTATTTGTTTTATTATTTTATTTTTATTTTATTCTATTATTTATTAACTTACTTCATATTTACTTTTGGTGTTTTGAGATATGGTTTTGGTGTATAGCCTTCACTTTATAGACTAAGCTGGCCACAAACTTACAGATATCTACCTCCTTCTGCCTACTGAGTTCTGGGATTAAAGGAATGTTCCACCACACCTGGCTTATTCCTCATTTTAATGGTAGTGATCAGAACTTTTCTTCATTTGGTATGATATTCATCGTGAACTTACTGGATATTGCCTTTATTATATTGAGATATGTTTCCTGCATTCATAGATTCTCAGATACTTTCATCATGAGATAGAGATAGAGATAGAGATGGAGATGGAGATGGAGATGGAGATGGAGATGGAGATGGAGATGGAGATGGAGATGGAGATAGAGATAGAGATAGAGATAGAGATAGAGATAGAGATAGAGATAGAGAGATATTCTTGCCTTTATTGAGAAGACTTTGGCTTCTGTTTAAGTCTATTAATGTGGTAGGCTTCATTTATTTACTTACAGATGTCATATCAATCCTGTATCTCTGGTATGAACCTTATTTGATAATGGTATGAAAAATAAAGATAATCTTTATTATGAATCTTGAATTCAGTTGGCAAGTATTTTATTGAAGATTTTTCAGCCATTTTCATGAGACATATTGACATATAATTTTCCTCTTTTGTTGCATCTTTATCTTGTTTTGTGTAAGGATAATATTGGCTTTGTAAAAAGTATTTGGAAATGTTCTTTAATTTCCTACATTGTGGAATAATTTCAGTAGTATTGATATTATTCCTTCTTGAAACCAGGTTGAATTATGCAGTGAATTCCTCTGGACCTGGGTTTCAGTTGAGAAATTTTAATTAGATATTATATCTCACTGGATATTATAGAGTTATTTAAATTATGTATCTTAATTTAGTTTTGGTAGGCCATATATACCCACAAATGTGTCCATTTCTATTAAATTTTCCAGTGTGATGGAATGTAGATATTAAATTTATTATCTGAATTTTTGGTTTATGTTGTACCATCCCTCTTTGCTTCTGTATCTTTGTGAATATTGGTCCTCTCTCTTATTATTATTGTTATTGATATTATTATTATTATTATTAGCTAAAGGTTTGTTAATCTTGTTAACATTTTCAGGGAATGAACTCTTCATTTCACCAACTCTTTGTGTTTTTCTTCAATGATATTTCAGTAGTTTCAGCCACAAATTTTGATTAATTCCTTTTACCTGCTCCTTTGGCTGTTCTTCCCCACCTTGGTTTTCCAAGGCTTTTGATAAATCATTAACATTGTAATTTTAAATGTCTGTAATATTTTACTCAGAGACTTAGTGCTACAACTTTTTCTCTTAGAACTGCTTTCATTGTATCATACAGGATTTAGTATGTTGTATTATATCTTTGTTCAGTTCTAGGTAGTTTTTACATTTCCATCTTGATTTCTTCCTTGACATAAGTATCATTTAATAATATGTTGCTCGGTTTCCATGGTTTTATGTTTTCTATAGTTTTGACTACTGTTGATATCTATCTTTATTCCAGTGCAGCTGTACAGATCATGAGGGTGTGATTTCAATTTTCCTATATTGGCTAAAGTTGTCTTTGTTTTCTAATATGTGGCTAATTTTGAAGAAAGTTCTAAAGACTACTGGAAAGAATGTGTATTCTTTAGTGTTTGGATAGAATGTTAAGTAGATATCAATTTGGTTCATTTGTTTTATAATGTCTCTTAACTACAGAGCTTTTTTTTAAAAAAATAAAGAAATGTTAACTTTATTGTTTAAAAATATTGTTTTGCCACCAAAGAATATAGTCATTAGACATGAGCACACAGATCAAATAAATTTTAGGCTAATAATGCTTAACTACTTTTTTTTTCTGTTAACCATAATTTCCTTTCCTTTCTTTTCTTTTCTTTTTTTTATTCGATATATTTTTTATTTACATTTCAAATGATTTCCCCTTTTCTAGCCCCCCACTCCCCGAAAAGTCCTGTAAGCCCCTTTCTCTCCCCCTGTCCTCCCACCCACCCCTTCCAACTTCCCCGTTCTGGTTTTGCCGAATACTGCTTCACTGAGTCTTTCCAGAACAAGGGGCTACTCCTCCTTTCTTCTTGTATCTCATTTGATGTGTGGATTATGTTTTGGGTATTCCAGTTTTCTAGGTTAATATCCACTTATTAGTGAATGCATACCATGATTCACCTTTTGAGTCTGGGTTACCTCACTTAGTATGATGTTCTCTAGCTCCATCCATTTGCCTAAGAATTTCATGAATTATATTTAGTCATGTTTTGTTTTGTTTTCTTTGCAGATGATGAATCTGCTAGTGAGAGTAGGGTATTCAAATCACCCATTGCCATTGTGTTATTGCCAATTAGTAATTTTAGATATAACAGTATTTCTTTTATGAAATGTTATACCCCTATAGTAGGTATACATGTGTATAGGGGTGTATGACCCTTTGGTTGATTTCTCTTTTAACATGTATACTGTCTCTCATTATCTCTTCTGTTTTTGCTTTGAAGTCTATTTTGTTTGATACTGAAATACATAAGCTTGCTTGTCTTTTATTTCCATTTGGTTGAAACACCCTTTTTGCTTCGTTTTGCATCGATATCTATTGCTTATTGTGAGGTATATTTCTTGGAGCCAGCAGAAGGATGAATCTTGTTTTTAATCCAATCTGTTTATGTCTTTTTATTGGGGAACTTAGACTATTACTATTAAATTTACCTTGGAAGATTTTCTTATAGTTTCTGCAATTTTGGTTGATTTGTAGTGCTTTCTCCAGTCTCTATTGACTACTTCCCCTGCTTGTTTGCTTGTTTGTGTGACCTTTTGGTTGTGCTTATTCATCTCTCCAGATTGAAATGTTTCTTCTAATATTACTATAAAGACGGATTCATAATGATACATTCATTAACCTATTTTTATCATAGGTAGATTTTATTTCTCAATGTTTCCTTGGTTTTTTTGGGGGGGGGGGTTTCTGGACCTGGAACACATTTTTTCAGGCCTTCTGACGATAAAAGATTCTGTTGACTAAGCCAGTATTATGCTAATAGCTCTGGTTTTGTAATTGATTTAACCTTTCTCTCTGACAGCTTTCAACACCTTCTCTTTATTCTGTGTTTTTAATGTCTAAACCATAATATAACATAGAAATTTCTTTTTCTGCCCTTGTCTGTTTGGTATTCTGTAGGCATCTTGTAAAAGGGCAAGGGGATCTATTGCTCCAGCCTTGGGGTATTTTCTTTGTTGATTTTATTAAAGACATAGTTTATGCCTTTGCTAAGATGTTATTCTCTTTCTATACTCTTAACTTGAAGATGAGATCCTTTCCTGGTATCTCAAAATATTTCCCATATTTCACTCATATTTTTAACTTTTCATTGACATTTACTGAGTAATCAATGGCCTCTACTTTGTTTTCTATCCTTGATTCTTCCAACTGAACCCATTCGATTGGTGAGTTTGTTTCATTGATTTGTTAAGATTTTAATTTCCATTCCTCTTTTCTGCTTGGGTTTCTTTAAATATCTAAACTATATTTCCATCTCTTGGATTGACTCCCTTGTTTAATTGTTTAAAAACAGTTGTAAAACCAATCTTACATTCTTTGTATGTTCTTTGAGGTCTTACGTGGAGGTCCTTGATCCACTTGGAGTTGAATTTAGTACAAGGAGATAAGAATGGATCAATTAGCATTATTCTGCATGTTGACCTCCAGTTGATCCAGCACCATTTGTTGAAAAGGCTATCTTTTTTCCACTGGATGTTTTCACCTCCTTTGTCGAAGATCAAATGACCATAGGTGTGTGGATTCATTTCTGGGTCTTCAATTCTATTCCATTGGTCCACTTGCCTGTCACTGTGCCAGTACCATGCAGTTTTTAACACTATTGCTCTGTAGTATTGCTTGAGGTCTGGGATACTGATTCCCCCTGAAGTTCTTTTACCTTTGAGAATAGTTTTAGCTATTCTGGGTTTTTTGTTATTCCAGATGAATTTGAGAATTGCTTTTTCTAACTCTGTAAAGAACTGAGTTGGGATTTTAATGGGGATTGCGTTGAATCTGTAGGTTGCTTTTGGCAAGATGGCCATTTTAACTATATTAATCCTGCCAATCCATGAGCATAGAAAATTTTTCCATTTTCTGAGGTCTTCTTCATATTGTTACTATGAGATTTGTACTTTTTGGAAGAGGCATGGTTTTTTTGTTTGTTTGTTTTTGTTTTGTTTGTTTTTTCATGTTGTTTTAAGGTCTGAATTTTGGATTTGTACACTTGGAGTTAGATTTTTCTTTCAAGGTTTAAGGTAACTTACTTTTTTCAGCAGGGGTATTTATAATGTTCAAGACATAGCTAATTCATTGCAGGTATGGTATTTGATTTCCTCTGTCTGGTATTTGGGTTTTCAGGCTCTACCCTGGATTTTCTGTTTGTGAGCTACAGTTTGGTATCTTCCATGGCTTGGTCAATGACTTAGAACAAATGTCCTTTGGCAGTATTGACTAGTACTGGGTCTCAAAGTATAATAGGCGTAATGGAAGGTGAGTTTTGAAGGAAGAGAATGGCATGGATCTCCAATCATGCATGTTTGGGTAGGGGAGTTCCTTATGAACATTAGGCTGAGAACTTTTGAGTCTCAAAGGTCAGAAAGGAATATGGAGAACAGCACAGTCTCTAGCAAGCTGCATGGGAATCCAGAATGTCTTGTGTCTCTGTACCTCTGCAGGTCTCTGGTGGGGAAGGACCTATGAGCTGGTGTGTCCAAAAAGAAAAGACAGGGAGCTGAAAGAAAGTCTTGTTCTCTGAGTAGCATTCCTCAGGTAATCAGAATGGAGAGTAGCTGTCATGGTCCTTTGACAAGCAGCCTTAACCAAACAGCGACCTTGTTGGAGGGCATAGAGCAATCTCCCAACATCATGGGGCACATATGCTAGAAGAAGAAAAGCTTCTGTATTGATAAAACTTAGATCAACAAAAACTTAAATGAAGCTTGGTCAGTGACTTAGAACAAATGTCCTTTGGCAGTCTTGACAAGTTCTGGGTCTCAAGGCATAATAGGGAATAATAATGATGGGATTTGGAAAATTCAACAGAATCAACAAGTGTGAGTCATAGCAGATAAAACACAAAAGCCTCTTATAGCACCTGTCATCATAGTATTTCATGAACATAAGCCTCAATAAACATTATTTGATCAGTATAACCAAAAAAAAAAAAAAAGTTAGGTGATTAGCAGTATAATCAGCAAACAAAATTAGATGGACTTCCTATAAAAACATGTCATGCATATTCATGCAATAATGAATAACCCAAGGGATTAATGACATTTCAAAGGGGGAGCTAATTAGAAGGATAATTGAAAACACAGTCTTGTTAATGATGATTAACGTTACAATACTTTTTAGAACAAGACTAAGGAATGGAAATGAGAAACAGGATGTGTCAAAAAGAAAATTACCAAACAAAGCAGCAGACAATGGAGGATGTGACATTGTCTTATATTTGAGAATCGTTTAAAAACAAGTGGTAGGAGGATTACCATGAATTCAAACCCAGGTGAACTAAAGAAGAGAAACATAGGAAGAGAAACTAAAACACAACAAAGGAGAATGAAGGAAAAACCATGGACATTTGGAAGTTTTCAGGAATTTCTGTTTGTATATAACCTCTCTGAGTATAGAGAGAAAACACATCATTGCTTTTCTATCAAAGACAAAAATTACCAAAATATTAGAAATTATGAGAAGTCACCTCTTATAAATATATGTATTTGCAGTCATGATGCCATTAATGATGTGGGTATCATATTGCACAGTGGGAGATATAGATATATATAATGTTAACAAATTTTTATAATACTCTTCATTTTATCAGATTATAAGGAATTTTTCTTTTATCCTCATCAGAGTAAATAAAAATTATACTACAAAGTAAATTCATTTTGTTCTTAAGGCAACGTCAAACACAAGACCTTGTGCAGTCTACGCAAGCACTCCATATGAGCTACATGCCCATCCCAGGTTCACATTTTTAATCACTTTCAATAATGATCCTTGAGGTTAAGTTTTATTTTCATGCAAATATTGCATAAAACTTTAAACTCCTTTACAAAGACTAAAAATGCAATCACAAGTTAGTCATCAGAAATAAATTGGCTGCTACTAGGGATTATGATCCTAAAGAAAAGAATAATATTATATTTTTAAATAAAAAACTTAAGTAAAATGCATCACACAATTGAAATGAAAATGGAAATTCACCAGATCAAAAAACTATAAAAATGAACAGAGATAAGTGATGCATTATACTTTTCTCCATTGTCTTTCTCCCTTTCTCCTATAGGCTAGAATGAAAAGTCAGGGGATATATTGTGCTCCCTGATAAACTCCTCCTGCCAGGCATGTCCAACCTGCCCCCCACTGCTTCATGCATGTGAGCAAGATAGTTATCAACACTGTCCAACACAAGATCATACACTTATTTAAAAGATTATATGAAGCTGTAGAGGGATTTTTGTCTGATTTTTTAAAAATGTCATTCTCAGTTGTTTCTTGAGCATAAACTTTGCAGATAAAACCATGGTGCCAGTTACAAACATTAGACACATTTTTACCATCTTTAGGAACTATAAAGTTCTACTCGTGGGGATGTTTCCTGGGTCTAGTTGTTATCATCATGAGTAGGGGTTTCTGACAAATTGTACAAGAAGCAGCATAACTACATTATCCCTGACACTATTAGCTATAACTCTTACATACCTTTCCCTCAGCACCCCTGAAACAAAAGGCCAAGGATGAACATTTTTCATGGCCTTGAAAATGGAGCCCAGAAATATGGAAAACTCATTTCCCATGTACAAAAAACAATGAATAAATAAATGTTCCATGGTACTGATCTGTAGGAATGATCTTCATTCATGATACATGACTTCAAAGGCAGTCCTGTACAGTAATTTGTCATTGACATTAATGGTAGCCAATTTTATTTATATATATTCAACTTTTTCTTCAAGTTTTCTTCTTCAATCTTTTTTCCTTCACTTAAACTGTGAGAATATAATCTCTCTTGGGGGTAGAAAAGGTCAAAATACTTTTTTTTTTACCTAAGACTTGTTTACTGAAGAACATTAGTTGAAATAGTTACAAAATGGTTTTTGTTACATAAATTGATTTATATGCATAATATTAATCAAAAGCATTGATTTGGGTGACTTATATTTATATTAGTTTATCTGAAAAATCAAGTACATCTCACTGTTATTATAAGTGACTTTACACCTAGTGATTAAAGAATATTAATGTTTATAAATATGGCTCCTTGGCCCTCCCTTACTTTTAATTTAATATGGTTTTATTTTTTATGTCATCAGTTACATGTATATTTGTGCATATTAGTGCATAAGTATATGACACTTTAGATAATGCCCCTTGGATCTTGTACATTACTCTTAAGTTCATCATCAATCTACATTCTTTGTCTTTCCTGCATGATATTCTATGACCTGCTGTGAGAACTTTGAGATTTCTTGTGACTCCAAATATATACTTACCTAGATTATTTTATAATATTCCTAAATTTAATTTTACAAGACAGAATCACCCAAGTAAATTTATAGTAACCATTCCATAGTTCAAAATCTTATTTATAATCACAACTTGTTACAAAATTTATATGACCCGTAGCTATAAGCATGGAACATTTAGAATATCTAAATGAAATCTTTCTCATTTCTCTTATTAAACTACTTTAAATCAAGCAGCAGGACATCAACTGCTCATATAATTTAGGAATATTATAAAATAATCTATTTGTGTGCACATGGTGAGGAATATAAATTCTCTGTTATTTTATAAAACATAATTCTACATTAGCAAAAATTTTATGACATTGTGAGTTGAAAAATAATAGTATGCTGTGTACATAAAATGTCAACATACTAGTGTAATGAATGAGATTTTTAAGATACATTGTCAGTGAAGGGCTCATTTTACATAATAGATTGGGGACAACTATAGTTACTAGATTCATTCCCAGCAAATTTCTGTTATTCACTCTAAACTTGAATTCAAGAACAGGAACACACTTTTGCTTTTGTGTTATTGATCGCATCTTCCCAGCATGCTTCATTAACACAGATCTGCTCTGGCCTGCACACAGCTGCTCTGGAAAGGTCTCTCATTGTTAAGCATCAGTTGCAGTTGCCTTAATCCCTTCAGGATGACAGAATGCAGAATCTAGTCTTGGACAGGTCCCAGCTACACACTCCCTGCATTTCTTGAACTTCTCTTAGTCGATTTTGCTATGGGCTATAAAACACCCTATTGATTGAAATTTGAAGGTTGTAACTATGATTTATGAGCTGTATTAGATTAAACGTATGAATGTTGTGACATAGACATTTCTTCCTGTTAGTGAAAACCTTTGCAAATCACTTAAACCTAATCCTGTAGGCTTGGAGCACTGCCCTGAAACAGCTGGATTGACAAAGCAATAGGGACACAAACTAAGACTACCACGTGGATGGCAGGGACTTCATAAAAGCTTTAAGTGGATAACTATTATTTCCTTTTAACTACATAGTAACAGTATATACAGTATATCTGTCTTGTGATAAAATCTTTGCCATTTTAACATCTTAATATTAACATTCAAAGACAAATTTTCTTTTATAAAGAGTTTTATAACAGGGATATATGATCATTGTACCTACTTTCCAATACAGGGATGCCAAGAAAGATTGAGCTGGTAGACAAAATGATGCTCTGAAATCATTCTGATACAGGTCTAATCGATGGCTGTGGGGAAATGCATGAGGAACAAGAGGCAGCCTGTAGATGTCTTGCAAAATATGGTGCTTTAGAATTTGTCATCTCTACTATTTTCTCCTTTTAAAATGCAAGAACATCTGAATGCAGTGACAGCACTTTTGTGGTATCAATATTGTTTTAGTTTTCTAAATGCCACACATTTCAGGTCATCAAATATAACAAGTTGGATAGATTTAAATAGCTGATAGAGTTCCAACAAAATCCTAATATGAATTTCATTGCTTAGCTTGATCGAACCATAATAATAAAACACTTATTCTTAAAGAATTAAATTTCAGGACCTATTGTCAGAAGTCAAATTCAACCCATACACATAAAAGCCTCAGGGAGATAGTTATTTAAACAAAAATTTAGCCATGAAAATAATGAAGTGATCATAATTCCTGTCATGAGAAATTTACTAGTGTTTGATATAGTAATGAAATCTAAATGCTTTTCAAATTCTGACATACATTTAAAAATCATATCAAAGAAATTTATTTTTTATCAATCAACACAGTCATTTGTATAGCTTTGACTATGTATTTAGATGTTTACATATTTATAGTTAAATAAATGTATTTTATATTGCCAATTATTTTTGTAATACAGCTTTACTGTTGTTATTTAATGCATTAAATTAAATGCAGCTCTTGATGTGTCACTTGAGAGACTAACTCTACAATAACCATCATTACTTTCACCATTCATAACAATGTTCAAGACTACAGAAAAAAAAGTGCTTTCAAAATAAGTACTCTGATTTTAGGGTTTTTGAAGGTTTATTGATTTTATTTACTTTGAGTATGTACACGAGTGTGAGCAGCATGGGTGTGAGAGGACAATTTTTCATGGGTCGGTCTCTTCTGTCTTGGATATTTTATTGTTTTGTCTTGTTAGTTCTTGTGTCTGAGTCTTTTCCTGCATGTATGTGTGTGTGCTGCATTCATTCCATGCCTGAGCAGGACAGAAGAGGGTCAGGTTCTGTGGAACTGGAGTTACTGACAGTTGGGAGCTGCCACAAATTTCAAATGTGGGAGGAAGAGACAGGTGGGACTTCCTGCTTTCACTGCCAGCCTGATCTACATAGCAAGACCCAGGCCAGCCTGGATTTGCGTAGTAAAAACCATTTGCTGGTTTGTTTGTTTTTTTGTTTTGTTTTGTTTTGTTTTAGGGGGGTTGCCTATTTTTCCCTAAAGAGAGAGAAAAAGTGTGAAAGGGAGTGAGGATAGGGGGTCTGTAAGAAATTGGGAGTGGGGAGGGGAACCATGATCAGAATATACTGTATGAAAACACTTCACTAACAACAAAAAATTGTGTATACGTGTGCGCATGCGCACACACACACACATACACACTCATTCAAGTAGATGTAGATGTTTTGTCAGTTACACACTGTAGACTGTGGTGGTTTGAATAAAAATGGCCCCATAGACTCCTAGGGAGTGGCA